>NW_026533253.1:2010000-2610000 GCF_028296485.1 Oppia nitens | reverse complement strand
TAGCGGTTAGTTAATTGAAAATAGTATGTAATTAAATAATATAATAGTAATTTTGACAAAATTTGAAAAAAGGCTGACAGCAGACCCTATACCGACAGACAGTGGGCTATTTGTGTGATGGACGATGTCATAGAACACGGCGGCGAACATTGCGTTAAATATCAAAACTTTTTTTTGCCACTTCTTTCATCTGGTATTCAGAGTCCACACGCGGAGATCAGACAGGCAGCTGCTTATGGTATAGGAGTGTTGGCTAAACACGGAGGTCTCTCATTTGCCCGAACCTCAACCGGTAAATAATTTGATACAATATTGTATTTATTAAAGATGTTTATGTTTGAGTTAATTTGAATTTTTTATAATTAGAATGCATTCCACTTTTGGTTCAAATGATAAACGATCCAAACGCCAGACTCGCCGAAAACATAACGGCCACAGAAAATGCCATTTCAGCCGTCACTAAGATATTACAATTTAATAACTCTCAGGTATGTTATAATTATAAATAAAACTATCAGTAAATTAAATAACTATAAATTAGGTGGACGTCGATAATGTTCTTCCTGTTTGGTTGAGTTGGCTTCCCGTCTGGGAAGATGAGGAAGAAATTCCTCACATCTATGGCTTTCTATATAGTCTTTTAGAAGGGTTTGTCGTTTTTTATTAAATTTCATTCATTCAATCAATTATTTTTTAATTTATGAATAATTTTTTTTATAAATATAAAGAAATCATTCGGTAATAATGGGTCCAAGTAATAGTAATTTACCGCACATTGTGGCCGCAATTGCCGAAGTGTTGGCTCGCATGTCGATTGACTCGAAAAGCGATTTGGGACAGAAACTAATATCATATTTACAATTCATTAAAGTATGAAATTAATTATCATTATTATATAACTAAGTAATTAATTGTTTTTTTAATAGTCGGATACAAATACTTTTAATAATTGTTATCAACGACTAACTACTGAACAGCAACAGTCGCTAAATCAAGTTTTACTTTAATTTTAATAAATCAATATATGTTGCATGCATTATAAATTTGACAAATAAATTACCTATTTATAAATATAAATTTATTGTTTTTATTTATAATAAGATAATATCAATAATAATATAGCATTACCAGTAAAAATGGTTTATAAATTACATGTTTATAGAGATTCGTTGTTTTAAACAAAACAGTATAAATTCTATAGAAATGTGTATATTGTATAACATAATAAGTTAAATGCACTTGGTAAAATATTACGGAACTGTTAAAATATTGGTTTAATATAATAAATTAATCAAATGAATAGTCATTTTTGATCAAATATTTGGCAATTAAATTGAAGATAAAGTAGTATTCAATATATCAATAGAATAATAAATATAAGTTCATATAATTTGTTTGGATATCAGTACCGGTACTAAAAATTTGCAATATTTGACACTTTTATAGATTTTTTGAAAAATGTGTTACTCTTTGGCAGTTCTTTGGATAAATTTAGTAATTATAGAGTAATAAAATGATTTTTATGGTATATTATTCATCAATTTGATTATCTTTAATGTTTTGTTCTCCACTTTTAGTATTATCCGAAACCACATTTAAAGACAATTCAATTGTTGATTTATCCGTCTATTATGTAATAATAAAATCAAATAAGAAATATAAAAATTTGAAATTATATACAAAACAAATATTAATTACATTTTGAGTAGTTTTCAATTCATGGATTTCCGATATGATATGACGAATGCCGATAAATACAAACAATGCATTCTTCAGCAAAAATATTGAGATTTCTTTCTTGATTGAGATCCAGAAAATTATTCTTAATATCATATAAGGTATGTTCACAAAAAGCATTCGCAAGAAATTATGTAAAATATCAATACGAAGACTAACACTATGGGAATACATCCCACTCTTACTTAATTGAAATAAACCAATGGTTGGCAACAAAAGATTGATTGTCGCCAACAATACCACAAACGATGAGATCCACTGATTGTCTAAATTAAACTCTTTACTGTCTGGAAGTAATAGGTCTAACAAATCAATGGAATCAAAAATTTCAAACACAGCTAATGTTGTCAGTTCTTTGATACACTCTTTGGATTTATTGCTGCGATAATTGCGATGAATTTCAATCCAACAGAAGAAGACAACAGTCATCGCCGCTAAACTTATATGAATAGTAAACGGATGGAAATCCTCGACATTCTTCTCCTGTTTGGTATTCAAACGATAGTACAGTTGTATAATATCATTGTTTAATAAGTCTTTAATACCTTATTAATGGACTTCATATACAAATTCGGTGCAATATTCTGAAGATGTAATATAAATATTTTGGTAGAAATCAAAACAGTGTACAAAATCCAACAAATCCAAAGAAGTGGCAGTTTTCCCAATACTTTGGGAAATCTTATATTAAAATGTTTATTGTTTTGTGAGACACTCTTAACATTGTTGTCAATGACTTCCAGTCTTGTTTGTTCCGCAGAAGAGTCGCCAATATTTGATCGCTTAAAGACATGATATTTACGATAATAACGAATTGCAACAATTGATCCATAAATGAAGAGAAATATAACAATAAAGTCGACCAAAAAGTAGAAAAACCAGAGATTGTTGTCTTTGTTATGAAGAGTTAAACAATAGCTGAGAGAGTAGTTCTGATACGACAACACCACTAATAGTATGATTGTATCCAAACATCTATAGATCAGACCTAATGAGTCCAAAGAAAAAGACAAACATTTGTTCCGACGATTGTCTGCACCACCGATGCTCTCATGTCTTGACTGTCAAATAAAACAAGACATGAATTGATATAATAAAACAATTAAACAAACCATTTGTCAACTCTTAAGTTTCTTCAGTGTCTTTAATGTCTAGTTTATTGTCAACACTTTGTCAACACTTTGTCAACACTTTGTCAACACTTTGTCAACACTTTGACAATCAGAGCCTTTGTTTGTCAAACAAGTGGTTTGTATTCAACAAAAGTTATTGAAAGCAAACTTTGATATAAAGTAAGTTTAAAATAGTCATCACTTTTGGTATAAACTTTGAGTTAATATAATGTCAATTAAGTGACAAATAATTAGTGTTTAAATAGAATTTAAAACTAATTTTATAAATAAATAAAATATAAATTTTTTATTAAATTGAAAAAACAAACAAAATATGACATCATTTATGAATTGTTTTGTTTGTAAACATTAGGCAATCAATTGGTTGTCAAATATATTGATTGATTCAATCATTAGTGATATATCAGTGAATTGAGTCCACAAAATGAGTGCAAACGAGACCATCAAAGACACGGATAACGAGTCAACAATAAGTCCTTTGAGTGCTAATGAAGACCAGTTCGGCAACGATTTGATCACTTCTTCATACAATGAGATCTCCTTCTCTGATCAAAGCGATGACCAAACAGACGGCGAAGCGGCCGAAGATCTCGAATACTGTGATAGTGACCAACAAAAGAGTGATAAAAAGTTATCATCGAGTTTATCGTTACCACAATTGTCTTCATCGATCATTAAATGGACGGAACAAACAAAAGCCAGTTATGAAACGGAAAACTTGCGGCCAAATGTCACCTATGGATCAGATCCTAACGAAACTCCCGATTATGTTTCATATGACGGAGATATGGTGTCATACGTTACACAAGATTTACACCAAAAGATTAAACACAGCTCTTCTTCGCCATCTTTCGATGGTTTGATCCAATTGTTGTTTAATGTTTTAGAAATAATTGATTTTTATTATTATATATTTCAGACAATTTATCTCAACAGACGTCTACAGGAATTGAATTCAAATTATTAAATGATTTGGAAAAACAATCAAAACATTTGTCTAATAATATCAGTTCAATGTTAAGACATATCTATGAATCAACACATAATGTATTTGTTTATAAATTTATAACATATCATATCATTTATTATTTATTAATAGTATTTATTTTTAAATTAAATCATTGTTTAGATTACATCCCTAACTGTTGAATGTATTTCTACTTACGAGACAAGTCTTAATAAGACTTGTGATGTCATTGACGCTAATATTAAGGTTTAACTAAATTTTTAAAATTATAATACCGTATAATATGTGGTCTTTAATTGTATTTTCATTTTTAGTCAATGTATCAGTTGATGGCTAAATGCGAAGAATTAAATCAATCAATGAAACCAATAACTAAATTAACTGAAGAATTGTATGTATTTTATATTTAAATTAAATAAATATTTGTTATTTTTGTTTTAATTAATAGGAAAGAAGTTAAACGTTTGTTAGAATTATTTGAAAAAACGGTCGACTATAGGATGTGAATATAATATAAAGACAAATACTGTAATTAAAATTACTATAAATTTGTGTATTTCATTCATAATAATCACAAATGTTAACAAAAAATATATTTATTTATAACAACATTAATTTGAATCATTTAACAATTATTATTATGATAACTGTTAGTATAATTTTTTAATTTTTTTTATTATAATTTTGTATATACTATTTTAATATAGCAAATTTTTACTAATATATTATATTTATATGTAATAAAACTTATATTTAATCAATATTACTATTAACGGACAAATATTACAATACAATCCGCTGTATTGTGAGTTGAGGTAAGTTTGTATAAAGTGTGTCTTATTAATGTGTTATTAATGGGGGGCTTAGAAATAAAATCATCAATGAATTAAATATTGTTAAGACATTATTTGATATACTTTCTATAAGTTTGTTTTGCCAATGCTATAGCTTTCAAAATTTATTTTTCAAAATTTAGCAAGGTTAACTAAGAGTTAACAAATTGTCACTTAAAACTATTGCTTTATATTGTGTATAATATATATGAATTTAATTCATTGTAATTCATAAGTCAATGTTTTAAATTCATCTTAAATACAATTTTATGTTAATTACAAAAACTAAATATCAATAATTTTTATTAGGATTACATAAAACAATTTTTAAATTTCTGATCAAATAATTTATTTAATTTTAGTGACACATAATTGTACCTAAATTTAGTAATTATAACTTAATGTTGGTATTCATATCAATAATAATGAATATTATATTCAATGATTGTATAAATTTAATTGATTTAAACTTTAATTTAATGACAAATATTGACAGCCATTAGTCCATTGAATATAATGACATGAGTTTAATAAGTATTATATAATAATATACAATACCTTATAGTAAACACCCATAAGTTTGGCACAAATACAACAATAATTTGAGTCTAAAAATAGTAACTTTAGATCACTTGTACTGTATTTCCATAAATAGCAATACATAGCAAAACATAGCAATACATGCTTTAAGTTATTGTATTTATAAAACATTATAATATATTTAAATATATAATTAATTAATTGTTATAATAATCTCTAATATGAGTCAATACGAGGTATAAGACAATTGTCAACAATATTATCATTTGTTTGATTCAATTAGTTTTTCTTCATTAAATAGGACACCGAATGGACAGATATATTGAAAAAACACGGAATCATTAAAGAGGAACCAAAAGTAGACACAAAAGATGAAGAAACGCCACAAATATCAACGTTTGAAAAGAAATTAAGTGAAATTCAAACCGAAGACGATTTGCTTGAATTGGATGAAAGCGATGAATGTATACTAAGAGAGTATCGTTTACGAAGAATAGCTGAATTAGAGGCTCAGTCGATGACACCAAAGTTTGGTGACGTCCGAGAAATAACAGCCTGTGATTACGTACAACAGGTCAACAATGCCGGACAACACATACCCGTCGTTCTACTTCTTTACCAATCCGGGTATCACTTGATTTGATTTGTAATACATATCTTAATTCAGTTTAGCCAACCATTACATATCATTTAAACTGTAGTATTCCTGAGTGCACTGTTATGTTGAGGATATTGAATGAGTTGGCCGTCAAATACCCGACCACGAAGTTCCTCAAGAGTATAGCCTCTCTATGTGTGGCCAATTTTCCCGATTCTAGATTACCGACAATCTTTCTCTACCAAAATGGTATACTTAAGAAACAATTGATTGGTTCGCAAACGTTTGGCGGAAAAGATAACATTAACATTAAAAGTAAGCGTTTGATATAAATTGATATAAATTGATATAAATTGATATTATTTATTATCAAATAACAATTCATTTAATTTATTATAAATAATAATCCATTTCTTCAATTAGCTGTCGAATGGCTTTTATCACAAAACGGATTCATAAGTTGTTTGGATAAAGAGTCGCAAGAAATCGATAAGAAGTCAAATAAATTTTATGAACAATACTAATGATTATTAGAAACAATGCGACAATAAATATATTAAAATTATGATTATATAATAATAAATGCCATTCACAGTAAAGTATAAATTATAATTACATTACATTTCTCATCGAAAATGGATTTTATGATGAAAATGATAATTTTGGTAAAAATAATTTTATATATACTATTCAGTTGTTAACATTTAATAAATATTAAATAATCGGCTCTTACAGCTTGTAATTATTATATTTATTAAAGTAATTTAAAGTCCAATATTCAATGTTAAGCTACATATGTATAAAGTTTCCTATAAAATACATAAATAATTATTTATTATAATTATAAGTAAGAATTTAGTATTCAATTGTCACTGTCATACCTGTCCTCAGGAGTTCGGGCCAAATATTCGCGTTCAATAAGACCTTCAATTCGTTTCTTGATAACAATAGGACTCGGAAGGAACCGTGTCTTCAACTGTTCCGTGACTTCAGCCACAAGACTCGCGTGAGACATTCGTTTTCTAGCTTTCATTATCCTAACAATAGCCGCCTCTATCGTAAAGTTAAAAGTTAAGGAAAATAGTTTTTTTTTTACAATAATAATAATAATAATAATATGAAGATTAATTAAAGGATATTCATGTTTGCGGTCTTCATCTACTTTAGATCGCGTCTCTTTGCGCTCTGGCTCTGACTCTCCCTTAGCGGTCACTAAATATATATATCAAATGATAATTACCGGTAAAAAATGTATAATAAAATAAGTATTTTAATGAGTAATACCCGCTTGGATTTTGACGCGATGTAGTTTCGATGTAAACCAATCGTTAACCATAAATACATGATTGGCTTCTACTCAATAACATTATTAAATATAATTAATAAATAATTGCTAATCAAATGAAATGCACAAACAATACCCATCTCTTTAGTTTTAGGAGTCTTAATGAGCACTCTTTGAGTTGCTTTTCCCATTGCTAGTGATTGAAGTGCTCGAACCAAATCCTTTTCAGGAATATCAGTCTCGTTGGCGATGTCTTCATAAGTAATTTTTTCTCTTGTATTAAAAAGCATAAGAATACACATCTGATGTGTTGACACTTGAATGATGTGTTTTCGAGGAATAACTTTTGCTGAAGTATTAGTGTTATTTGAATTGATTTGGTTTGTTGGTGGCATAGATGATGAAGTGCTGACAGTATTGTCGAAACTGGTAGTTGAACTCGAAGAGCACGCATTGGTGTTTGCATCCGTTAAGTTTTCTTCTCTTTTAACGCCATAGAAGACAGCATTGAGATCAGCCCAACCAAGTTGTGACTGAAGTGTTAATTGTCTTCCACTATGTTTTCCTAAATAAAATCTACGAAACGCTTCAAATGCATTTCTAGGTGACGTCGGAATGTTACACTTGGATAGTGTTGACTGAGTTGGCCAGAAACCAGTGGTCAACACCCGTACATTCAGGTCGACTCCATATAAATTTATCTGAAATCATAAGACGTTTGCAATCAAGTGATTAAAGTCAAAATAAAACATTAGACATACTTGTGATGAGTTGACGTGTGATTTGAACTCTTCCATCATTGTATTGGAAACAGAGATATCTTTGAACATACCCTCCAATTTGGATGTGAACTGACAGCCGCACTCTGTCTTCAATTTGGAAATCATATTCTTCTCTGAGTCGTCTGAAACACTTTTGTTGAGCAAAAGACGTTTAGCTAAATGTTGTTTATAATAGCGTTCAAATACATCCTTTTCTTGAAGATAACGAAACAAAACCATTGTTTTGTCCAAAACCTGTTCGATCTCTTGTTCAGTCATCCCTTTAACGCCTTTCTTTAGTTTGTCATCAATGAAAAGTGACAGATATTCGGGTGACTTAGGGTTGAGATTCAAAAAATATTCGAAATCTTTTGCTATCATTTTAAGAAACTCTTTGTCTCCGTTAAATGAATTCGAAAGAAAGGTATCGAATCGGTCTTTTAAATCAAGTAATGACTAATCAAACAAATTAATTAATTAATTCACTATTCAATGGAACCGATAAAAGCAAATACCTGAACAAAGACAACAGCATCGCCTTTAGTGGCCTCTTCTTCAGTTACCAATGCTTTTCCTTGTTCTCGAAGATAAGCACTGATGCAAACAATGATTGTTTGAAGACCATTAGGGACGCGACAAAACAGTTTATACATACAACACAAATCTATTATGAATTACACACAAAAAGCATAACAAATATTTATTAGTGCTTTAGTTTCAGCAAAACTTATGGACAAACAAACAAACCTTCAGTCTTCTGGTTCTTCAACATGTGAACGACTCCGGAATTTTCCATTTCAACGATTGTCTTCATATGTTTGCTAATTAGTTCCTCTTCAACGACCCGAACTATTTCATCTTCAGTGGATTTGTCGAGATAGTGTTTGGCCCGCTCTGCCTCTTCATTAATACGTTGATCCACTTTCTTCATGTAAACAGAAGCACTGTTTTCTTCCAAAAACTTTTGACTTTCAAACTATAATTTCATAAATTATTTTAAAATTAAAGACAAATTAATTATGTGTTCAAAACAACGTCTAAACATACTCTATAAAATTCGGCGGACTGTTGAAGGAATGGTCGTTCAAAGTCTTCTTCATAGACCGATCGCGACTCAATACCCAATTGCATAAGCATTTGACAGGCATTACGAACGGCCAGCCTATCGATGACCTCTCCCTTACGCTCTCTCATAACCATTTCGAGTAACGTTTCCCTCAAATGGTCGCGAATATTACCGTATCGGACCACATGATCGCGAAATAAATTTAAACCCAAATTGTAGACATTATCGACATTGTTTTGTTGAACATACACCCGATCCTTTTGATAGATAATTGTTAATCAAATAGTCAAATATAGTCGACAAATAATATATATGCCTACCATATACATGAGTATATCCCTAATCATAGTCATACTGGTTTGGTGGTCATTCCAGGCAAGGTTTAAAGTTTGTAAGAAATTGTTGTTCAATGCATTCAAGACATCGACGCGAACCTAATATATTGTTATTCATTAATATTGTTATTCAGTATAAATATAACGAAATGATGCAAACCTTTGTGACCAAATGATCTTTGACGACATCCCTGAGCCCGTTATACAGTTTCTCTCCGTGTTTATGCAAAACCATTGTATAGGCGTTGCGATACAGCTCTTCAAAACTGAGTCCACTGTTGTTCTTCTTTTGGATCTCTTGTATGGCATTCTTCAGCAAATTCCATATATTCTGCACATACTTCTCGTCCATCGAAGTCTATAATCAAATGAAAAAATAAGATTCATATTAATATCAATGACCTTAAGTAATGAAAAGTGTGGATCACTTACAGGAAAGGCTCTGATTCTCATTTTGGTGTCTTTTTTGGTCGATTTCAAAGAACTCATCATTTAATTCAACGCCAATTGCTATCTAATCGCCAGTAAAGACAAAAACAATTAGCATTTAAATGATGGCACGTGAGGTGCAAATAATACGTGCGTACAGTAAGTGATTGTTGTAGTGATTTAGCTGTCAATCACTATTAAGTGATGGCATCCGTCACTCAAGTGATGATAATCACTGAAATACAAAAATCTGTCGAAGAGTCCAATCTATCACTGCATTTGTCGCTCAAATCATTCAATGAGTCGATCACTATATCATTGATTCAATCACTTAGTGGTAAACTCTTTGCAAATAAATTCAAACTCAAATCAAATGCAAACCAAATGAAAGTAAAAGTAGAGTTAAATTGAGACCAATTGTCACCAAAATCAGTGTTGAGTCCAATGTTGTCAAACATTGAACATTCAATTGACAACTCTATGGCTTTTATTCACTATTTTTGTTGTTATACTACAGTATACAGTAAATCGCTATTTAACTCAATACACACACAACACACACAATACACTAAATATATTACAGTATATTACAGTATAGCCATTCAATTGAGCCATACATACATACATACATATATATATATATTCATTCATTCATTCATTCATTCAATAGTGTAATACAGTATGTCTTTTACTATACATTAATACTGTAATATCACAAATGCATTGAATAATCATTGCATACAATATATACGTCAATCAGTTTTTTCTACCCTTTCATTGTAAGACAATGTTGTCTAGCATTTGATTTGAATCAACATTTGGCATCATTTTTGATATAAATTTATATAATAGCTTATATACTGTATATAAGAGAAAATATAAATTTGACTAAATTTATATTAATAATTATAATACTGTAATAAAATTTATTTTATCTAAAATTATGTATATTATGTATATTCTTCTCTACAATAATAATATAAAAGTTTAAAATAGTCGACATTTATATTAATCAACAAAGTTTACTATTAAATAACTTGTAAAAGTGCTCAAGTTTTTATAGATTTCAATTCATAGTTTACCCATATATTTGTATAACTTTATACAGTATCATAATTTACTACAGTATATATTTTATTTAAAAAATAAAAATGTTATTTATTATAATTTAAACACATGTATTATACAGTACATACATAGGTTTGATATATTTATAGCATAATTGTTATTATACCGTATATTCAACTAATTATATATCATATAATTTACGGTATATTTTCTAAATCAGTATACTGTATATGCAATTCCCAAATAAAATTATGCTTATACTCAACTGTATTATAAATTTTTACTAATATCCAGGCTATATACTGTATAATTTATACTGATATATTGATATTATATTTTTGGACATTATAAAATTGGTACTAAAAATTGGTTTTTAAAATAAAATATATAAATGTTTTTTATAGCTACACTGTACTGAAAATCAAAACATTTTTTATACAACAATGAATTTTAGTGACATATGATATACTTTAGTAAGTTTTTATGTGCAGTTTTTTCTGTAAAATTTATTATAATTTAGTATAATTTTATTTGAAAACTATTGATTTAAAATAAATATAAAATTAGTTGAATTTTCTAAATTATCCAGGTACACTTAGATATTTAGGTTATTAAACTTATTTATATTATATAAAGTATTGTTGTGATTAGTTAGTATATATTTATTAAATTTATTAATAATTATTGGTTAGACTTAAGTTAAAAAGTTTGTTGATTGACGTCAAATGAAATGAATTATCAATTTGTTTCAAATAAGGTGTTATCTGACTCTTGATTATACAGTAGAGTAGGGTTTATATAATATAATATAATATAATAAGTGTTGGATTACAGTAATAATTAGTGTGTAGAAGATGTCATTAACAGTGGAACCAATTAGTGATACTAAATACCATTTAGCTGAGGGTCCTTTTTGGGATCATAAACATCAAAATGTCTATTTTGTCGATGCATTTGTTGGTGATATTCATCAATTTGACATTAAAAATAGTAAAACAAAGACATATCAACTCAAAGATTTGGTTACTATTGTTATTCCTTATGAAGACAATTCAGATATTTTGTTAATAACTCTAAGCAACCAAATCATTAAATATGACACTAGAAATGGCAATCAAGAAATGTTGGCATCGATTGCATTACCAATTGAAGGCAAAGAACGTTTCAACGACGGAAAAATTGATGGAAGGGGTCGACTATGGATTGGAAGTGTTGTCAATGGATCCAATGGTATTGTAGCTAAAATGGGTAATCTTTATAAATTTGAAAAGAATCGGATGATTAAAATGTCAGAAGGATTTACCATTTCTAATGGTATGACTTGGAATCAAAACTATACGAAACTTTATTTTAATGATTCTGAAGACCAAAAGATTTATGTCTTTGATTATGATCTGCAAAATGGATTAATAAGCAATAAAACGATTTTTGTAAACATCAAGACAAGTGATTACTTCAAAAGCAATGAATATCCCGATGGCTTGACTATCGATGTTAAAGGATATCTTTGGACGGCATTATACGGTGGATCAAGAGTTGTTCAAATCGATGTCGAATCAGGTATTAAATTATATAATAATAATAATAATAAGTTAATTATCAATTTTTGACTAATTTTACAATTTATTAGGAAATGTAATAAATTCAATAACAATTCCGTCGCCTCTAACGACATCAGTTGCTTTTGGCGGTCCAAATATGAATCAATTGTTTGTCACTTCTGGAAATGAAGGCAAAGATGAATATAAAAATAGTGGTCAAGTATTTAGAATTACTTCAAACGATCCAAACTTTAAAGCATTAAGATTTGAACAATATTTTAATCCAAACTCTTGATTATAATAAATATTTAATTTTTAGAATCAAAAATCATTATCGAAGGAAAACAAATAGTCTAAAACAGAAAAGTACTGTATATTAAATGAGATTTTTATTAAATAATTGTAAAAATAATTTATTTGCAGATATATAATAAAGTATTAATAAAAATAATAATAAAACAATATTGCAAAAAAGGATAATGACAAACATTATTTAATAATAATTATTTTTAAAAATGTCTTAAAACATTAGATCACAGATGATTGCTATAATTTAGGATCACTATTCCAATGGTAAAGATAGTCAGTCCACCGACTATTACTTGAGCTAGAATTTGGATCAACTGATGTAAACGTTTGGAATAAATTCTGCTCTTCAGGACTTAACTTAAGAATTGTAGCCAAAACTGGAATTAGACGCTGTCTTTCTTGTTCACCGTTTAATGTAATAAACTATTAAATAATTTAATGGTATATTAAGTATCATATCATAAGAATTAGAGGCATATATATAAACGATTCAAATCAATGATACCTTTACGACAACATTCTTCAAATACTCCAAATTGTTAGCCACTTCTGTCCTTTCAATACTTCTCTCGAGTCGTCGGATCTCTTCTTTAAGAACTCTATTTTGTTCACTAATTAATATATTATTACTTTCACTGTCTTCTAAAAGCTGTAAATAAAATAATTTATTTTAAATCAAAAAATCTATAATTTAATGATTTTTAATCTATTTATTCTGCTAATAGTCAAACCTGAGTTAATTTTTCAACTTTATTTTGAGCGAATGTTAAATGTTTTGTAAAATCTTGATTACTGTCTATATTAATCAAATGTAAAATTAATTTACCGCTAATAAAATTATCTAATTTAAAAAAAATATTTACGATTAAATTCTTGCGATTCATTATTATAAAGTATATCTTGCAATACATTGGATACTATTGATGTGGGAGATGTCGATGCTTTCTATGAAACAACCAATTTATTAAACATATAAAATATTTAACTAAAATAAGAAATTTTAATTTAATACTTTTTCTGAGATGGAAATTGTTTCAATACTATCTAAATCATCTAAATTAGTCAATGATTGTTGTAATTTGTTTGAAGACTCAATTGATTGAATGCTTGTTTGATGTGAATATCTATTCATTTCATGTTTTAATTCTTTCACTTCATTTTTCATATCATTTAGTTGCGTCTCAAGTGATATAATATTTTTATTATTATTATCCTCCAAATCAGTTAACTCTTTCTAAAATACATAACAAAATTTATTATAAATTTGAAATATTCAATATATATATATATATAAAACAATAAATCAATAAAATTGTCGTAAACTATACAAATTATATGACTAATTAATAATCAAAATACAAACCTTATGTTTAAGTTGACTTTCTTTGCGATCATTAACGAGAGTTAACTGTAGCTCACGAGATAGGGATTTGAGTTTTTCGTTGTTAGTCTTATATTCATTTAATCTAATTATTTATAAATATAAAATTAATAATAAAATTTAGTAAAATAAAAATGCAAATTAATGATTAATATAATTGTAAGTATTGTAATGGGCTATTTTTTAAATTTTATATAAAATAATATAAAAAATTAATAATAATAACCACTAAAATACTAGAAATAACAGTTATTTTAATATTCATTAAAATTAATGGGAATTAATATTCTTGATAGCTTTTTTAGATAAAATATATCTGAACTCAAAATTTAGTATACAATAGATTAAGTATATTTGATATAATTGTTTTATATTTTCTTTAATAGTTATCGGTAATTATTTTTTATATTAAATAAAACGCATGAAAAATATATGGATAAATTTATAAACATATAATTTATAAATACTTTACTAATTCTAGCCAAAACTTCTAACAACAAAAATAGCCAACTTATTATACAATGTTAAAGTATCATGCTAAATTAACCGTTAATTTAACTATAGTTTTGAATTAATTTAGTCAAAGTTTCATATTTTTAATAATAAATAAGTTTAACAATTTGTATAACTCGTTTGTGTGAATTTTAAATGATATTTTTTAATAAATAAATTTTTTATATAATTTTTCCTCATTAATCAAAATAGAAATAAATATTTAATTTACTATTAAAATTAATAAAAAATTAATTTGCAATAAAATTCCAACATTTTTTATCAATTGTGTCTGGTTAGATGTTTTAATTATATTTACCGGTAATTAAAGTTTAGTAAACTCTACTAACTGATTGAATTATTCAATTTAATATTATTAGTTAGTAGTGTTATAGCAATTCTTTAATTCACATTATAATTACCGTACTATTAAATGACGCCATATTGGATCTGATGATCACATTTATACAAATTTCCAAACAAATCCTCTTTAAAATAGTTTTTATTTTTTCATTTATAACATTTATAATATTCATATAATAAACTAATTACTTTGGGATACACTTAGAAACACTTCATTATACTGTATATCCAATACACTAATTAGGTTAACATTATCTATACTTTTTTACAAATATTATAAACTATTTTCTAAAATTTGAATTATTCATTTATGCAGCAAATATATTGTTTGATAATTTCAATAATAGTATAATAAAAAATAAAATTTACATACCTTTCCTTTAAAGTATTGTATTCAATCATTTGATTTTTTAATAGATTATGACTAGAATTCAGTTGAGATAATGTTTTCTCTAAACTTTCTTTTTCACGCAAAGTCACATCCAATTGATCTCTAAATCACAAAATTTTAAAAGCATAGATGAGTATTACCGTAATTTAAATCCGATAATCTGTTTAATACCTAATAGTATTCAATTGTTGAGTCAAATCATCGATTTGTGTTTTTAGTTCTTGCATATACTGAGTGTTCACTTCATTAGTTTGGACATCATTTTGTTGTTTAAGAACTTTACAAACTCGATGTTTGTATTCTTCAAACTTGTGATCTTTGTCTTTAAGATCCACTTCAAGATCACTGATATGTTGTTGCAAATCATTGACTTTAGTCTCTAAGTTCTTAACAGTAATACTATAGGTTTCACTGTTAGTGTTTGATTGCAATTGCAATGTTTGCATTTGTGCCGTCCATTGACAGCATTTAATTTTATAGTCTTCTAACTCAGATAACTGTGTTTCCAATGTTTCCTTATATTTGTTAATGTCTTCATTAAGAAATTTATTATCTTTTTCTAAATTCTCAACTCTACTCAACAGTCTATCCCTATCACTACTGATCTGTTCAAACATTTTGCTTTCATGGCTTGAATTTTCTAATTTATCGCTTAGATCTATGATTTCTGTGGTTTTTTCATCCAATTGGTGCCGCAATTCACTAATAGTCTGTCCCAACCCAGTGTTGGCCACATTTCGTTTGCGCTCCAAATCCAAGTCGTTCTCCAAAACAATAATTTTTGATTCAAATTCTCGTTTCTTTGCTTCCAATGATTGAATCTCTTCTTTCAATGAATTGATATTAGATTTATAAGACTCGATGTCTTGTTTAGATTCGGCCAATTCCTCTCTAGTTGTGGTCAACTGAGTGATAGCATTGTTTAAATCTCTTTCCAGTTCCTTATTCTTCAAATTTAATGAATCGCTTTCGTCTTGGATTTTGTCGTATTCTGTTTGCAAACCCTTTTGAAAGAAAATCAATTCATTTTTTAAAACATTTTTTTTTAATTCAAACAATACCTGAAAGTTGCGGAACAACTGTTGATATGATTGAGAGGTCTTCTCCTTTTCGTGTCCTTTAAGTTGACATTTAAGTTCATTGCAATCAGATATCGATTTCGACAGCTTTTTAAAATGAAAAATAGTTTATTAATCAAAATATAATAAAAATATTTAACATTTGAAAATAAATCAATGAAATAGTATTGCATTTTATGTATAATTGTTGGCAAAACATTACTGTTAAGCAATCAATTGACACATAATTTGCATATTTTTTAAACCAACAAATTATTATAATATTATTATTATAGGCATTGCATTAAAACATGATAACTATAGCCTATAGTCTATAGGTGTGACCACTATATGATTGAATCAAATCAATTACATAACGGTATAAATGCTATGATATTAAACACAATGAATGTCATAATGTTTACCATTGATGACAATTACCTGCTCTTTGGTTTCGTTGAGCTCTTTCTTTAATTTGACGGCTAATGTCTTAAATTTGGTTAACTTGTCTTCAGTTTGTGTAAGTCTTGTGTTTAACTCATTAATATCATTGTTGTCTTCATTGTTAAGACTTTGATCATTGAATGTCTTATGGTTTGAATGATTCAAACCGTTAACTAAATTAGTGTTTGACTCCATTGACAACTCATTTAGATTGTAATGTAATTCATGTTATCATTAGTTATGTAATAATAAAACTCAAGTTTGTTGTGTCTATTGAACGCATGCGTCGACTTGTGTTCGGGTATTAAATGATTTCAAGTCATAAACTTATCTCAACTAACATACCGGTGCCCACTGTCAGGGCTATAGACATACAGGACAATCAAAATGGCATTAATTTTATTTATAATTTAATTTATTCATTTAAATATATATTTTTATAATATAAGGCAATATTGCAATATAATAAATATACAAATTTGAATATAAGTTATTAACAAAAGATTGGCACAAATGTGGATCAAAGCGTTTGTTTGATTTACAATATATACCACAATATTATAATATAATAGTATTTAGCATTAAATACAGTCAAAAATATATGTATTGACATAATTTACAGACAAATACAGAAAATAAAATATAGAAAATGTCGTAACTATTAAAGTCTCCAATTATTAGTATAATGATTAGGATATCGTTCTTTTTCTGATCGAAGAGCTCTTATAATTGAGTCCTAAATGATAAAAATAAATATCAAATTATCAACAATTTAATTGACAGTTACGGTAGTCTTCATGCAAATCAACACATACTTTGTTCGTTAGTCGAGAATCTATTTGTTTGAGTTGTTCTTCGAGATTGAGATTCATTTTATTTGATTCGTTGGATTCGTTTTGTGAATTCGTTTCATTCGTTTGACAACTGCTTTGTGTCAACTCTTCTCTTTTCGATCGTATGGTTGATAACTGAGTACTTGATTGAGTCGAATGGGAACTAGTAGTCGATGTGAGTCCCATAGTGCTGGCAGAGCGGCCGTGTCTGTTGGGCATCCGTTGAGCCAAAACAGTCTTATGAAGAACAGCGTCCTTGTCCTGTGAGTGTTGTCTCAACACTTTAATCATAGCATCCTTTTCAGCCAATTTAGACTCCATGTCCTTAACTCTGCCCTCGAATTCGGCATTCTTTTTGTTGGCCACATGTAACTCATCCATATGTTTAAGTCTTTCACTTCTTGCTTCAAGAATTAATTTCTCGCTTTCTTGAGAAGTGCGCTCAAGGGCTGCAATTTTTGCGTCTCTGTATATAATTATCACAACATATCTTTGAATACATAATTCATTTTTAATTATTTAAAATACTATCACTTACTTTGGTGCCGACGCAGCACTGACTTCAATAGACCTAAGAGTGCATTCTTCAAGATATTTCTGCTCCCATTTTGTGACCTCAGTTTCCAATGAAATTATCTTTTCTTCGTAATCACGAATAACTTTTTTCATGTCTTCAAATTCATTCTCCGGTTTGTTTCCAGATTTATTACCAGACAATTGCTTTTTTAATCCATCGATTTCATTCTCTAAATGATTTCGGGCCCTCTTTTCCATAGTAAGCCTCCTATCGCTAGCCAATTGTAAATTAGATAAAGCCTTTTGTAATTGTACCGCTCTTTCTTCATATGCCTGCTTTTTGCGACACTATTGAAAAAAATAAATCATTGTTTTAATTAAAAGTCATAACTTATAACCCAATGTTTAAAACCTCTGTTTCTAATCTAATGACATTGTTTTGAGTGCTCATCAAAGCACTGTCCAAAATGTCGATATGATTGCGTTGTTCTTCAAGTGTTAATCTCTGAGCCTGTAATTCAATATCTTGTCTTTCTTTATCGTTAAGAAGCTCTTTATCTAAAAAAGGATAAAAATAATTAAAATATTTGTTTATTTAAAAATAATTTTCAAATAAATACTTTGTGAAAGCAATTGTGCAATCAATACATCTCTTTTTCCAATCTCTTTCTTAAGCTCACTATCATCCAGTGATTCGCTTATCTATTTGTTAGAAATAATTATCGATATAATTAAAACAAATTTTAAACAATTAAATCAAATCACTTACCGGTCGTTTTGAAATATGAGACAAAGCACTTTCAAATTGAACTGTAAAAACAATTTAATTTTTAAAAAAATGATATTTTATGATAATATTAAAGTACTTTTAAGATCTCTGTTCTGATCCTGTAGTCTTCTGACATCGATTTCCAACTTATATCTTATGACTCGCTCTAACTTCTCTTTCTTTTCAGAAGATCTCATAAGATCTTCATGCGATTGATGTACTTTTTGTATCTCAATCTCAAACTATTATTAAATTAATTCAATTGTTATATTAAAATATAAATAATTTATAAAACATTTAATAAATTAATAATATAAACCTTTTGAAGTTTAAGCACTTTTTTATAATAGAGCTCTAACTCTGTTTTTAGGGCCGCGTTCTCAGCGCTTAACATTTCAATCATATTGTATTTGGGAATCATATCGTTATTACATTTGGTTTCTTTGAGTGCTATTTCGTCGAATTTAGTCAGATCCGGATGGGATCGGGATGTCGGCAGGTTCTCAACAGATTTTGATTCAGGTGTCGTTGAATTAGATGCTGAAGTTGAGACAGAGTTAGGACTCGAGTTACTCCATTGTCTCTCATACTCTGGTGGTGGCGGCAAATGTAAGTTGTGTTTGAAGATATCGTAATTGTTTAAAGACTCGTTACCATTCTTCCAATGATTGGACAATGAGTTCAAGTAATTTGTAAGCATTGGTTGTTGCAATCCCGACATGTTTTCAATACCCGAATTATTCAACTGGAAGTGTTGAAGAAGAGCTCTATTAAAAGCATTAGGACTCGAAGGAACTGATTCGCAACTCGATGTTCGGGTGGGACTTAATTGAAGATTAGGAGGCGATTTGGTCCTAATTAACACATTATTGATATGTGAATTACTTTTGTTTGTCGACAATATCGATGCCGATTGTGATGTTATTGTAGTCATTGATTGACCTTTATTTGTCATATCATTTATATTATTATTATTATTATTATTATTATTACAATTTATTATATTATTATTATTACTATTATTTAAGTTATTGCTATTATTATTGTTGGTGTCATTAATATTGTTATTAATACGTTGTCCGTACAGAAGTGGTGACACAGATTGATATTGCAATCCATCCAATGATTTGTTGTGATGTATTATTAGAGTATTATTAAGAGATATTGTGTCCATCAAAGGAGTCGCCGATATAAAGGCCTCCTCTCCTTGTGGTTCCTGTCGGACACCGTTTCGGAGAACATACCGTTCCTCAGGAGTCAAGTTTTCAATTGATGTCGACGTCGAGACATCCGTTTCACTGCCAGAAGAGCTCTGTTTGACGCTATTGTCTGCAAAATACAAAACCAAATACAAATAAATTAATATCTCATTTTGTGACCAATTGGGTAAATATTTCGTACTTGAGGTCGACTTCGGGCCCATTGGTGTCAAATAAGTGGTCACTGTTTGCATAGCATTACTGTTATTTCCGTTGATTTTTTTGCTTTTATTATTCATTATTTATATAAATAAAATTTTTATTAAAATTAATTAATGAATTGTAAACTGAAATAAA
This sequence comes from Oppia nitens, assembly GCF_028296485.1. NCBI lineage: Eukaryota > Metazoa > Arthropoda > Arachnida > Sarcoptiformes > Oppiidae > Oppia > Oppia nitens. The sequence continues at coordinate 2,589,595 of NW_026533253.1, read as the reverse complement.
CGGAAAAACAATTGAATAATAAAAATAAAACGAAAAATGAGATGAAATTAAAGTAAATAAAAATATTGTTATTTAAATCATAGTTTACAAGCGTTTAGTTATGCCATCAAATGTACACAACACTAGTCTATTGTCAATACATTGATCACTGTCTCATCATATACTATAACATACAGTACTATCATTATATTAAAATCTATATCAATTAACTACAGTGAGTCCAATATAATCTATTTATATTTATCATTCAATGTAGCCCTCAATGATGTACACAAATATTTCAGGAATGTTGATCTATACAGTCATATCTCAATCTTAATACTTTTATAGTTTTATTAGTTTTATCAGTTTTATTATATTTTTATAATATTTTATATTTATATTATTAATTCTAACATAGTTTTCAAATTTTTAATAATTATTAAATCGTTTAATTATTAATATAAAATTATTAAAATGATAACAAATTGTGTAAACTGTATGACAGCCTCTGGTATTTACAATGAGATTATATTCATAGCTCTGAATTGTAAAGCATTTGAATGTGCAGTCAGTGCTCAGTATTTTCAATGTATTTCAATAATTATATTACACTTCCATCTTATATATCATAAGTTATAAACTTGTCGTTCATATGTATAATAATTATAATAATAATAACAATAATTGTATAGCTATTCAATGAGACATTCATATGATTATTAAGTTTTTAATAATTACATCAAAATTATCTATTCGTATCAATTATGCAATTATTTAATTATATATCATTTTTTATATATATATATTTAAATAGTTTTGTTTATACTTTTATGCATTAAATAATTTCTATTAACTTTTTAAATGTAATAATATTTATACAGTTATTAATGTATTGCCTTTCGTATAGATAACTCTATTAAAGTAGCGGAAAGTTATAGTCTATAACTTATAGAGGCTTATAGATGACTATCATTTACTAAACAATCAATTATTATGAATATAATTTTGCTAACAAATGTCAATCTACTATATATTATATATTATAGATAATTGATATGTTATATTCAGATTTAAATTCAATACATTTAAAGTTATTTCATTTGAGATCAAATACATAACTGATTGATAAGATATCATTATTACGGTATAAATTGTTAAACAATTACCAAAATATGAACAAAAGGATCAAACATTTAACATGTTTTTGATTATGATTTAATAAAAATGTTTTCATTAATCTTATGTATCAAAATTAGGTATTTTATTGTGTAATCTTCATTAACTATATATTTTTAAGTATCTTTAAATTGTTTAAATATCTTAAAAATTAAACCAAATATTATTGATATTGAATTGTTTGCTTATTACCGGTTTTGCAAAATTAAGTATTTCAAATATTTATTTTAATTTAATATAAATATTTTTTCACTCAATTAAAAGTTTAAATAATTTTTAGGTCACATATTTAATTATTATTTTTTATTATAATATGAAATATTTTTGTTTTGTCGTCAAATGTCGATAAATAAAATCTTAATATTAATATATAAATGAAAATAAGATTTACATACAGTATATGTGTTATAGATATTTATACCGATCAGTAAAATTCAATATCAATGCGAATCATATAATGAAATCATTTAACAATATATACTCTAGTTTTACATAAACGGCATATAAATACATATTTTAAACAATAAATACATTTCCATAAAAACTAAATTTATATAAATTGTATTATAAAACAATAATATGCTTATAAATACCAATAATATAGATAATATTTAAACAAGTGTTAGGCAATTATTATTTTATTAATTATTATTATTATTTATATGTTTTTAAATATTTCTATATTTTATGTAAATGTTGTATACACTGTATTGCATATTATACCTGTATTATTATACTTTACATTGTATTACATGTAATATTTTTGTTGTAAAACTTTGTCATTAGTATCGATGTTTAACTGTTATATCATTGAAAAGTTATTAAACAAATATTTATTATTTTAATGTATTATTTGTAATACTTTTAATAAATTCTATTAATTATTTTTAAGTATATATTATAAAGATATAACAAAACTGATAATTCAATGTATTTTTATGTGTTATATATAAAACAGATAAAGCTATTAATTCATTAAATATTTGCTAAAATATAACATTTTATAAATTAATAATAAGATTTATTTTGAAATTTATAATTTCCTCTATTTTTGTGGTCAATCAGTCAAACTCTTTGACAACTGAACCACAATTTCCAATATTATATTTGTTACATAACTACTGTATATTTGATTTATATTTGATTTATATTTTTAGAGAATACAATAAATACTAGTTTTTTTCATTTATAAGTTAGATATCATAAATAAACATAAAATCGATGAAATATTTTTTTTTCGTAATTAAGTACTTTAAGTAAATAAATTGATTGTAAATATTAATACAGTATTATAACTGTATTTCCAAATACTATAAAATTATTTTTATTAATTTACAGAACTCTATATAATTTGGTTTTTTTATCAGAAATATTTTAAGACGTATTTTGTGTCATAACTACAGTATTTTATTTAAATGTTTTAATTTAATATTTAATTTAATTAAGATTACTATTATTATTATAAATGTTGATATTTTATATATTCAATATTAATATTATTAATAATACCTTTTATTTTTAATGACTGTATACAGTGTATAGTATTAAAAACTGTATTGACTTTGAAAAAATCTAAACTAAGGTATATTTACCGAGTCTTCCCGATTACTAATACATAGAGAAATACAGTAACCCTATGATTGACAACAATTTTTATTATGTTTAGTGACATTATAATAAAATTGCAATTTTTAAATAAAACAATAATAATTATTCTAAAATAAATCTATATATTAATAACAAAATTAAGTTTATTTTATTTTATTAAACATTTATTTGGGAATTCCTTCCTTATAAACAAAGTGAACCATAAATACAGTATAGACTCTATAGACAGTATACTATAGAGTACTTAATATATTGCTATTAGAGTATAAATTAAATTAACATTTACTGTATATTTACTGTACTGTATATTATGAATAATACTGTATTTTATGCAATGTTTTGTAAACAAGTGTTTGAGTCATACATTGATTATCAATGAAAATGATTTGATTGATTGATTGATAGCGTGAAAGGTGTGTCCGATTTGTTGGTCAAGCAATTGGTCACTTGAATTGTGCGGACAATGGGTGCAAATGCTTCCCAATTGGAGAAAGAGATTGGTTCGGATCAGTTCCCGGCAAATGAGCATTACTTCGGTCTGGTCAACTTCGGTAACACGTGTTACTGCAACAGTGTATTACAGGCCCTCTATTTTTGCCGACCATTTCGGGAGAAGGTCTTGGATTATAAGGCCCGCAATAAACGCCAGACCAAAGAGACACTATTGACGTGTTTGGCCGATCTGTTCCACAATATTGCCACACAAAAGAAGAAGACGGGAACCGTTGCGCCCAAGAAGTTCATCGGAAGGTTGCGAAAGGAGAATGAAGTGTTTGACAATTACATGCAACAGGACGCTCATGAGTTTCTTAATTATCTTCTCAATACCATTGCTGATCTTCTTCAGGCACCGGACAATGAAAAGACTAATAGCAATACCAATGTTACCACTAATGCCAACATCAATGTCAACACAAATGTTAGCACTAATGCCAATATTAATGCCAATCCATCAAATAATTGCAATCAAAGCAACCAGTGTTGGGTTCGCGACATATTTCAGGGCACACTCACCAATGAGACCCGTTGTCTCAACTGTGAATCCCTGTCATCAAAAGATGAAGATTTTCTTGATCTGAGTGTCGATGTCGACCAAAATACATCGATAACACATTGTCTTCGAGTGTTCAGCAATACTGAGACTTTGAGTTCAGAACATAAGTATTACTGTGAGAAGTGTTGCTCCAAACAGGAGGCACAGAAACGGATGAGAATTAAGAAGTTACCAATGATTTTAGCACTTCATCTCAAAAGATTCAAATACACTGAATCACAGAACAGACACACAAAACTCTCATACAGAGTGGTCTTTCCTTTGGAGTTAAGGCTCTTTAATAAGACATCTAATGTCGAAAGTGATGACAAACTCTATGATCTCGTGGCAGTTGTTATCCATTGCGGAAGTGGACCAAATCGGGGACATTATATAAGTATAGTTAAGTCATTTGGATTTTGGTTGCTTTTTGACGACGATTTGGTCGACAAAATCGATGCCTCGACTATTGAAGATTTCTATGGTCTACCCAGTGATACACAGAAATCTAGTGAATCCGGATATATATTGTTTTATCAAAGCAGAGACTCTTAATTGTATAGATTTTTAATTTACTGATAATAATAATATTGTTTTATTGGTTGTAATACTGTATAATGCAAAATAATTTGAATATATTGTACTATAATATTCTATTAATAGTTATTATGATTTTATGATTATTTTTAAATAACTCATTCCATTATAATTAGCTATGATTATCATAAACTACTGTACATTATATTAAGATATTTACTTATTATATGTTAAAATGCTTTTAATTATATGTTAGCACTGGTATGAAACCAATTATTAAATGATATTTTTGTATTATAAAAGCTTATTATTAGTCAATAGCAGAACTTATAAAATCTGTTTATATTATGGGACAAAAATATAATTTAAGTGAAATATAAAATAAAGATTTAAAATTTTATCTAATTTTTTCAATTCATTTTTTACTTATACGTAATTTGTAATAATTTGATTAATATAAATAAAATATAATTTTTCATTATATGATTCAAATTTTATTTTAATTATGAAAATACAATAAATTAAATAATTTATCAGTATCATTTTTATAGATACAAATTATTTTAATATAGTGTAATAAAACAATTTTCTGATTATAATATAATAATACTGTAATAAATATTGTATCGTATATATATATAAAAATAAAATACAATTTATACAATACATTATTATTTGAAATAACTATCATAATAGATAATACAGTTGAAATCGTTTAGTATTAACACTGTTTAAAGCTTTACAATAGGTATACAACATTGAATTGTGTCAAATATAGTTATCATTTATAAAATGTATAGCAAATTAAAGCAAATCTAATTTATGATTATTTTTAAAACTTTAATATGTGAATATAATCAAAAATATATGTATTAAAAATATACAGTAAATTGAGAAAACATTTACCAATTTTTGAGTATTTAAATTTTTTTCCATTTTTGCATAGAATAACGCAAATTAAATTTAATTCAGAGCAATACTAAAAAATTGAAGAAATACGGCATTTTTTAACTTTACTAAAATTACATAAAAAATATCATAGAGAGACTAATAATTTAAATATAGATTTAATTATAATAATTTTAAAATCTATTTTTAAATATCCATTACTAGTACTTACCATTAGTGTAATATACCATTCCTTTGTTCATAAATGCAAAATTATAGTGATATTAATAAATACTTAATTGTCTATATAATAATAAATTTGTCAAAATTGTAAAATCAGAGATTCTTTTCGTATAATAAATTGAATAAATTGAATAAATTTTAAAAATTGTAATATTGTATTACAATTACAATTTAAACATCAAATATTAGATATTATTTTTGAAACATTCACTTAAAACATTCCCAATCGATCGTTCTCTTTATTGTTAGACTTCTCGAAAAACATAAAATCCTATATTTATTTGTAATACAATTTTAATACATACTATTAAATTAGTACAGTTTATTAATAATACATTACTAAAAAAATAATAAAATTACAAAACTTACAATTAGAAAACATGCTCCTAAAAGCACTGCTTTAATATTGACGTCCAAATCCAATGGAAAAGTTATACCAAAATGGTCTACAATTTTATTTATTTTATATAAAAAGTCAATAATAATAATAATAATTCAAATTAATTAAATACCGGCGTCAGTAAAGGCTTCTCTGATAAGACCTGCCCATTGTTTAGTTATCTTTCCGACATTAACTGATCCGTCTCTTGAAAGTATCTGAAATTCTACGTCACCGCACATACTGAATGTACAGAAGGGACCTAACAATACATTTACCGGTAATTTGATTATTATTAGTCTTTTTAAAATTATAAATCATTTGAATTAATTGCCTTCAATTCTGAGTACACATTCACCAAAAGAGTTTTCCACTCGAAATTTAGGTACAAATATACTCCATTCTTGAGTTATGTAACCAATTATATTACCCGAAGCACTCACTTCTAATTTCTTTATAAAAAAATTATACATTATATGAACATTAATTTAAAAAGTAGTGACAAATAAATTAAAGGATAGCCAACCTGTAGCCAACACGGAAACAAACACGAGTCACATCTTAACGGACGATATAAGTGAATGACTTCACGCTGAGTGTTGTCCAGAATTTTCATATCAAACGGACGAATATTTCCGCAACAGTTTCGAGTACAGCAATCGTTGTCTAATTTTGTAATTAATAATAAATAATAGCTTTCATTACCTTAAGACCTAACCTTCAATTGCGTGATAGACTTTTTGTCCCAAACTATTCTTCACTGAATACTTGTTAGCGCTTTCATAGCCGACAAATGCTATTAAATAATATATGTTTTAATAAATTTTTACCGCAAATTATCTTTTGTATGACAAACCCTCAAGAAGTTCTACTTTCTGATGAACTAATAGTTGATCGATTTGTGTCAGATATTCGAGACCCGGGGGACAGTTAGGTATACCCATCGGAATGTTCATCCATTGCTCTGCCAATTGATTTATTACATTAATAACCAAAAATTAAATAATATTGTCGTCATACCTGCTCCCTGTTGTGGTGGTGGCTGTCCGTAACCGACATTCATTGCTGGCGGTTGTGGCTGTGGTTGAAAGCCTGGCATCGAGTAACCACCAGTTTGTGGTGCAGGATATCCGGGCATACCTGGAGGTGGATACCTAAGTGTAAGTAAATTGAAGACACGATAGTATATCACGAGTTAAATCATTGTTAAATTGAGTCTAATTGTCATACATTGTATTATTTGGTGGCGGATACGGTACATACGGTGCTCCCGATACAGGTTGACTATTGATGGCATCGGGAGGCGGGTATGGATAAGACATTTTTTCACTGTTTACTGTTTATGAAACATTTAAAACAATTAACATTTTATTCAAGTATTTATAAATAAAAGATAATATTTAACTTTATTTTTACTTTTATTCATTCAATTGATTTATTTTGAGATAATAATAGAAATAAAGCTTTTAATATAAAAAACAAATCTTATGATTGTATTGATTGATATTTATGTTAATACTTACACAAGTGTTTAACCAAACGATATTCAATACAATCAATGTTATGGCAAACTATGGTATAACTAATGTGTTGACAATCGGATCAATTGATTAACTGTTAGTTGATTTGTCAGCCAATGTTGACAACTAATCTATAATGACGTCTATATACAGTACAGTGTAATACTGTATAAGTATTTAAAACAAATTAAATGTATTGTATTTACTGTTAACGTAAATGTATTACATTTAATGTATTGAGTATTATATTCACTATATTTACTATACTTTACATTAAGTGTAATGTTTGACAACATTGTGTGCAATACTTATGAGTGATTCACAAATATCGTGACTTTTAGTGATATGTGTTATGATGTGACCGATAGTCAGGTGTTTTGGTGTCAACTCGTGAGCGATGGGTATCTGATCTGTGATTGCCATCAGTGGAGACAATAGAAATGGAGGACAACAGCGAAAAGCTGGACAAAGCCATCAAAAGTTTGGATGCGTTCAAAGATTTGCTCAACAAATCTGATTTACAGACGCGACAAATGAGTGTCATATTAGACAACTTCAGCGAAAGACTGTCGCGATTGGAACAGACTATACAACCGGTCTATAAAGAGACGGGAAATCTTCAAACAGTTCAACAAAATATTGTCTCAACACTTGAACGACTCGACTATGTCATCAAGTTTTACACTGTGGCCAATGAGGTCGAGGCCAACATTACCACCGGACCTAATGATTCATTGGACATATATATCAAAAACTTGGATCGACTTAAGGAAGCCATTGATTATTTTGAACTCAATAATCACGACAGTCCTGAACTAATGAATGTCGTATGTATTGAATGTAATAGCCATGGGATCAGCTATTGATTACTTATTGTTTATAAATTGTAGAGCGCTTTGTATGAAAAAGGAGGCAATTGTATTGAAAGAGAGTTTAGACAACTGTTGGCCAGACATAGTGTTGCCGTTCCTCCCGTTTTGATCTATGATTTAGTTCATGAAGAGGATAATCAAGATAATGAAGAGTCAGACAAAACTATTTTAGAGCAATTGCCAGGTATTTGATTAATACTTATTAAAGTTGATCTCAACTAACAATAAATCGGATTTAAATTGATTCACTTATTGTAGAGAAAGCAAGGGATGAGTTGAGACAATTAGCGCAATGGCTTTGCGTTCATAAAAACGATGACTTTATTACAGTTTATGCTAATCTTCGTTCAGAAGTTTTATTAAAATCACTTCAAGGGCTCAGAGATCACCAAAAGTCATGTAGCGGTGGATTCAATATAAACACTATAAATATGAGTCATTCTTCGCCAGCGATGAGTCGGAAAAATGTTTCTCAATTTCGAGAGTCGTCTGCTGTTCGTCGGACACCAAAGAGCATACAACAGGCGCTTATGAAGAAACTTCAAGATGTGATTCCCGGCGATGTTTTGGGTAATAAATCAAACCAAACAACACTTGAGGTAATAAAAGATGAATTATCTATAAGTGAACGCGAAATCGTCGGTTACTTGACGTGTGTGACAGCTCTCTATAAACTAATGCAAAGCGAACTGAAACTTATGAACGGAGTTATTAGTATTGAACATCAAAGACCTATATTTAGTCGTTTGGTTTATCCATCACTTGAAAGTGTTGTCGGAGAAGGAGAACAGTTAGCTAATAGAGTCAAGAAGTGTGTTGTTCGTCAAGATTTTTCTTCAGCTTTGTGTTTGTTCCCAATTCTTAGACATCAGGCTTCTATGAGACATAACTTTGATATTCTGTTTGATGGATGTAATCTTGAAGTTCAATCAAAATTTCAAGGATTAGTTGTTACACTGCAGACAACTATTTCTCGTTCATTGGAAGAGTTTATTGATTATATAAAAAGTGATGTCAACACAAAAGTGCCTAAAGATGGAACTGTTCATCAGTTGACAAGTAATGTAATGATATTTATCGTTCAATTACTCGAATATTTGGATATTTTGTCGCGAGTTATAACCGTAACAGACATTCATTCGCTGGAAAATTCTTCAGATAAGAATAGATTGGCTTTTGCTCAGTATATCACTCGAATACTGTCAGCACTTGGACTTACTCTTCAAAATAAATGTGAATTTTATAACGATTCTCATCTTAAGGCTATATTTAAATTAAATAACACTCATTACATATTAAAGGTTTATAAATTTAGATTTTAATTTATTATTTGTCGATAATTATATATTTTTTTGTCTATATTTAGACTTTAAGAAAATCCAATTTATTGAATATCGTTGAGATGTATAACCCAGAGATAGAGTTGGTTTATGAAGAACAGATGTTAGACGCAAAACGTATTTACTCTCAAAGTTGGAGTCGTATACTTCATTATGTCCTCGAAATGGATAAACCGTTTTCACAACAAAGAACTTTACCCGAAATGAATAATATGGCGAATATGAAACTTAAAGATAAAGATCGGCAGAATATTAAAGACAAATTTGCGGTATTTTTTTTACTTAATTTAATGCATTTATCATTAATCTAATCAACAATTTTCTTATACAATATGTTGTATAGGGTTTTAACAAAGAGATTGAAGAAATTCAAAGAATTCAAACAGCATTTGCTATTCCAGACTTAGAGCTCAGAGAAAATCTTAAAAATGAAAATAAAGATTATATTATTCCTAAATATAAACTATTTTTTGATAAGTATGTTTAGTATTTATATTATTATTATTATTATTTGTAAATTAATTTAATTTGATTTAATATTTATAGGTATGTTAACATCGATTTTACCAAAAATGTCGATAAGTATATCAAATATACTCCCGAAAGAGTTGCCGTTATTATCGACTCATTCTTTGATTCGACGGCTTAATATTGTTTTTGATTGTAATTTAAATTAATTATTTTACTTATATATAATTGATTAGTATTTATAACTTATAAATATAAAATATTGAAATCAAATTTTTTTTTGAAAACAAAATGATTAAAAAATATATAATGTCTTATTTTTTATTATACATTATATTTGATTAATGAACTAAACATATGATAATAAATATTTACTATTATAATAATTACTGTATTTATTTGAAACTATTTATGAAAATTTTTCCTAATAACGAAACTTTTCCAACAAAACAAAAATAATAGTAATTTAGTAAAAGTAGTGAAATTGTATGGAAATCCCTTGCGGTTATAATTGACTGTTTTAAGTTAGAAACACTTATAAATATTTAAACTCATTTATAAAAGTCCTATATTTAAGGATTTAAGGTTTAAGGTTTAGTACTATTTATGATAAGTCATGAATTAATAGGTGGTTTCTGACTTAAATCAGTCAATTTTGGAAAATGTTTAAAAAACTGGAAAAACGGGATAACATTTATTTGGGAAATCCCTACTATTTTACAAATATTATTACGTAACAAATACTATCTCTTGCATACATTTAATGTGTACTGACTTTTAATGTATGTTTTGTTGCATTATTTTGAATACTAGTTTTGAAATTTTCTCTACACTGTACTATATAGTAGTATAATATTATCACAAGATATGGCCTATTTTCTCAGTAAAAATTAAGGTTTAATTGATTGAAAAACACAAGTAATAAAAGACTAATATTTAGTATTATTTTCAAACATTGATATTAAAAAAAATACATCTTCAAAATTTTAATAATAATAGAGAATATTCTTTGAATTATTAAAATTATAAGTAAGCAATTCAAAGAATATGTGAATAAATAACTTATTGAATACATGTTTTAAGATAATTGACTTTATTGTCATTATTAATAGGATATGAAATTAATGTCAATTTTATATAAATCTAATATAATAATAATAATATTACAATACATTACTGTATAAATATGTTAATACTTAAAATTTTAGGGTAATTTATTTCGACTAAAAGTACTGTATATAAATTGGGATTATGTTAGGTAAGCATAAGTTATAATAATTATTCATAACTACATAATTATTATAGAGGGAAACTTTTTATTATATATAGTATAATTTAATAACAACTTTTTATTAATATAAAATTAATTTAATTCAGACAATAATAAAACAAATTTTATTTCAATTAAAACATTTAAATATTAGTGATATAATTGGTATAGTGTTAAACAATTCAAGCTTTGCATTATCATTACTACCGTCCTATTGAACGGCCCATTGAACTGATTTAAAGCATTACCAATATATATATTAACAAATATATATATATATATATATATATATATATATATATATATATATATATATATGTTATATCAGATTTCACCTCAATTTTCAATTATAATATAGACTTCCGTTAAAAATGTTTTGATAATCAAATACTGCATTCCATTAACGCTATACCCGTCTCTCATTCACTCTAATCATTAAATCATTAATTATTACATTCAATAACTTATCAAAGCTCTGTTCAAACAGTTTTACAAACTTTACAAAATTCAATGAAAATGCCATAAAAACAATTTATAATATAATAATTAAACATAATTTATATAAATATATAACATTACAAACTACTGTATAAGTGTGATCTGCTATACAATATTAATGACATAGACTTTATAAAAAAATATGGATTAATTTTATAATATAATTAATAAATAAATAAAGCATTTACATTAATTGGTATTTGTGATCAATATTAATAATATACAGTACATTATCACATTTTAACTCAGTTTTCAATTTTAACATTTTTTAAAAATAAAATGAATGCCATTTATAGTGAATTTGACGATAATATCAATAAAACAAGTTTTAAAAATACATTAAATTGAAATAATTATGAAAAAAAATCAAATGATAAGTGAGTCGATGTTCAAGTGATTATAGAGATGACGCGTCAATGTCTTCTTGATATCTGGAAGACAGATAATCAGCCGAATCGGCTAATTGATGAAGAATTGTATGCAACCCCTGTAAGTGATGCCGAAAGGCAGCGGCCAAGTGGGAGGTGTGTTCATCAATACTATCCCTATCGGTCATCAAACTATCGGCCTCACTATCAGTGTCCTGATCTGAAGAACTCGATCCCACTGTTGAACCAAGACTTCCCAAACTGTCATCAGATGGTTGTCGAACGTGCTTCAGATCTCGAGGAGAGGTTCGCCCATTAAATGCCATTAAATTAGTGTTGTGTTGAGATGCCGGTCCCCATAATAACTCTTTCTTGACGTCGTTGAGCATTAAATAAAACGAGTGAAGGTCTGTATTGGCCAAAGTTGGAGGAATAGGAGGACATCGATTCGTTTTAGCCGATGAGGCCATATCCATATCACGCAATTTTGACGGAACCAAAACAGTTGAATCCATATTATTCACGGCTTTAACAAATCGGTCCATCGCTGACAGTATCGACTGTTGAGAGCACATCAACGTGTCCTGAGATACTTTACTTGACCGTCGGCTCATACGACCGGACATTGCAAGACCCCTGAAGATACTGCTTAAGATACCTCTGAAGATACCCCGGATGTGAAAGTGTTTCTTCTAGTGATTGATGTGATGGCTGTTGTTGTTTGTGTGTTGACTCAAATGATGCCAAATGTGGCAAATCTGATGTCAGAGAAACACGTCTTGACTTTTGATTGAAATCCAGTTGTTGTGCCATTTGTTTGGTGTGTTTTAGGTCTACAATCGTCTCATATTTGTCTCATATTTGTCTCATATTTAGGTCCAGACTCTAGAGATTGTCTATTAAAGGATTAATCATTATTTTATGGGTTATCCCTAACTATAGTACTATTTATTTCAATATATATTCAAATAATTTAAGTCAAGTTTTAAGATTACAATCAAATAATTCTAAGTCAATGGTAGTCAATGGTGACCCCCTTAGCAATAATGGTGACCCCCTTAAGTGTAATGGTGTGACACTACTAGTCAACACATTGACGGCCAATAGGAAAGACCCAAATATGAGGCGATTGTGGGCCTAAACATCAATACTTTAGGGGTATCTCTAATCATATGACTTAATGCTATGACTTTTATACTATAAGTGCATCACTTGTCACACAAACGTTGCTTATTGTCATTGGTTTCGGCTTTAGTACTGAAATAATTTGATTTAAAGCTAAATGTTTTGATAGACTGACTGATGTTAATAGCAATCAATTCATTGCATTGCAGTTAGTATTGCATTGAATCTCATATTTAGTTAAATCTCGAAATGTTTCAAATATTTATATTATTTAAAGTATTTATTAATAAATATATTTGTTATTTGGGGTAAATTATAATTGTTATTATAATTGTTATTATAATTGTTATTATAATTGTTATTATAATTGTTATAATCATTAAATGTTTGAAAGTGACAACAGTTTGAATATAAATTAGTTATAACTCTCTCTCTCTCTCTCTCTCTCTCTCTTTATAAGTCATGTTATATGAGTCTAATAGCAATGTTGTTTGTGATGATAGCCGGAGGCAATCCTCCAGTTTGAGGCCGAAGAGTGGGCTGAGTCTTGAAGAGAGCCAACAAATGGCACAACAACTGAATTTGAAGCAAAAGCCAAGACGTGTTTCTCTCACAACAACATCTGGTCTGACACTAGATTTGCCACATTTGGCATCATTTGAGTCGACACACAAACAACAACAGCCATCACTGCAAACACTTTCACGTCCGCACTCATCGCTCTCTACTCTGACCACTCAATCAGCTGTTTGCGAGTCGTTGACCACATCTTTAGTGACCAGAAAGTCATCCCGTAGTGAGGCTCACGTCTATAATCAGTGCAATACAACTAACTCAACAACTTTTTGTGCAAATAATATAATTAGCAATAATTGTAATAATAGTGTATTAAATAGTGGTTTCAGTGGTTGCTCTGGAGTGGCGTCCATAGCAATGCTGCCATCATTTGCTTATGACAACAATCTAGTTATGCCGCGATCATCACTGGCCAACATCGATGTGACTGCGATGTCCGGTCGTATGAGCCGACGGTCAAGTAAAGTATCTCAGGACACGTTGATGTGCTCTCAACAGTCGATACTGTCAGCGATGGACCGATTTGTTAAAGCCGTGAATAATATGGATTCAACTGTTTTGGTTCCGTCAAAATTGCGTGATATGGATATGGCCTCATCGGCTAAAACGAATCGATGTCCTCCTATTCCTCCAACTTTGGCCAATACAGACCTTCACTCGTTTTATTTAATGCTCAACGACGTCAAGAAAGAGTTATTATGGGGACCGGCATCTCAACACAACACTAATTTAATGGCATTTAATGGGCGAACCTCTCCTCGAGATCTGAAGCACGTTCGACAACCATCTGATGACAGTTTGGGAAGTCTTGGTTCAACAGTGGGATCGAGTTCTTCAGATCAGGACACTGATAGTGAGGCCGATAGTTTGATGACCGATAGGGATAGTATTGATGAACACACCTCCCACTTGGCCGCTGCCTTTCGGCATCACTTACAGGGGTTGCATACAATTCTTCATCAATTAGCCGATTCGGCTGATTATCTGTCTTCCAGATATCAAGAAGACATTGACGCGTCATCTCTATAATCACTTGAACATCGACTCACTTATCATTTGATTTTTTTTCATAATTATTTCAATTTAATGTATTTTTAAAACTTGTTTTATTGATATTATCGTCAAATTCACTATAAATGGCATTCATTTTATTTTTAAAAAATGTTAAAATTGAAAACTGAGTTAAAATGTGATAATGTACTGTATATTATTAATATTGATCACAAATACCAATTAATGTAAATGCTTTATTTATTTATTAATTATATTATAAAATTAATCCATATTTTTTTATAAAGTCTATGTCATTAATATTGTATAGCAGATCACACTTATACAGTAGTTTGTAATGTTATATATTTATATAAATTATGTTTAATTATTATATTATAAATTGTTTTTATGGCATTTTCATTGAATTTTGTAAAGTTTGTAAAACTGTTTGAACAGAGCTTTGATAAGTTATTGAATGTAATAATTAATGATTTAATGATTAGAGTGAATGAGAGACGGGTATAGCGTTAATGGAATGCAGTATTTGATTATCAAAACATTTTTAACGGAAGTCTATATTATAATTGAAAATTGAGGTGAAATCTGATATAACATATATATATATATATATATATATATATATATATATATATATATATATATTGTTAATATATATATTGGTAATGCTTTAAATCAGTTCAATGGGCCGTTCAATAGGACGGTAGTAATGATAATGCAAAGCTTGAATTGTTTAACACTATACCAATTATATCACTAATATTTAAATGTTTTAATTGAAATAAAATTTGTTTTATTATTGTCTGAATTAAATTAATTTTATATTAATAAAAAGTTGTTATTAAATTATACTATATATAATAAAAAGTTTCCCTCTATAATTTGAGTATATAATGCATTTTGATATTAGTTTGAACATTAAGATATACCGGTGTATAATTTAGTAATATATCGTAAATATTATTAATACTATTATTTTAGTTACTTTAATGACAATAAAGTCAAATTGTGTTAATATTTATAATTATAGTATTCATTGAGTTATCTGTTTGCTTATAATTTCATAATTCAAAGAATATTCTCAATTATTATTGAATTTTTCTTATAGTTTTAAACATTAATGTTTGGAAATAATACTAAATATTAGTCTTTTATTACTTGTGTTTTTCAATCAATGAAACCTTAATTTTTTACTGAAAAATTAGGACACATCTTGTGATAATATTATACTACTGTATAGTGTAATCAAAATTTCAAACTAGTATTTAAAAAACTCAACAAAACATATTAAAGTCAGTACTCATTAAATTTAATATGAATATTGTTTTTTATTTAATAGTTGAATAATTTGAAATATCAGTACAGTATTAATAGTTTTTTATTTATTTAAATATCATTTTCTCAATTACCTGTATTACGATAAAATACTTTTTTACTTAAATATAAAATAATTTACATATTAAATTTATAAAATTGTTGGTACTATTATAAAAAATAATAACTTTCATTGTGTCTATTTATTTTTGCAAAATATAATTAAAATAAATGTTTTTAATCAAATAAAACAAACAATTAAATAATAGACAAACTGTAGTTAAAAATGTTAAGTAATTTTTAACAAATTAAATGTACTTTATTATATACTTTACTTTATTATATACTTTACTTTATTATATACATTACTTTATTATATACTTTACTTTATTATATACTTTATTATATACTGTATTATATACTGTATTACATAATATCAATTATTATTAATGTTAATTTAGCATGATCAATTAGATTAGATACTGATGGACACAATCATTGATTGGGCCATCAATGAGCAAATAAGTCAACTATAATGACTATTTCAATACAGTATTGACTGATATAATGAAAGCATTGTATTGTTGTTAATGTTATATATGTATTGATACGTACAGTGTGTTGCATATGATATGTTTAATCATAAGCCACACCTCAATGCCAGCCATTGTGTGATTCATTGATTGAGTGATTGTTTGTGTGATTTGTATGAAAACTACAATCAATTGGTCATCAATTGGTCGCAAATTATTACTTGTTTTTGTCAACATTTGATCCAATTATTCAATCGATATGATGGATGATATTAAAGATCGCAATTCAAATGGTTTGGGTAATGATAAGGATAGAGACCGAGATCGCGGTCGTGACCGGCGGTCGAGTCCAAGTCGTCGTCGGAGATCTCGATCTCCAGTTAGCCGGCGCTCTGACGATCGATCCGGTGGTCATTCAGGTCGTGATAGTCGTGCATCTCGTCGGGTATATGTGGCCAACGTTCCGTTTGACGTGAAATGGTCTGACCTGAAAGACTTGTTCCGCGATAAGATTGGAAACGTAACGTATTGTCAGCTGTTTGAAAATGAGGACAATAAGAGTCGAGGCTGTGGTTTAGTTGAATTTGCAGACTCGACTGCGGCCCGAAAAGCCATCGATGTTTTGCACAGATATGAGTATAGGGGACGAGAACTTGTTGTCAAAGAAGATCTGGATTGTGAACGAGACCGTTGCGGTCGACTTATTCTTCCATCTCGTAGAGGAGACAGAGATCGAGGAGACCGTGAAAGGGAGTACCGTTCAGACGCCTATGACTCCAGTGTTGGCAATAGTCAGTCGTACAACACTTACGGATTGAGTCCACAATTTCTTGAATCGCTCGGCGTTAAGGGTCCGCTCAATAATCGTATATTTGTGGCAAATCTTGACTACAAAGTGGGCGAACATAAGTTGGAAGAGATCTTTAAATTGGCCGGAAAAGTGACTAACGTTAAGCTTTATACTGACGCCACCGGCAATAGCAAAGGTCACGGAACTGTTGAGTTTGAACATCCAGTAGAAGCAGTTCAGGCCATCTCTATGTTTCACAATCAGAAGCTGTTTGGTCGGGCATTAAGTGTACGAATGGATAAATACGATAACGACGAACCACCTCATGAGGCAATACCATCTAAATTGCCTCCAGGTCTCGATGGTGTCGGTAAAGGTCTTGGTATTGGTGGTCAACCGTTGAATATCCAGAAAAGTATGTTAAGTACGTCTTCGAATCAGCCGATAAATGCCATTCAGAGTCAACCGCCTCCCGTTCCCGCACCGAATGCTGCATTAAGTGCTTTAACTAATTTAGCACAATTGCCATCATTTGCACAATCGTTGTCTCAGTTGAACCAAACACCTACAGTTGGTACAGTAGGTACCAATCAAGTGGCTAATAATGGTCTCAACATTCCTGGTTTTGTTAGTACAGTTGATCGTTCGCTGTCCAGTTTAGGTCCGAATGCCGGTTCCTCTCTAAACAATTTGAACCAAAATGTGAATCCCGGTCTCAATTCAAATTTGAATTCATTTGCCAACACAGCACAGAATGTATTGGCCTCCCTGTCCAATGTTAGCTCTCAACCACTTTCTGGTATTAATCCATTACAGATGTCTAACTCTCATAATCCCCATAATCCACACAATCCTCACACACAACATACAGGTCTTAATGCAAATAATGGCAATTTAAGTGTTTATAGCACTTATGAGAGAGAGTTTAGAGATGATAGAGTTCGGCCACAGACTACTATTTCGGACACAATAATTGTCCGCAATTTGCCGCCGACTTTCAGTTGGCAAAACTTGAGGGACAGATTCAATGAGATCGGAGAGGTTAGGTTCGCTGAAATGAAAAGTCACGGTCAGGCTATTGTCCGATTCAGGTCAGATCGGGACTCACAACGAGCCGTTGATCTCATGAATGGCATCCGCATTGATAACCGACCGATTGAAGTCAATATATATTAGATATTGAAATCAATATACAATACATTACAGAATATACTAAACATTTTTCATCAATTTTTTCATTTAAATTTATGTAACGTTATATTTGTACGAATGTGTTGTTTGGTTGACAGTTGAGAGTGAATGACAAATACAATTGAATTGAAATACTATTGAAATGTATTGAAACACATAATCATGTCTTAAATATAGTTGAATTGAAAACTAATGCAAACTTCCCTCTCATTTGTGACCCTTTAATGAAACCATTAATTGATTGTTTGATTGATTTTATATCCAAATTGTATTGATTTATCAATTGTCCAAATATTAGTCTAAATTATATCTGAAAATTGTGTCACACTTTCACTTTTACACAACTATTATAATAATAAAACATTTGAAAATTGTTTGTCATTTTTGATGATTTTGTTTGATTTGTTTTCATTTGATTATAATTGTCCAAAACTATCACCATTTGATTTAATTTGTTGTATCCAATGGATCACTCAAATAATGGTAATTATTTAATCATATTTTTATATATAAACTAAATATAAATAATAATAATAATAAACTTGACTTTAATCGACAATTTAGTCGGATATCAATTGTCGGTATTTTAAATCAATAAACAATTATCATTATATAATAATAACACGATATATGATATGATTTATAAATATATTAATAATATTACTCTGTTTTTATTAATTTATAAATAAATAAATAATTTAATGTTAAAAATTTGTAATAAAATTATTGTTTTAATTGACAGACAACGAGATCTGTGATACAAACGAAGTAAAGAGATTGTCAAAGACATATCAATTATGTTATGAGTTATATAATACCGAAAACAATTACGTGAATATCTTGAAGGCCATCATTCGGGTAATTGATGTTTTGATTTACTCATATTGTCTTATAGTCTTACAAACGATTTGTTTGGATTCAGATTATCAAAGAACCATTAAGAGTGCAAACTGATGGATATCCCGATGAGTTTGAAATAAAGGCGATGTTTAGTTGTTTGGATCCCATTATCGATGTCCACGAAAAGATTTTACATAAACTAAAGATTATTGTCGATGACTGGAGTGATGATAATGAAATTGGACGCGTATTTCTTGATCACGTAAGGAGTAATGATTTGTATTTAAATTTATTTGACTAAATGCTTATTAATTTAACTGATAGTCTCAACAATTATTGACTGCTTATCCACAATACGTTAATTTTCATGAAAAAACTAAAGAAATGATCGATAAATGCATTGAAAAGTATCCCAAATTTAAGGACTTCTTGAAGGTTTCAATCATTTATATTGATATATTTTATACTGTTATTTAGTTATTGAAAATTAATTTAATTCAATAGACATCACAGTCTGATCCTCAATGCGGACGTCAAACTCTGAAGGAATTACTTATAAATCCAATACAACGTCTACCAAGAGTTCAACTTCTTCTCAAAAGTAATGAATGGATATCTATTAGTAATTGTATTATTTATTATATGATGTATTTTACTTTAATTAGATATTATTGATAAAACCGATGTATCAAAAGCTGACTATAAGTCCCTTAAAGAAGCTCTAAATACTATAATTGAAGTGAATAAGTAAGTTATTATTAAATAATTAACATTGATTTACAAAACTTAACATTACTTTATTGTTTATAATTAGACGAATTAATAAGGAAAAAGAGAAAACAGAGGGTCAGCTAAAGTTGTTTGATATGATGAATGATATCGAGGGCTGTCCGCCGACAATCATTTCATCTCAACGACAATTTATTTTCAGTTGTGATGTCAAACTATTGATCAAAAACGATTCAAAAGATACGGATGTGTTTGAGTTAATACCGTTTGAAAATTATGTGTTTACACTGCTTTTGTTTAATGATCTAATACTTGTGAGTTATTTTTATTAATATGAAATATATTCTGTTTGTATCAACGGCTAAGAAATATTATTTATTTTTTAAAAAATTATTTAAATAGTTGTGTAAAAAGAGAACAATAAAGCGAACAAATTCATTAAAAGCATCGATTAGTAGTCATAACTCTGGAGTAAAGAAAAATTTAAAGAAGTCATACAAACATATCGAAACCATTGATTTATCGTCCATTAAATGTTTATATTATGAAGATTCCGATGGTATGAATTTAGAGTCAATTAATTAAATTATTAATAATTAAAAAATTGTTTTTATATAGAATTTAAGAATTCATTTGTAATCGTGAAGTATCCAAACCATGTCGACAGAACGTTCCCAGTCTTACCCTTTGATATCAAGTCGTCTGACTGTAATCGCAACAAAGTCCTCACACATATCACTGATGCTATCAATGATTTAACACCGGATGAAGTGAAAGTACTGCTAATCAATGATAACAATACTTACGGTAATAATCATATATTTAATGTTTATTAAAGGGAAAGGAAATACAGATTCGTTACGAATTTAAATCATTGGCTAATGTTATGGATTACGCCAACAGAATCGCACAATTCACCAGTCGGTCCAAGTAATGGTTGATTGTATTGATTATTATAAGATATAATTTATAAATATATTTATTTGAATAGATATTCATTGATGAAAACCAAAGAAAAGCTGAATCGATCACTTTCGGTGAAAAGGTCTTCATTAATACCATCCATGTCTTTAGAGTCTCTTCAAGTGCCTTCAACGTCACTTCCGCCGTCCTCACCGTCCTCTGGAAGACGAATCAGTCGAATGTTTTCCAGTTTCTTGAGTCCAATGGGTCTTCCAAATCGTAATTCAAATCGTTATCTCACATCAATGACATCAATGACGAGTCTTAACGTATGATCTTTTTTAAATAAAAATATTATTATAAATATTAAGTTGCGTTCACACAATTACGGTAATTAAATAATTAAAAAGTTTATTGGTTTTATTGGGTGATATTTGTACACACAGTAGTTAGTTACTGTTAAATCAATTTATTTTATAAAAAGATATTATATTTAGGAATTAAATTTTAATAGTCTTACCGGTATATGGAAAACATTTAATAATTTGTAGAATATATGATTTTAAATATATAATTCATTAAAACGTGAGATACTTACCGAAATATTATGTAACGTAATCACATCTCAGTGTTTACTAATACTTTTACAAATTAAGTTTATAATAAAATTTATAGACTATATTATAAACACATAAAATGACTGAAAACTACTTGCCGTAAGTTAATTGTTGTTTAAGTTTGTCTAATGTGAACGTATCTCTAATAATTATATAATATTTTTTATTTATGTTTATTCAAGTAATTTGTTGATCTAATGAATTAATAATATACTGTATTTTTAGGAGAACTCTGACATTGAAACTGATAATACTTTTAGTCTTCCGACAACTCCGGCACCGCGCAAGAAAAAGTGTCAAACAATTGAACAAAATTGATAAACAAAACTATTTATATATTTTAAACACATATACACCGCATTTTGTATAGTTTTTTTTATTAAAAAAATTTCTGAAAATGTATTTTATTATGTTGTAAATTGTTTTAAACATCTTTCACATAATTTTATGAAATTCTTAAATACTGTAATTATTTAATTGAAAATATTTACAATAATTCTTATATAAAATTTATATAAAGTATTTTATTATATATATATTTAATACTTGAAAATAAAAGACAATTTAAATATTTGAAACAAAAAGTTTGTTTTAATTAAATAATATACTTTTGAGAATATAATTACCGTAATTGGTTTGATATAATTATTGAACAATTTGTTATATTAATGATAACGTAAAACATTTGTTATTTACAAATAATAATAAATATCTCATTGATTATAATGTCAAATTTGAAATGAGTTTTTTTTATTAATATTTTGACAAAATATTTATAAAAGCGTTTATTCATTGAGACTATTGTGACTTACATTATCATACGTTAAACACTAATACATGAGTGGCATTCAGTAAACTTATGGATAATACATAAAATAATTGATTTAATGAAATATATAGATCTCTTTGCTTCTGAAAGTGTAGTTTGAATTCATAACATATACAATATGTTGCCATAGGTTTCAGCAATTTGTGTGAATAACAGTACAAAAAAATGTGGTTTAATAATAATTATAAGCATTAGTTGTTTTGTAAAAAGTGTTCAAATATTTAATTCATTGCTTTTTAGTCGACTGTTTTTTATTGTTAGCCTTTTATGTTTGCATCGCTTATCCATCACAAGCACATCCAACATACTGTACTACTTGTATAGAATCTATACTGTAGTCTAACGAGACAACAACCAGCATAAACACCAATCCAAAGGCAAAGGCAAAGGCACTGCCAATTGTCAAGACTTAGAGCACGCAATCGCCACAACATATCATACATTTGAGTCTTTAATACAATTTTATTTACAGCACAATATATAAGACAAGAATTGTGATCAAAAACCATTTGAATAAAAAAAATGCTTTTAATTGATATATATTTTTAAAATAAATAATATTATATATTAATTATGATAATAAAGGTTTGTCTCGCAGCGTATCAGTTGATTGATTCAATCGATTCATTACTTATATTATTGTTATTATATAAATATGTTAATTACAATAAATTCTGTCTACAATTTTCAGATTATTAAAACAGAATTAGTGCTCAACTAAAGTATTCAACAATTAATTAATTATTATTTTAATCTACTATTTCTTTATATTGTGGAATCACTTAACATATATTTATGTTAATAAATGTGTATTTGTTTCAATTGTAATTACAACCCATTTATTGATTGAGATTCTGATGTTAATTAATTTCAATTAACCAATAGATGCAATTGTATTCCGACTAAAATTTTATATAATATTAATTTAATTATTTCTCACATAAATAATCATTAATGACAACAAAATATAGCACCGATTCTTTCAGTTAAAGAAACTATTTTTACAGAATATTCATATTATTATTTCTAATTGAGTATAACTCTACATATTTGTATATTCATAAAATGATATAATTTCTCATAAAAATTGTATACAATTGTGTGCATCGTTTGGAATTGTATCTTCATTTTTAAAATTGTAAGATATTTTATATTTAATCTAAAAATAAATAATATTTTAATTTATTTATTCATAACTTAAATAATATAATAATTAATAATAATAATTAATAGTTGAAATAAATATAAATTTAACAATTTAAAAAAAAATAATTTTAAGATGGTTATTTTTAAATGTATTAATTTTATTATATAACATAACCCAGGGCACATTTAGGTGCCATTCAAAAGTATTAATTGAATTTTTGCTGACTTTCCATTACAAACAATACTGTTTCCGGAATAAAATAATAATACATTTGAACACTTTTTCACCGATGGTTATCTAAGTTTGATTTAAATTTTTTAACGCTATTAACACAAACACATACATACATACACTTATCACTCGATCATTTTGTGTAAACAAAATATTGTTTATAATATTGATTGTAAAAATATGTCAATTTTATGGACAAAAATTGATGAATATATGCACAAAAAAATGTCATGTCATTTATTTTCTTAATTTATTTTTTAAGATTACTATTTGTAAAATATTTTTATCTTTTTTATATAATACTCGAAAAATAGTTTAAAAATCTATAACAATTAGAATATAACTATTATATAACTATAATATAAATAAATCTAATTTATGTTATTATAAATCAGATTTAATTGCCACTAAATGTCACATTTTTTCTTAAAAAATAGTTTATGTAATTGCGTTCGTACTGAACGAAGACCACTGCTATGCAAAAATTAGTTGATATATCTCTTATGACAAGAATTAATATCTTTTACAATGATTAAGAAGATATCACTACCGAGTTCTTTAAGATCCGGTGGTAAGGATTCGGGTAAAGTAGTTAAGTATACGCCGTGTAGTACTTCAAGTAGACATCTGGACGACGACTTAGATGAAGTGGCAGTTATTAGCAATGCTGCGCCAGAGAGTATCATTTATGGAAGCGGACAACTGTCCACTGCTAACGGACCCCGAGTTGTTCCCGGAATTATTACATCACATTTAGGAGGTGTTAATATACAAAGGTAATATTTCTTTAAATGTTATACATATTAAAAATAAATTTAATATTTTTTTAATAAATAATTTTCATTTTTTTAGAGATTACAGAGCAATGAGCACAAGCAGTGTATCTGCGAGACCATCAATATCTCAAATACAGATCCCATTATCAGTTGCTTCCACTAGTATAGTGTCGGCCCGACCAGCGGATGGTCAGAAATTGAAAGTCAAATGTGCGTCACGACAATCCCTTATAGACACCGTTACCGGAAAGTTTCCCCCACCGTCTGGTGGGGTCAGCAGTTTGGCCGGTGTTGGCACTTATATAGGCAATGGAAGGGGTAGTGATGCCAAAACCAAACCGCGAGGATCTATGGCCGGTAAGAAATATTTTAATCTTTTTAATAAAATAGTTTATTATTATTAATGTTATGGCTTAGTATACTTTAGTTATATATATATAGTTTAGCTCAATTTATTACATTATTTTATTTATTTATTTATTTATTATTTATTTAATTAACTTTATTTTGTTTATGTTTAAATTAAAAATATTAAGAATTTAACAGAATTTCAATGTAAATATTATTTAAAAAAATAAATATAAAAATTTATTAAATATAGTAATTTATTAAATATGTTTATTATAATATGAAATATAGCAAATTGTTATGAAATGTTTGCTCAATTGATAATAAAAACTACGATAAACTGCAAACGCATTAGCGCTTGAAAATTGATTGTCAATTGTGTCAGTCTTTATCATAGAATTTTATGACAAATGATTAATATATTTATATACTTTTAATATATTATTTTTATAATTATATTACAAATTACAGTATAATAGACATATTTTTAAAAAAGTATTTAGCATTTTATTAAATGATTAAAGTAATATTAATTATAATTAATTAATTATTAAATTTTAATTAAAAATTAATTATATTTATATCAAAATTTATTGTGTTTTGAGAATATACTATTCTAATGTGACAAATAAATAAAGTATTGATTTATAGTATGAATTTTATACTGTATTAAAAATTATACATTATTTATATTTTTAAAATAATTAATGCATTAAAAATAGTTATTATTATTATATAAAAAAAATTTACAATATGATCAATTTTATTTTTATATTTATTGTTTATAATGTTAGTGATTTCTATAAAAAAAATAAAGTATTATTAAAATCTATTCTAGAAAATTATAAAAACTAGAATATATATATAATTTTAGCTAAAATTTGGATAAAAGCTATTACTAAACAGTTATATATATAACTACAGTATATATCTGTAAAATAAGTTTAATTAAATTTATAGGTTTAATAACAAGAGGACACTTGAGTTCAGACTTAGAAATACCAAAGAAAACAAGAGAATTGCGACGAAAAGAGATTAAAAAGGAGTTCGAGAGATGGGAGACGTCGACGTCGACCAGTGATAAGGGTGGCTGCAACTGGTCTTTTGTTTTTGACCCGTCGGGTCGTTTGTGTTATTACTGGTCAATGGTTGTGAGTGTGGCATTTCTCTACAATTTTTGGACTATTATATACCGGTGCGCTTTTCAAGAGATTAATGAGATGACAGTTACCACTTGGTTTATATTAGACTATTTATCGGATTTTGTTTATATATTGGACATTGCGGTCCATTTCCGGACCGGTTATCTTGAAGAAGGTGTGCTTCAGACAGACGGCATCAAACTTCGTCAGCATTATATGAATTGTACGATGTTTTACATCGACTGTCTTTGTCTTCTACCTCTAGACTTCCTATATTTATCCATTGGTTTTAAATCAATGTTAAGGTGTTTTCGTTTAGTAAAGATTTACCGATTTTGGGCTTTTCTCGACCGCACAGAAAGACACACAAACTATCCAAATGTTTTCAGAACTGTGTCTTTAGTTCACTATATTTTAGTTATATTTCACTGGAATGCCTGCTTGTGTCAGATCATACATCTCAACCATGGTTTCGGTTCTCAGGACTGGTTTATTGGCACTAAAAATCATAATTATTGTGATGGCGTTCAATGCGATTACTTGCAGTCCGTATTCATTATCTACTATTTAATTCACTACTCATTAAACTTTTATAACTCTAAACACATTTAAATCTATTTATAGCGCAATGTATTGGTCTGTTTTAGCATTAACTACAATAGGTTTGTATTGTATAATATAATTTATTATATAATTTATAATTTACTGTACATTCATATAATAATATATAACATTCAACCTTTGACCCCGACTGACCTATAGGTGATTTGCCGACTCCGCGCACTAAAAGCGAGTACTTTTTCCTCGTCGTTGAAATAGTCTTCGGACTCTTTCTCTTCGCCAGTTTGTGTCTTCATTTACCATTCATTTTATATTAATTGAAGTTATAATCAATCAATTAATTGATTTATGTTTTACAATACATTGCAGCCGTATTGGGATATGTGGCCAATATTGTGACCAATGTTAGCGCCGCCCGTAAAGAATTTCAAGGTATTTAAACATTTTCTATTTATAAATTGTTTATATCTTTTAGTTTATATACTTTTACTTTATTTTTATACAAAAAAGCAATAAAAATGCAGATTTTTTTTACTTTAATAATACTGTATTCATTGTATGCATGTTATGGTTTAGTTTATTTATTGCATACAAAAAAGAGACATTAAATTATAAATACAGCAGTAATGCAAATGTAAAGAAATGAAAAATAACCATGGTCTAATTATATTATACAAATATTTAATTATATTTACTATATATTCATTTTTATTTTATTCTATATATATATTACTCATTCAAATATAATTCAATAATCATATGAGTATCTTATAATCACAATTAATGTAATCAATAATTAACTGTCGATTAATTAAAAAACATTATTTTCTTCTATTTTAGTAATTTATTATTATTGACGGATTACAGTGATTCTGAACTATATTTTAATGTAAAAATTTTACCTTATCTTAGGTTAAAAGTTTTGTATTACTATGTAAACAACAATACAAAAACAAATAAATTTTATTTAATATGAAAAATTATGACATTTTATAAAGTTAATTATTATAATGTAAATTTTTCATTTACGTGCTTATTTCATACATTTTAATTTAATCAAATGGCTTATATTTAATTATAATATTTTGAGTATATTTTTTGTAATTAACTAATTTATAATATAAAGTAAAATTTTTTAATATGCTTATAGTTTATAGGGATGTAAGTGATTGAAAATTTAATTTTTAATATTCAGAAAATACAGCTAAATGTTCACGGGTTTCAAAATAAATTAATTTACTCTCTCTATATAATTAATTTAATAACACAAATAATTATTATTTTAATTATTTTATTGTTCAGTTTTATCTTTTTATTTATAATCGAAGATTATTTGAAGATATTTTATTAAATTAATTAAATTAAAATTTAAATTTAATTATTTAATATTATTACTGTTTTATAAATTCAATAAATTATATGAATTTTCAATTGAATATTCAATTTAAAAATAAATTCAGCTGAATTCTGCATCACTAATAATTTGGTTACCCTATATTAAAAATAAAAAATAAAAATGATATTTGCAAACATAATTAATATATTAAAAGTATAATTTTTGTGAATAGAGCTAAATATTAATCACTTTTATAAATCTCATTTTTCTATTAAACGATATAATAAATTGTTTTAACTTATATAATATTACACTATAAATGTCATATATTATAATCCCATTAATCTAATTTATAATAAACTTCTAGAACTTATAATATTTTTTATACAATATTTGATGTCATTTCTATTGAATATATTAATCTTGATATATATAATTAATTTAGACTGTGTTTAATAAATAATTACTTTATTAAAATCTAATAAACAATTTGTTGGACAACGAATAGCAATGCAAACAATTAGATAGGTTTGCGATTGAATGACTTTTGAGAAAGTGATTAAGTGATGGTTCACTAGATTTGTCTATTGAAATGTGTTTAAAATTTACTGAACAATTGCAACAAAATTGTAACAATTGTTATATTTATGGGCACTTGAGCTTTACTTTACTCTATAATTAAATATATATTTTTAGGCAAAATAACATAAAATGATCATTGCTTTCAAAAAAATTACTTTAATTGGATTCCTTTTTATTACAAAAATAAAGTATATTCTGTTGAAAATAAATTAAGAGAAGTTTATTATATTTATAAAACAAAAATTCCTTAAGGATTTAGAGATACATTTCCGTGATATACAGTATAACATATAACTTATACTAAATTATTATATAATAACAATACAGTAATCGTGTAGTAGTAGTAGTAGTATTGTACAGGTATTATGTTTGTATTGACATGAAATTGATATGATATGTGTATGAAATAACAGCCAAATTGGATGCCGTCAAGACATATATGCGTATGCGTCGGGTTCCGGACCACATCCAGACTAAAGTCATTCGTTGGTTCGACTATTTATGGATGACTCAGAAATCATCGGATGAAGAAAGATCTGTTGGTTGCCTTCCAGGTATTTCACACACATTTAGTCTATTATTATTACTATTTGTATTTAATGCTTATTTAAGACATTTTAACAAAAATTAATTAATTTTTCCCTTAAAAAATTATTTTATATATTTGCTTTACTAGACTTTATTTGTTAAGTTAAATTAGATGAACTAAAAGTTTAGTCTATTTCTGTACTAATTATATAAGAAAATTAAATGTGAAAATTAAATAAATAATACATGAAAACAACTAAAACAAACAGATTCTGATATAAAAGAGAGACAAAATAAATAAATTTATTAATTATAAACAATCTTTTATACCGTATAGTAATAGAGTATCATTTAGTATAATAACTTAATAATATGAATATATTTTTTTAAATTACAAACTAC
Source organism: Oppia nitens (assembly GCF_028296485.1). Taxonomy (NCBI): domain Eukaryota; kingdom Metazoa; phylum Arthropoda; class Arachnida; order Sarcoptiformes; family Oppiidae; genus Oppia; species Oppia nitens. The sequence goes on along the minus strand of NW_026533253.1, from coordinate 2,559,902 downwards.
TGTACTATCGATAATAATCATATAATGAAATAAAATACTAATCAATATCTCATTAACTCCAATGAATTGTAGACAAACTAAAAGCCGAAATTGCAATTCACGTACATTTGGATACTCTTAAGAGAGTTGAGATCTTCCAGAATACCGAAGCCGGCTTCTTATGTGAACTGGTTCTCAGATTAAGACCTGTCCTCTTTAGTCCCGGAGATTATATCTGTAGAAAGGGAGAAGTCGGCAAAGAGATGTATATTGTCAATAGAGGCCGGTATGAATGGGTCACTAATATTTTGATTAAATTATAGCCAATAATGATTGTAAGCTTTTTTTATTTATAATCTTTATTGAAGATTACAAGTGGTAACAGATAATGGGAAAACAGTGTTAGCAACTCTGCGTGCGGGCAGTTATTTTGGCGAAATAAGTATACTTAATATGGGAACCGCTGGTAATCGTCGCACTGCTTCTGTTAGAAGTGTCGGATATAGCGATTTATTTTGCCTCAACAAACAGGTATTACTAACTATAGTTTATTACTTATTTATATTCATAACACCATTTTATTATAATTAAATAAATTTAATTATACGTAATATAATTTTTATGAATTTATTAATGTAATTATAAAAACATTTTGAAAAATTACAATTTTGAATAGAGATTATCAATACTACAATATATCAAAGTATATAAATTTTTATTAAAATTACTTTTTAGATTTTACGGTTTTAAAGTAATTTTATTTTTTTACATTATATTTATAAATATTTAAGCAAAAAAACATTTCTAAATTACTTTAATGATATACTAATAAAATTCAGGATATGTGGGATGTGCTTAAAGATTATCCGGCGGCCAGAGTTAGGTTAGAAGCTATTGCTGTTAAGCGGTTAGAAAAGTATCGCAAAGAACCGCTCAAAAAGAGTGAGTCAAATAACTTGTCATACAATTTGTGTTATTTATATATATATAAAAAGATAACATTTTTTATCAATTTAGTTGCTATGGGTAGGAGTAGATCAACTCCCGGTTTGGTTGAATCTAAAGGTAAAGTACCTGTCAGTGAAAATCATGTTAACCGTAAAGAGCAAACATCGGCCTCAACGGCCACACTCTTAACAGATGATGAGTTGGAGAGAGAAAGAAGAGAAAAGGAAAGGGAAGGTCTGGAGAATGAAAGTATTGGAAGTGATTGCAGTAATAAATTAGAGAACACACAGTCATCACAAAAAGCTAATAATAATTACAATAATAATAATAACGGAACCAATATATCTCAATCAGGGAGTGGAATAATGGGTTGTTCCCCATTGCCCGGTCTCATAGCCACAACTCAGTCACAATTGTTATATTCGCCTCAGATCTTAGGCCCGAACTTACAATTAATTAGTTACGACCGCAACTCTCCTCAGCCACAGACGGCCCTAATTTCGGGAAGCATTCCATTCTATCCGCACTCACCCGTCAGCTCAAGTATGCCGCCGGCCTATTGCGGTCTAAGTCCAGCCGCTTCGAGCACTCATTTAGCCGTACCTCATGCCATGTCAATGCACACACCATCGCCGACATTAAGTAGCGATAGTTATCACATTCAGATGTCTCAGCCAACATGTGGTGACGCGCCTCAGGAAGCAATGCTTTTAGCAGAAATTAAACGCTTGAGAGAGCGTCTCATGAGCTTAGAGACTGAAAATGCATCGATGACTATAAAATTAAGTCAACAACAATGGGAAGTCGAAAATAGGTAACATTTATTTTTTTTATATCATTACTATATATAAATGTTTCAATTATTTATTAAATGTTTTAAAGGTTGGCTGAAATTGAGCTTCAAATATGTAATGCAACAGCAACTGGCAGCACATGTGGAGGAGCACCGGGATCTCTGAGTAGTAGATCCAGTAGTAGTGGTGATGAAAACGAGAGAAATAAAGAATCTGTTATTTAAATGAATGAATCAAATTGTATACTAAAAGTTATGTAAAAAAATGAAATCTATATTATATTAAATATTGTGATTCCTTTACTGTTAAATGGATTAAATTGTTGATAATATATGATATTATATTTATCGACATTCATTTCCATTACAATTATTATACAATAATGTGTTACACGAACACAATATTTAAGTTTATTATTATTATTATTATTGTATATCAAATTTTATATAGCAATCTGTGTTTTACTTACTTTATATCTTAATTATAAGCTAAACATATTTCATTCAAATACAAATCATAGTATTTCATAATTATTTTTCATTTTTATTAATATTGTATTATATAAATTCTCTTTATTTCTCTATTTATGTATAAAATATCAAAATGTATGTATATTTCTAATTCATAAGTCATAAATCATTTCCATTTTTAAAAATAATTATTTGATGTTTTTATTAGTAAAATCTAACAAAAAGCTGACAAAAACATTTGGACAAAAGCTTTCATAAAACGATTACTATATTTATATACAGAACTATATAATATATATATTATATATACAGTATATATAGTATTAGGTAAAAACAAACTCTTTATGAGTGAAATTGATTTTCAGTCAAAAATGATTAAATATTTAGACTTTCTTTAAATAAATATTACTTTTTGAAAATTACTGTAATTTATTTTAGTATAGTTTAAACTATTTATTATTTTATTATATAATTGTAATCACAATTTATATAACATCACAATTTTTAAAAAAATAATTCATAAAAACAACATTTTTCTATAACTTTATTTTTATTTAATAACTATTAAAAACTTTCTATTTTAAAACTATTGATTTTATGTGATTTAATTTTTATTATTTTAATTTATAAAAAATAAAAAAAACTATATTTATGCTAAATATAAAATGTTCATAAGATTATCTAAATTTTATATCAATAATAATTAGATTATAATATATTCCATTTTCCCGTTCATCATTTATATCACATATTTTTTATCATAATATTTTTTAATTAATTAATTTTATGTATTATATGTATCTATTATGTTTTATAATCTAGGTCAGTTATTGCCATTAAATGCTATCATGATAGATTTTTATCTAGGTTAGTTAGGTTAGATCATTGTTAAAAATATTTCTAAAACAATTAAAAAGTATAATGGTCTTAATATTCCGAAATATATTGAATGTTGAATTTTTGTCTAATAATATTATATTTGTAATGCAATTCAATACAGATTTATACATTTACTATACAGCACTAAGTATAGTACAGTACTATACTTACCTTATTTGGTATTTAAAAAATATAAAGCATATATTATAGCAATATATTTTTGCAACTGAATGAATGTTTTAAAATTTTTATAAAGTTATAAATATTATATATTTATAAAAATAAAAATTGTAATATAACTAAATTATTAATATAATGTACACAAATTATATACATAGTTATACAAAAATATTAACATATAGTCATATACTTAAGTGACTATATATATCCATAATAGATATCATAGGTTATCTGTAAGTGTTGTTCATTTTATTAACCCTATCTCATAGTAACTTCTCATAAGTCTACCGCCTTAGCCTCGACTACCATTCAAATACAAATTTATATATATATATATATATATATATATATATATATATATATATAGAAAGAGAAAGAAAGAAAGAAAGAGAGAGAGAGAGAGAGAGAGAGAGAGAGAGAGAGAGAGAGAGATCCAATAGTTGGCTATTACTTCAAATTATTTGTTTGGTAAAAATACTTGAATTGCTATCTATTGTTATGTTTGCGAGTGAGTCAGTGAGAGAGTCAGTGAGAGAGAGAGAGAGAGAGAGAGAGAGAGAGAGAGAGAGAGAGATGAATGTCAAAAATAAAATTAAGTGATACAATAATGTGGTAATGAAGTAGAAAAGTGTAATAATTATTATATTTTAAATGCTTTTTATGAATAACTGTTTTAAATTTATTACTTTCTAAACTGCATTTATTTTTATTTTTTAATACTATATTTCAAAATAAGCATGTTTATTTTCATTAATTAAATTGATATTATTTTTGTATTAAAATTTATTTTTAAAACATTATTTTGATTAAATTATTAATAAAATTTGAATAATTGGTAAATAAATACAATTTGATTAACATATAGTTTCATATAATTTCCACAAATAAGAAGATTAATTGTGAATATTCTAGCATTTTCTTTATTATCCATCAATAATGTCAATGCATTTGTTACCCTCAATTGATTCACTAATTGATTACAATTGTATTAAATAACCCCTTTGTAGACGTAATTTATAGAACAATAGTTTTAAAAATCTAGAATAKAGTAGAAATTAGTAGAAAGTATTGGAAAAGAGAGTCAAAGCATATAAAAGGCTCAGAGAATGACTGGAAATGCACTTCAAGTTTAATACTGTTATAACTTGTGATTACATTGACTGCTATAAAGAGTCTAAACAATTATAACTTAGAAATTGTTATTTAATATAGATTTTGTAAAAAAAAGTTTTATTACAAAATTGATTAATAATTGACAAAATGTCAAAAGTTCCGGCAATTGGTATAGACTTAGGAACGACCTATTCATGTGTCGGTGTGTTTCAAAACGGAAAGGTCGAGATCATAGCCAACGATCAGGGAAACCGTACGACACCGTCATATGTGGCCTTCACGGATACCGAGAGACTGATCGGCGACGCGGCCAAGAATCAGGTGGCGATGAATCCCACGAATACCGTGTTTGACGCCAAACGACTTATTGGTCGCCGATTTGATGACTCGGCAGTTCAGTCAGATATGAAGCACTGGTCCTTTGAAGTGATTCAAGAGTGCGGCAAACCTAAGATTAAAGTGGAATACAAGGGAGAGATTAAGACATTCTCTCCCGAAGAGATTTCATCGATGGTTTTGGTGAAAATGAAAGAGGTCGCTGAGGCATACCTGGGATCTCAAGTCACTAACGCTGTGATTACAGTTCCCGCGTATTTCAATGATAGTCAACGTCAGGCCACTAAAGATGCGGGAACTATATCTGGTCTGAATGTGTTGCGAATCATCAATGAGCCGACGGCTGCTGCTATTGCTTATGGTTTGGATAAAAAAGGAAAGGGAGAGAGAAATGTCCTCATCTTTGATTTGGGTGGCGGCACTTTTGATGTTTCCATTCTTACCATTGATGATGGTATCTTTGAAGTTAAGGCTACCGCTGGTGACACCCATTTGGGAGGAGAAGACTTTGATAACCGAATGGTTAATCATTTCGTACAGGAATTCAAGAGAAAACATAATAAGGATTTGTCTTTCAATAAGAGAGCTCTAAGAAGATTGAGAACATCCTGTGAAAGAGCGAAGAGAACTCTTTCGTCATCAACTCAGGCGTCCATTGAAATCGATTCACTTTTCGAAGGAATTGATTTTTATTCGATGATAACGAGAGCGCGATTTGAAGAGTTAAACGCAGAACTGTTTAGAGGAACATTAGATCCCGTGGAGAAGGCTCTTCGAGACGCAAAAATGGATAAATCGAAGATTCATGAGATTGTTTTAGTCGGTGGATCAACAAGAATACCAAAGATTCAGAAACTACTTCAGGATTACTTTAATGGTAAAGAATTAAACAAAAGTATTAATCCCGACGAAGCCGTGGCCTACGGAGCAGCTGTTCAGTCGGCTATACTTAGTGGCGATAAGAGTGAAGTTATTCAAGACTTGCTATTACTCGATGTAACGCCACTGTCATTAGGTCTTGAAACGGCCGGTGGTGTTATGACAACACTAATTAAACGCAACACAACAGTCCCAACCAGACAAACACAGACATTCACGACTTACGCCGACAATCAGCCGGGAGTTTCCATTCAAGTCTATGAAGGCGAACGCGCGATGACTAAAGACAACAACCTTTTGGGTAAATTTGAATTGACAGGCATTCCTCCCGCACCAAGAGGTGTACCACAAATTGATGTCACTTTTGATATCGATGCCAACGGTATACTCAATGTTTCAGCTGTTGACAAGAGTACCGGAAAGAAAAATAAGATAACAATTAATAACGATAGGGGAAGACTTTCTAAAGAAGATATCGAAAAAATGGTTAAAGAGGCCGAAACTTATAGGGATGAAGACAACAAACAAAAAGACAAAATTCAAGCAAAGAATAGTCTTGAAGCGTATGCTTATAATATTAAACAAACGATTGAAGACAAAAAACTTAAAGACAAAATTGGAGAATCAGACAGAAATAAAGTGTTGGACAAAGTAAATGAAACTATTAAATGGTTGGACACAAACCAATTGGCAGAAAAAGAGGAGTTCCAACACAAACAAAAAGAACTGGAATCTCTTTGTAATCCAATTATGACTAAATTATACAATGAGAGCACATGTGGTAATAGTGCTGCTTCTGGAATGGCTTCGGGATCTCCAAACGGACCGACAATTGAAGAAATGGACTAAATATATATCAAATCATTTATTACTTATTTAAATATTTTCTTATTTAGTTATCAGTAATTATTATTTATTTTCTTTGTATTATATTATATGTTATTAAACTTATATATTATATATATTAATGTAAATATTTCTAAATTAATAAATTATTGATCATATGTTTAATATTTAAGATAAATTTATTTGAATACTATTCGTTATTATTAATTCAATATTAACCAATAATACAATATCTTTTTTTATATATTAAATTACCAAGTAACAATTCTAATTCTACAAAATGAGTCTAAAAACTAATAAACTAAATAAGTAATTTTTTTAATTATTTACTATTTGTTTCATTTTTCTTTATTTTTGTCCAATTTTAAAACAAACGTTTTTTAAATAAAATTTAAGATTTTAATTTAATGTTAATTTATATTCAATTATAGGTTTAGGTAATATTTAGTTTAAGGTTAGTTTAGATTTAGTTTAGGATATTTAATGTTAAAAGTAATTTAATTGTTGTAATTAATAATTGGAGACTAAAATTTGGGACGAGATCTACAGCTTAACCTAATATTGTAATAATATCTATAGATTTAGTCTAAATATTTAGATATATAAATGATATTAATTAAAACTGCTATCAATTATCAGGAATAATCATTAAATACATTAAGCATTAAATACATTAAGCATTAAATACATTAAGTATATTACATTAAGCGCACAATGAAACCAATAGTTTAAAAACAACAATTGTATAGTTTATTATACGATAGATTACATCATGTAATTTGTAACACATAGACAATCATATTATTTTTTAATGTTTTGTTTTCAAAGTGTTGGTTTCATTGTGCGCTTAATGTTATATAAATAAATATATAAAATAAACTATTTATTAATGTATTAAATGTCTAACACAAACACCGCTTAAAGCACTGGTATGTCTACGACTATCAGTGCAAATGTATTGGTGAAGCGGTACTAAATCAGTACCGAAACACTAGTGTTACACAAATCAACTAAATTATTGTTGTATAAGTGTTATCAAACTTATTAGTTAGTTATTTGTTAGTTAAACTTATATAATATTTTTATTATATTTTAAAACTATTATAATTTATTAAAATATTATAACAGATGTCGCGTTCAACACATATACTCATAATAAACACTATAAACCAAAAAGCGATAGAAAGTCAAACAATAGGTGTATTTAATATTATTAATACTGTAAATGCATTACTACTGTACTGTATAGTGCTATTAATGTATAGTACTATTAATATATAGTACTGTATACAGTATACAGTGTATAGTATTGTATTACTATTACTAGAGTACGTCATGACTGTGAGTGTCATATTAATAGTGTTTTGAGTATCACGTGATTGAGTGGAATGCAAGTGTGGATCACATTCTTTCAATTGATTAGTGTTTTTGTTTCTATTGTTTTGAGTTAACAATACATTCAAACAGTTATTTAATTTGATATGTATTTGGTTTGCATTCAAATGATATGAATGAATGTAAACAATAGTTTATAAATGATTTGAATGACAACAATAAGGATGTGTTGAGTGATGGATGTGTTGAAGTGGTCTTACAATTGTTGACCACAAATGTATGCAATGATGTGCCAAATGAAGATAGTATTAGTGGTACAGATAGTGATGACATGTATCATGTCTTGTGTCCACTCGATGTGTCCGCGCGGTTGTCATTGCGATGATTCCCGATTGCGGACAGTCTGTCAATCGGAGGCTGAGCTGCAGTTCGTACCGCACACTCTGAATCCTGCACTCAAAGAGCTGATCCTTAAGAACAATCACATCCGAGGTGTTCAGTCATCGCTATCTGTTTATCGAAGTCTTGAGTTACTCGATATCTCATTCAATCAGTTGACAGATTTGGGTGAAAACAACTTTCTTGAGAGTAATCGCATCGAAACTATGGTTTTGGTCACAAATTCGTTGACAACTCTGAAGAACTATACGTTTAATGGTTTGTCTTCATTAAAGAAGTTATACTTAAGTGACAACAAATTAGAAGAGATTAACGCAAATGTATTGAAACCATTGACTTTACTTCAGATATTGGATTTATCTCACAATCAAATTAGATATATATCTTCGGCAGCTTTTAATGGATTAACAAATTTGATTGATTTAAATCTAAGATCAAATCAATTGAATGCAATTCCGAGCAATAGTTTTAAATTTGTGCCAAATATTAAAGCATTAGATTTGGGTTCAAATATGTTAATAAATATCACCAAATCTTCCTTCGCTTCGTTGGCCAATCTATCGGAGCTCCGACTCGACGCGTGTTTTATCAATTATATTGATATACATGCCTTCAATAGATTAAATAATTTAACAATTTTAAGACTAAATAACAATAATTTAGAGGTTAATATTTGACATTTTATATTAGAAAACGTTATGTATTTATCATTAAATTAATTTTAATTAATAGGAAATACCGACGAATTCGTTTGAAGATCTGATTGCTTTAGAAGAGCTAAAGATTGGAGAAAATCATTTCGTAAATATTAAGTCAAAAGTATTTTCTAATTTAATTCATTTGAGAACATTAGAGATCACGAAAAGTCATTCATTAAGTGTATGTATTTTATGTTAAATTATTGATAATTTACCTTTAATTGAATTATTATTGTAAATAACATATTGTTTTATTACAATTATTATAGTTTGTTGAATTGGGCGCTTTCTATGGCTTAACACATTTGGAGCGCCTGGAGTTATCACATAACAAACTGCTCACTAATATTGATAATAATGTGTTCAGTGATACCCCGAACCTTCAATACCTTAATTTAAGAGCCAATGGTTTCGTGACATTACAATTGGGTTTTGTCAACACATTTGATCGAAAAATATTTTTAGACGTTAGAGATAATCCATTACATTGTAACTGTAGTCTTGAATGGCTTTACAATTATCTCATGCAATCCAACACATCATCTGTCAAACAAGTAATCAATGGCTCCAATGACTATATTTCGTATCCCTTTTTTGATTTATTGGGAACTATTGTTGGAGTTCAGTGTGAAAGCCCTCCAAGTCTTCAATCAAAACTAATAACAGACTTACATCGCGACGATTTTGGATGCTTTGAATTGGACACAAAGATACCAATAATAATAGCCATTTTAATTGGTATTCTAGTGTTTAGTGGTGTTATCATTATATTTGTGATTCGTTGCAAATATGGTCTCTCAGGACTCGTAAAAAATCAATGGTTTGCCGCCGATAACAATACCATAAGTGGTGGTTCTCATCGAAATGATCTCAATTATAGAAAACCAGAGTTTGTTTTTATTCCAAACATCGATATTAATATCGATGAAAATAACAGTGCACTCGAAGAAACAATTCGTTACCCTTTGAAAATGACTCCAATAACTGAACTGTGATTTTATGTATTTGTTTTAATTATTCATTTAATTTTTTTAGTATTAATATAAATATTTCAAAATTAAGTTTAGAGATTAATATACTTTATATAATTTATATACCGTGTATATACTGTATATTGAAAAAGTCGTCCCAATGATTGTAATAATATAATTCGTACCACAATTTAGCTCTTGTTTTAATTGTTATTTTTATTTAGTGAACTTTATTATTGGTTTTTATATAGACAATCATTAGACTGACTTTTCAATTATATATGTTATACATAATAATATACATGTAATGTATAAAAATATGCAAACATTTCCATATAAATAGACATTTTTATGATATATCGTTACTAGAGCTCTAAAATGAAATTCAATTCATTTTAACGATAGATTTAATTTATTGTTACATTTTTTAATTTATTCATATCATATAACTTAATTGATTTTAAGTAGCTATTGAACACAGTTTACATTTCCACAAATATTCCATTTTTTCAAATACAGTATTTTTATTTATTCATTTGATTTGAAACTAATTGTGAAAGTTATAAAATGTTACAAAAAATTTAAATAAAAACTAAATGTATCATTCATTAGCTGTAAAATGAATCTTTGATTTTTAATAAGTTGTATATATATTATTTTTAATGAATTTGCAGCATATTTGAATTTAAACACAATGTTTGATAATATATTTTTAAATTTGTAAATTTCACTAGTGTTTTTTTTTTTGATAAATAAAAATTCAATTATTAAATTGACATTATTTAGCATTTAAAATTATTTTTTTTAAATTACCTGAATATTTAAATGTTTTTTTCTATTATTAGTTAATTTGTTTAATTTTGATTCTTATTTTATCAAAATTAAGTTATTCATTAACAATAATTTTATTATAAATAATTGCAACCAAATTACAATCAACTAATATAACAACAATAATTACATTTTCAAAATATTAATATATGAAAGTAATAATTAAATTAATATTTAACAAAATTGATGTTTAATAAGTTAACATATTTTAAGAAAATTAAAACTTCTTATTATTTAACATAACTTTATCAAATTAAACAAATTTAAAACTTAATAATAGAATATTATTATTATTATTTTCAAATTGATTGATTAGAGATTAACAAGTTTTAATATAATTTTATAAATTATGTAATATATTATAATTACTAATATTTAGCATTTTATTAATCCTTAACAAAAACAAATTATATTTTGATAAAATTATATTGATAAAAATACAATGAATAAAATTAATATTTTTATAACTTGAAGACAATTTATAAGGTGATTATATATAAATTAAGTTATTAAAATTTAACCAAACGCTATTAATTAATAATTTTTATAAAAATTTATAATTAATCATTCCATAGATTCTCCTGAAAATAACAATAATATATTAATTAATAGATTTTTATCATTTTTATTAGTACTGTATATTCACTTCTATTAATTAGTACACTATTAGATTAAACAGCATTTATTAGATTAAATTTTTAAAAATAATTTTAAATATGTTTTTGTGCCATTAAAGCAAATGCAAGCTTACATGCAATCTTGTAATTAATGAATTATACAAATTAATAAATTTTATTGTGAAATCAATCATTATTAAAATATTAAGTTAAATAAAGTTTTATAAAAAATTAATTAATTTTATTAAATATATAAATTAAAATTTTCTCAAATAATATGTGATAAATTCATTAGATTAAACAAGACTATAAATAACGAAAATATGAAAATAACTAAATTGTAAATTATTTACATTACAAATTGCTTACATAATTTCTATATAAAATATATTAAATTTTTATTTTAATAGTTTAAATTTGCATATAAACTTATTACAAAATTACATTAGCTAAATTTGAAAAAATAACATTGATAATTTTATTCCGTACATAATATTAAATACAGTTTTATAATTAAAATTTAATAAACAATATTTAAATTATAACTCATTTTTTGACAAAATATCGATAGCTTTTTGCAACACTTGTGTCGGAGATTTAAGGGCTCCAATCAAGTCATCACTTTGATTGTCATTTTGATTGTCATTATTATTATTATTATTATTATTATTATTAGATTTAGAAATAGAATTAAAATGTGAATCAAAATCTAATTTATAAGACCTGGCAGTAGATAATGGACTTCTTGTCATTGATACTGATCTCCTGCGAGAACCTAATGAAAAGCTGTCTTCTGGCGAATCAAGACTTGAAAAATGGTTTCCAAATGAAGAAATTCTGTCAATTCTGTCATTAGATAAATCTTTCAATAGTTGTGAAACTCTTGACTCCATTCGATTAAACCAATCACTAGAAGAACTGGACGACGACTTTGATGTCACAAAGTTATTGTCAAATGAACAGCTATTTCTGAAACTCGAAGACCGACTACATTGTGGAGGTTTTGAGTTGAGGGCCAGGTCTACATCATTGGCATCGATATACGTACGTCTTCTCGTATTTCGAGAACGGTTGGAAAGAGTAGGTCTGTCGTCATTAAAACGCGAGTAAAAGCTTTTGCGATGAATTCTTTGCTCAACTGATTCATCACAATTTGCTTTCTTAATAGTAGTTAAGTTTGATTTGACACTCGAATTATTTTGTCGAAACCGCACATCTGTTACCACCGGATCAGTCAGACAACTACGAACAGTACTTCTTGGAGTCACATCAATGGGTTGTTTATTGATATACTGATCGTGTGGACAGTCAGTCACAGACTTATCACTAAAACTGTTTCTAATGTCTATATGTTTGGTATAATTTAATGAATTACAAGCTTTAAACTCATTATTATTATAAATATCATTATTATTAGCGAATGTATTACTGGCAACAACAGAGTGAGTGTCTGTTATATTGTCAGAGGTATTGGCACTGGAAGTAGTCATTGGGTTAGTCTCAACCATGCATTCATCGCATGCTTTTCTATTGCCATCAATAAGACGTGAATAACAGCCTAAAGCTCTTTTACCTCTTTTATTGGTGACATCGCTTTCACTAACATTTGTATCCAAATCACTGAAAAGTGATGAATCAGACAATCGTTGACTAACTATATTACGATAACCATGAGTTCGTAATTGATCCAAAAGTGACGAACTTTCGGGTAATATTATATTATCTGATTCAGAGCTCTGAATGTTATCGGTGTTTGCTTTGATGTCTTGCGTTTCATTGCTGTCAATGTTTGATGGATTTAATGTTATCCTCATTTCAATGACAGAATCGTTTGGAACCGATGTCTGAGTTATAAGCATTGGATTAGAGAGTTGTGACTGTTGTGTATCAGAGTTATTGGCCAATGATGTCATATTTGATGTCGACGTTCGGCCACTAAGTGTACGTAAATATCGGCGGACACCTCGCGGACCAATAGTTGCATACATTGAAAGCGGATTCCGTGAATCCATTTGTTCAGAACTATCATTAAAATCATTACTATTATCTGATTGAAGCCATTGTTCTACTCGTTTTCGCGGAGAATCAAAACTATCAGTTTGTCTTAAATCGGAAAATAATTGATCCGATTCACGCATATTATTGTTAGAGTTGCGCGCAAAAAATGATGGCATATCTTGGGTAACAAATGGATCAGTAGTTCTTTCAGATATTGTTTTAACACCTGATTGCGGATCAAAAACCAGTTTAAATCCTTTTGGCTGAACACGTGATGACAGTGATGAACGGTCTTTACTCATTGATCTCTTCATATCGTTAAATGAATGATTAAAATCATCAAATTTGCTAAAACTATCAAAGTTTTTAGAAAATCTATCCAATAAAGACTTTTGAGGCCGACTTGTAGGCCATATATTCTTCGAGAAGAATGACTCGTTATCATCGACATCGCTGTCCTGATCCGAAAAAATTGCAGATTTCTTCAAATTAAACCAATCGTTGACATTGCGTTCACAACTCTCTCCACGAGAACGTCTTCTCGATTTTTTATGTCCGGCAACGCTCTGCAAAAGTGACCGCATATTTGGAAATATTGAATCTCCAGTCCAATGATTATCAAAGATGTCATCAAATATATCCAAAGAACCCGAAGAACTTAGACTATCAGATCTTTGAATACTTTGTTCGCCAATCTCTTCATTAGTGTTAACTAATTCTTGATTTTCAAGGGATGGAAAGTGTGTTACTTTGCTTTTCTTTTCTATTCGAGTATACGAGCCATCGGTGCCTTCGGATGAGTATATTTTGCCGGTTTCTGTAATACGTGCGCCGTCTTTAGTAAAGATCACCTTTTTATAACTCCGAGCCATTGGTGCAGCTTTTGTCTCTTCAGTTGTCTGCAATGGTTTTTCATTGATATCTACTTGTGATACAAAGTTTTTTCTTTCTTTTTCAGATATCTTACTTTCATTTTTAATTTCATTAGCAATGGTTTCTTTAGATGAAGTTTTACTATCTTTATCTTCAATGAAAAGTCTTGGTTTTCTAAAGAATGACGGCTCTGACAGTATCGACACATCAGGACTTTCCATAGGAGTAATGATTGCAGAATTGGGTTCATTAGATAATTGTCTTTTTTCCATAAGTCGTGCCTTTGCTATAGATTTCTTGAGAATATCTTTAGCCATAACTTTGTCCATAACCGGTGATGTACTTAAATCTTTGTTATTTTCATTGTCTTTGGTTTGTATGGTTTTCAGAATATTCTGTGACTCAGTTGTAGTTTCCTCAACAACTTTACATTCAGTTTCCTTATTGTTTAACATTTTAAGCGCAGCTGTCATTTGTTGAACCTTTTCAGGCGATTCTAGCATTTCATTTAAGCTAATACTTCGAGTATTTAATTTAGGATTTCTTGTTTTTACAGAATTATTATTATTATTATTATTAGTAGTAGTAGTAGTAGTAGTAGTGGTAGTAGTAGTAGCAGCAGTAGTAGTAGTAGTATTAGTAGTATTAGAAGTAATGTTTTTAGAGTTTTCTCCAATAATTGAATTTCTTCTTTTCAAACCAAAAGATGACAAACAATTGATAGGAACAGAACAACGTCTTTCAAAACTTCTCTTTGCGTCCGACACTCGTAGGCCGACCGGAATAAACGGTATTTTTCGATCAGTTATCGATTGATTTGATTTATTAGTGACTTTATTATCACCAGATTCTGAAATATCAAAACTTCTATTCCAGAGGTTAGGTATCGATAGTTTTCCGGGTCTTTTGCCGACATTAGACAATTCGCGTTTCTTTTTCTTCTTTTCGTCGTTATCTTTGTCTTTATCTTTATTATCACTTTGAATAACTTCATTCAATTGTTGATCATCTGATTGTTGAACTCCTTCTAACTTTTGTGACTCTTTAAAATCAATTACTTTTTCATTTTTGTCGGCATTTTCTATATTTTGTTTTTCCGGTTGTTTTTTAGGTTCACTTTGTTCTTCACTATTCATCACATTCTTGTTGTTTGTGTTGTCGACTATAACTTTGTCTTCTGTTTTATTTTCAGTTTTATTTATATCAGATTCAATTACATCCTTTGTTTCATTATTTACTGCAAGTCTGTCATTATTTTTAGAAACTAATTCATCATTTTGTAGCTTTACTTCCACTAAATTTTCATCCAATTTAACTTCTTGTTCAGCAATTGGTTGTGAATTTTGTTGTAAATCTTCGAACATTTCATCAGAAACTATAGTTTTATTTATTTCATTAATTGATTCGTTAGTGTTTTCAATCATTTCATGACTTGTGATATCATTATTGTCAACATTTCTGTTGATTTCTTCTTTAGTTTCATTAGTTATCTCTTGTGAGTCATTCTCTGATGTTTTCTTTGTTTTCTTCTTCTTTGGTGTTTGTGTTTGAATTTTGGACAAACTTTGATCAAATGATGGATTCGCTTGTCTTTTCTTAATATTATCTTCAGATTGGTTTGCATCGGAGTTATTGTTATTCTCAATATTTAAATCTGTGTTTTCATTTAATACTCTTTTGTTGTCATCGGTCGCAGCAATAGGATTGGTGTCTAACTTATCGATTGACGGCGAGACGGGAGCCAAAGCCAACAAAATTTCGAGTCTAACGGGAGTCAAGTTTGCCATATCTTCTGCCACCTGAAGTAATGAGTGCTCGTATCCAGAATTAACCCATATATCAGTACAGATGTCAATAATAGTAGCCCTTTCCTTGGGATTGGGAGTCAAAAGCTTTTTAATAAGATGTGATGCCTCTAATTGAATAAATAAACAAAAATTTATTAAATGCTATATCAATACTACCAAAAAAATATATATTTATTTTAAGTTATTCAAAAAGTTTTGATTTTTGAATGTCTAATCAATTAATTAAAACTATATAGTACTTCAAAAATTTTATTTAATAAATCTTTGTTTTTACCTGATTTTTGTTTTGGCTCAAAATAATTAGATTCAGATATTTGTTTAACTAATTTCTTGAAATTGCTGCCATCGAAAGGCATCGCACCGTAAACCAGAGTATAGAGAAGTACACCCAAAGACCAACAATCCACCTGACAATCATTTATTTATTTATTTATCTATTATTCAAATTAATATTAATTGTTAACCTCTGGTCCATAATATGGCGATCCTTTGACTATTTCTGGTGAAGCATATAAAGGACTTCCACAGAATGTTTGTAAATAATGTTTTTCATCAAAAACATTGGATAAACCAAAATCTGCGATCTGTTAGATGAAAATGAATGAATGATTGATTGTGTTATGTAATGGTTGATAGTCTTGTTTTATGACATCCCATGACATCCCATGACATTACCTTTGCGTTTCCTTTTTCATCGAGTAATATGTTTTCAAGTTTCAAATCCCTGTGACATATCTTATTCTGATTACAAAATATTTTAAGCAAATATTAAGTCAATATATTTTAAATCAGTCTATCATTATATATAAATTTATATTTAGATTATATCAATATTTAGATTGCAATATATATACTGCATATATTGTATAATTTATTTTAATTTAATTTATTCATTTAAATTATTCACAATACTATAAAATAAAATACAAATTAAAATGAATTCAATTTACACTGAAATACATTAAGAGATGATAAATAGCAAAATATTATTACATAAGATATAATATATAAGTTTATTGGACTAATGTATAATAATTTAAGCCAAACCTTATGGCAGTAGTAGATAGCAGTAGCTATTTGTCGAAATAGACGTCTGGCCTCATAATCGGACAGTACTTTACGATCGCTTACATAATCATATATTTCACCGCCGCTGGCGTATTGCATAACTAATACAATTCGGTCTTTATTTTCAAAAACTATAATTTAAGTGATATTTTCACAATTAATACAATTGTTTAATAATATGATAGTATATAAGTTAAAGTATGCCTTCATATATATGAATGATATGCGGGTGTTGTATGGATGACATGATTTGAATTTCTCTTTTAATGCGAACCAAGTCCTGATCGTTCTCTACTTTAGACTTCTTGATTGTCTTAATTGCAACCTTTATATTCAATAGTATTTTCATATATTTTTTGTTTTTTTAAACTAAGTTTTTATAATATTTTTACTGTATTTTTAATTTTAGTAACTTTAAAGATAAAGCAAAATTTTTTAATAAATGTATCGTTATTATGCTATAGTAAATTAAATGCAACATTAAGCTGCTATAACTATATTATAAGTTGTAACCTTTATCATAATATTTATTTTTACTCTAACTAAATACAGTATATAAATAATTATATATATGAAATAATAAAATTGTAATTGCTTAAATTTACAGTAAATAGATATTTGCCAAGTAAAATAATATTAAAATAAACACTAAAATTGTTAAAATAATAGTAAAATTGCAAATCATATTAAAAATTTAATTTCTATTATATAACCATAAAATTTATGTAATTAATTAATTCTATTATTAACTTATAATAATAAATAAATCCCTACCTCCTGTCCCGACTCTTTATTGATGGCCAATTGAACCTTTCCATAGGTTCCCTGTCCTAACTTTTTGATGACTTCAAACCGTTGCTTTAATCGATGTTTTTTCTCGACTTTGGTCATAATTTTCAAGTCATTTGAATCATTAGACTTGGGCTTTGGTCGCACAGAGCGAACCGTAGGTTTAGTGACTTCATTGACTCCCATTTTTTACATGGATTCAAATTTTTAGTACTGATTTACACTAAAATATTATTTAAAATGTGTTTAAAACAAGTGATTTACAATTTTTTGTCACATTTGCGAACAGTTTTGCGGTTATTTAATAACTGTTTTGTTGTTACATAAACTCTGCTGAACTTACAGTCAATGGAGTTGTTATAATGTTGTTTGTAATCAGTAGTCAAATGAACTAAAAAAACTGAATCAGTTGTTGTAATGTTGAATATAATCAGCAAATTGGCACCAAATAAGTGACGAGAAGCCAATCCTACGCCTATTCCCTATTCAATCTCAATCTCTATCCCTATCCCTATCCAAGAGGTTCGCCTACGCCTTGCCTTTGGTTGTTATACTTAAGCTTTACATAACGTTACAATTAATGCTAATTTTAAATTTGGTTTATTTTCAGTTTGAACCAACACATAACAATTTATTTATAATTTCAACTTTATATACTAAATATAATAGATTTAAACACAATACTATATAATTTATAACATATTTACTATTAATAATATAACATAAGAACAACAAATAAATCACATTTAATATGTATAAGTATTAGTTACTAAATAAGTTGAACTTTTTTAAAAATATACTTAATTTTTGTCAAAGCGTTTATAAAATTTTAAACACTATAATAAATGCACTGTAATTATATTATTTTCAATATTAAAATACATCATAACTTGAAATATAAAATTTCATAAAATATTGTATTTATATAACATATTATAAAACATAAAACAATAAGAATTGGTGTTATGGTTTGCGATGAGGTTTGCATTCATAGAGATAACAAATAGTCGATGGTTTCTGAAAGTGCTTTAAACTGTATTAATATATTAGTTGTTATAATTTACTATAATATAGTAAAAAGTCAGCACATATTTGCATTATATACGTATTATTTGCTATGCATTTGCATCTCAATCGCATCCTATACCATCGCTTACATCCCTTTATAACTAATTTTTAAGCTATAATTAGAAAGTGATGTCTGAATATTGCAATCACATCATATAGTTGTTGGATGAAAGCCATAACTTGTGACTTAATAGGAAAGACATAAAATCAATGAAATTATTATACTTTTGTCATTATAACTGAAAAACATTTGTTTAGTTATTGAACTCAAATCATTGCTTACGAATTTAGAGAAAATTGTTTGATATGACATCAAATTAAAACATCAAAACTATTTAATACAATGCATATGTAGTTAATAAACAATATAAACAAGTTATGCAAAATATTTTTTAACAATAATCAAAACTAATAGGCGTTTCCAGCAATAAGTTTTGCATTCAATCATTACAATACCATAGAATCTATGACATAGAATATACATGTAGTATACATCATAATATTATAATACTGTATATTACACACTGTGTAATACACAGTATAATATTACTGTAATTTATAAGTAAGTATAATAGTATATAACTTACCTGTACCTATAAATTACTGTACAGTACAACAATCACTGATTTTGTTTATACTTTATTTTGACACAAAATATTGTATTTATTGATATTATAACAACAATTAGACATTATCACACAAATACAATCTCAGGTTATAATAATTTATATTAATAAACTACATAGTGTATAACAATTTAACAACAAAACAATTTAAATTATCTGTTAATATAATTATTATAAATATGAAAATAAGAAGAAAAAATATTATGTATTTATTGAAAAATATATTTATAATTATAATTTAATATACTGTATTAATTTCTATCAATAAAATACAAATAAAAAATTCATTTTTAGCACTTTATGCTTTAAATTGATAACTTATACATTAAATATATTTACATACAAAATTTTATTGTAAATATTTATACAAACATTCAAAATATGACAACAATTTAATCAGTAACTACTAATCACAAAATGCTAAATAACATAAATTTTATTTCAACTATGATTATACAGATAAACACATATGATTATACACAGACACACATTTGTAATAAATTATTTGTATTGTCATATTAGTAAAATATATTTTTTAAAATGGGTATAAAAATATAAATTATTGCCGGTAAAAATATTTTAAACCACTACTGAAAATCTTTATTTAATTAGGGTAATAATATATTACTATAATTAGAACTTTTATTACATTTTTGAAAACAATAGCATATACAGTATAGAAAATTAATATATAATTTATATATTTACTGTATATAATATACTTTTATATTTAAATTATTTATTAAAAATAAATTATAAAATTTGGTAATACTATAACAATAAATTTTAAAAACTAAATATAATATCATAATATAGTTTATGTACTGTATAACTAACCATTAAATACTCAAATGCATTACGGTATATCATTATAAAATTTACAATACTATTAAATTACTTAAAAATTTGATTACCATTAATGCCAAATAAGTGCTAACATTCTCACATTATTTTATCATTAAAGTACAAAATAATAAAATTATTATTAAAACATCTTAACAAAAATAATTATATATTAAAATAGCTCAAATGAATAAAATAAAATTTAATAAATTTGTTAGTTTTAAATTTATTACTACAATTCATCATTTAATTTCATTTGAACTTCATTTAGATTTGATTCAATAGTTTTAATAATTTTAAGTGAATTATCAATAAATTGTTTGACATAAACTGGATCTTTGGAAATTTGTGTAACGTCTAGAGGTTCGGTATAACTAATTATTGAATTAATTGTCCAAATTTTAAATAATATTATTGCATTTAAAAGCAAACTAAAAATTAAAGCAATGATTATTATTCTCAAAACAGTTGTATTACTTATTGAGTAAATATTTGAAAAAAATAAATAATTAGTTGCAGTGTTTGAAGGAGAGTCTACCACTTGACCGATGCTTGCGATGGAGTTTTCAATAGAAGATCCGGTTGAGTCAACTGTCATAAAAGATATATTATTGGCGTCTATTTTGAGATCATTTAAATGGTTAGTGATTCCTAAGTTGTTCTCCATTTTGATCCATTGGGGCAATTGCTTAGTGACATCAGCGCAGAAATCAGTGATGCCTTGAAATGAGTTCTTCTCGATTGTTGACTTCATTAAACTCAAACCCCAGACATTCTTCTTGAAGATGACATTACTGTAAACTTTGACTTTTGTCATATTTTGTGTTTCGCTGGTTAGACAGTATAAGGAATGCATTGAAAAAGTGTCACAATAAGGAACACCTTCGTTAGCAGCTTCTGATTTGATGGTATAGTAAATGCCGGCCGAACTACCAATAAGTCGCTGACATTCAACAGTTCGGGCAGACTTTACCAGAGCGTGATTCAGTGCTACCGTATAATTAAGTTGTCGTACTTTATCTTTATTATCCTTATTATTTGAATCATCCCATTGGGTTACTTTCAAGTCATATGTTTTACGCGATTTATGCAAATTATGAATAAATTTGCTGTCAGTAAATAGTAACTCAAAAATCCTATCAATGGGTGCACTAAATGTTTCATTAATTATGAGTTTGCCATCGTGTGAATCGCATCGACACTTCGCACAATTACTCTTAGGGTCTATAATCTGATCCAAATTTTCTCTTTCAGCATTTAATTCGGCTTCAATTGATGTGTTTGAATCTGAGTTATCCGTATGGGTCAGTGGTGGTTGAGTTGGTACTGTTGTCACTAAATTATCGCTATAATACTCTTCATCATCATCTGACGTTAATCCAAGATCTTCACCATAACTATAATGAACCTATAAATATAAATCCTCATTAATTTTGAATATCAATTTCTATTACACACAATTAAAATAATAACAATTATTATTATTAATTCAGTCAATTCAAGTATTAAAAAATCACTTTCAAAATAAGTGGATAAGTTTTTTTTGGGAATAACTTATTTCTGGTTTAGAATTAAATCAAAATATTTTATTTACATTTTTGGTTTTATTTGAAGTATACATTGGTATAACTACAGTACTTTAGATGTATATGAGCACAGTTAGGCAGTTACCGGTATAATCTATATCTCAAAAATTGTTTGTGATAATTGTATTTTGTAATACACAAATTATAATACTTTAAAAATTATTAAATACCTATTTTACTATTTAAAAAATATTTATTAGTTTTAAGTAAAATACTCTTAATCATGAAAAAATGCAATTTTCAACATCTCATAAAATAAAAGTGTCAAGGTATTTTGTGTTGTTGTTAATTTTACTAAATTTTATATTTAAAATAAAACAAATCATCTGTTTATTAATATTTGCTAGCTTATTTATTTTTAAAGATATTATAATTTATAAAAAAATAATTCATAATTAATAAATATATCATTTGTCATATTTTAAATATTAAATATATTAAAATTAACAACATAAAAACACAAAATACCTTGACACTTTTTATGAGACGTTAAAATTTGTATTTTTCGGTATTATGTTATGCAATTTGGTTGTATCGGACAATGTTTAAAAATAAAGATAAACTACTGTATATACAGTATTGTATTTAGTTATATAACATTTGTGTCTAATTTTAGATATTATTATATTATTAATTTAAGCAATAATTGTCTTTAAATCTATTATTATAATATAATAATTTCATTTAAATATCGGGACGGTATTTATAAAACAAAAGTATGTATTTATTTATTTTTGTCATTTTAAACACATATTTAATTACCGGTATATGTTTTTTTTTAAAAAAAGTGTCTATTATTGTGACATTATGTTAACATTTTACTAATAATTATTACTAAAAAATTAAAATCTAAAAATACATAAACCACTTAAACAGTGGCGACGGCGATGCTATTAATTTCAATTATCTGGTCAACAATACGTTTGATTTAAAAGTGACCATGGGCAATGTTATAGATAATTTTAAACTAAATAAGATTGTAATTGATCATTTTTCAATTAATTGTATGATTGGGCAGATAATTGCAGTCGACTGCATATTATTTGACCAAATTAATTAAAAATGACCAATTACAATCTTATTTAGTTTAAAATTATCTACATTGCCCATGGTCACTTTTAAATCAAACGTATTGTTGACCAGATAATTGAAATTAATAACATCGCCGCCACTCTTGTAATTGTAATTACGGAAAATTTTAAATACAATTCATACCCATTGCCAAAGTTGTGCTGAACTCATGGGTTGGTCTAAGAGAGCGTTTTGCCAAATCCTGAATAACATGACATATGTCTTATCTCTGGCTGCAAATGATGTCAACACGTTTTTATCACCCGAATTGGTCACCACTTGTATAGCATTAGGTATGACACGAGCTGTGTTTGCTTTAGTTACAGATGTAATATCTCTGCATTTAATCACCTGAAATACATTTTATATTCAATTAATTTAATACAAACTGAGATCAAAATCAATAGTAATCAGCAAATCAACTGACAAGAGTTGTTTCCCATTTAAAGATATTTGCGTAAAACGATATGTAATTTAAAGATATGTAAAGTCTTCCGTGAACTAAGATCTCCTTCTGGAGAGCACACGAATAGTCGACAACAAGTCTTTCATTATTTGGTACCAAATTAGAGAACAATCGTCTGAACTCATCGTGTCTTGACTTATAAGTTGGGTTTAAAATATTGAGCCACGAATTGTTTGACTTCTTCTTCTTCTGGCTCTTCTCTACACTTTTGCGTACATCTGTTACACTTCCGTTGAGATCAGTGGCCGTTGTATTGGCCAATGGATTCGTATCATTGGAAATGTCCGACAATGGTGTTGACGGTGCACTTGATTGTTGATTATTGCTATTAGTCAGTGATTCTTGAGAACCATTTGTGGTGACATCAGTGTTCAATGAAGTCATCTCAATATCTTCATTATTATTACCACTAATTGATCTGCGGATGAGTTGCTGTTGCGGTGCAATCATTGAATTATTTGAGACAATTGTGTGTTAAATGTCTATATAATCGATGGTATAATCAAAATGTTATCAAATATTCATTTCTATTAATTCATATCAATTGACATAACATTTACACAATGTTTGCCTTAACTACTAAAGTATAGTAATAGTAGTAATAGTAGTACTAATACACAGTTTATTAGTGTTTACTCACATATCATATGACTCAACACTACAGTACAATACAGTAGTTTAACTGTTGATCACGTGTTGTGTGATCACTGATCGCATCAATTAATTTGTATAAACTTATGATAATAATTGTTATAATTTACAGTTTAAGCCATCAATTGAATGGATCAGACAGTCAATGGTCAGGGATGTCAGTCCCGGACATTACTCTCTAGTTATATACTATATTAGAGTAATTCATTTGAGAGATGATTGTTACTAAACTTTTACTGTATTAATGATATAATGTATCATTTAATGTGATAAAAGGTATAATAAATTCATAATTATATCATAAGTATATCAATATTATTAAATAGGCTGTAAAATACATATAATAATAAATTTAAGACAGTTTACAAAAATAATTAAAATTTATATTAAATTATTTCAAATAAATTAACATTTTTTTATATTCATATTCACGATTAAAAAATAAGATATTTATGATTAATTAATATAAAGATAAATAATTAAATGATTGATTATTTATGTGATTAAAATAAAAGTTAGTTTTAATATCAATTACTAGAAGACTTTGCTATTAAATAACTATTGCTTTGGTATTACTATTTAAAATGATTAGTACTATTAGTACTGTACTTATCAACAGTTGGTTTGTTTGAAATAAGCGCTTATTTAAGTGATTAGTCATTGAATGCATTGAATAGATTGAGTCCATAAAAGACAAAAACATTGAAATTTCATTTATTTTTGAACCGCTATTACATTGTATTGATTGAATGAATCGATAGTTTGCTTAATCATTGATTTAATTAATTAATTAATTAAGTGATTGATTTAGTATTTGATTGATTTATTGTGTCCTCAAGTCATTGGACGACATGTCAGACAATCAGCAAATGTCTGAGTCATCGATGTCTTCAGCAATCGATCAGTTTTGCAGTTTTACTGGTAATGACCGCTTAAATGATGACCATTTGATTGTTAACTAATTGATATTGAAATGATAGGATCGACCGAATCGGTGGCCCGAACGGCACTGGAGTCGTGTAACTGGAATATAGACTTAGCGGTCAATATGTTTATTGATCAAAATGATGGCCAAAACGCTGTGGTGGCCAACAATGACACAAATCATGTATCGACGGCCTCATCGATGGACACATCAAATCCCTTGAGTTATAATACAGAGTATTGAAAATCAATAATTATTAATCAGAATATTGATTATAAATGAGATATAATTATCATCAGAGATGATGTTCGACCGCCCATTCCTCCGGTACGTCAGGTGTTGGTCGAGGACTTCCCGACGGCTTCATACAGTCACCCCTTACGTCGCGGGGGCGCTAACTCTGTGTTTGATGCCTTCCGTGACTTTGAACAGGAGGCCAGTGAGTGGTCGACATAGAGATGTCAAATAAATAACATTTTAATGTGTCTTTTGTTATAAAGGATGGCACGAACAGCAAATGGACAGCGAGTCGTCCTCCAACTCATCGACGAATCCGACGACCAACAAGAGGAAGACACTCGAAGACTTGTTCCGACCGCCACTCGACCTGATGTGTCGCGGAACTGTTGAACACGTATGTCAAGTGAGTGTTGTATATTATGTCTAATTATTTTATTTATAAATTCAGGCCAAAGACGAAGGCAGACGACTTAATAAGTGGCTTATGATTAACATTCAGAACTATCAGGAGTTTTCGTGTCAAGTGTTAAACAGAGATGTCTGGAGTAATACTGCCGTTAAAGACATAATTACCGAACACTTTATTTTTTGGCAGACATATCACGATAGTTCCGAAGGCCAGCGTTTTATGCAATTCTATAAAGTGAAAAACTTTCCTTATGTGGCAATTATTGATCCGCGCACTGGTATTGTCAACACATTATCATTAGTTGAATAAATATATTATTTATGTGATAATAGGTGAAGAATTACGTTCGTGGACTGCCATAGAACCCGTTTCGTTCTGTGATTTGGTCACTGAATTTCTTCACGATATGCCATCGCCTTATGGTTCAAGTAATGCCAATGAATTGATTAATCACCGAAAATCAAGTCCTGAAAAGGTATTATCTATTTATTATTTAAACCTCATAACTAGTAATACTTAATCAATGATTGTATGTTAAGGCTCTCTACGAGGAGAGTGAAGAAATGCAACTAAAGGCTGCCATCGAAGCCTCACTTACTGATGCCAGCCATCAAACCACTAACAATGATAACGATGACAGTGATTGTGAAACATTTGATTCTGACAATGAAGACAATACAAAGTTAAGCAACAAAGTGTCCAATTTGTCACATAAAACCAAAGAGATGACCTCATTCTCAAATGTTAAGCCTTCGACATCAGTTGTTATGCCTTCAGCTTCAGTTGTTAAACAAGAAAACATTGAAATAGAAGACTATCACAAATATTTGGGACCAGAAAATGGCTCAAAATTTGAATTTGTTGTCAGATATCCCGATGGAAACAGAGAAAACATCACATTTCCATCTGATTCACGAATTAAGGTTTTTTAAAAAAATATTTAATGACTGATTATAATTTGTAAACTAAATATACATTTTTTATTTCTAGGCCTTATTTATCTATTTATCATCAAAAGGTTATAATATGAATGATTTTGATTTAATCACAAATTTTCCCAAAAGAAATCTAAAAGAGTACTTTACAAATGAATCGGATGTTATAACTCTGGAATCGGCAGGTATTCACTCCAGAGATACTCTGTATGTTCAACACAAGACATGATGTTTTTACAAATGTATATATAATTAGTGAAAAATATTTCTATCATTTTATAAATATAATAAAAATGAACGTTTTATCTAAAATACTAATTAAAGAGCCATTTTTCTGCCCTCAATACTTATGGGAACAGCTCTTTGAACTTTAGTTTGTTTTTGACGCTCTCGAAAGTTTCGCATGTGTTTGTCGATACGTGAATCCATTGATCGCTTACTGGATCCGCTCTAAAATGTGACAATTATAACAATGTTATACAATGACAGACAATCTCAGCGAATGATCAATTGATACCCTAAGCATATCGACATCATTTGATGATTTCGGACGAACCACATAATCCTTCATTGAAGGCAACGGTACCCGAGCTCTGGGAACCCAACCCTTTTCGCCCGGTTTTATGAGACTTCTAATTATATTCAATTGAAAAGCATTAGAGTGTTGTATTGTATTATACTTAATAATACTGTAATAATATAGTAATCTCAATAAAACATACTTTTCTTCCGGTTGTTTGGTTTTTGGAGTAATGGTCGGACTATCGGTTTCACTGAGAGAGTCGGATCGGATTCTCTTAGTTTTGTTCATATGCTCTAAATCTCGTTTTTCTCTCTCATCTTTACTCATTGAATGGAAATCAGTGTCTACATTGAATATAGGTCGGGACCAACTGGCGATCAATTGTGAGGCCAACCTTTTATTCTCTTTGGTTTCTTTTGGGTGTTTAAACAAATACATAACTGCTTTTCCTATACCACTGGCTTTGATTCTCTCGACGTCATCGATGTTAAACTAAAAATAACAAAATGTTTGAATTGTATATATTATTTCTCATTTAAAAAGCAAAACAACTGACTTCAAGTAATATCTTTAACATATTGTCACGAATTTGAAGATGAGGTAGACTTCCATCAGGTAGTCGTGTCAACCAATCGGTAATAACTCCAAGAACTCCTGCATCTAAAATAGCTTCTCTTAAATCTAATTTTCTAAGTTGTGTTATCACTAATGATAACATTTTGAGTTTTCTGGTTGCAGTCATTCGGTTTTTATTTAGCTCGAAGTCGTCCTAAAATTTTAATTACCGATAAAATACAATAATGAAGATTAGGATTAAAAATGTCACATAAAGTCAATAGATTTACATCTGCTGCCTGTTTCATCTGTTGTATCAATTCTGCGATCACATCGTCGTTATCATTAATTATATCAATATTCTTACGTTTCCGCCGCCTCTGACTCTCTTCTCTCTTTCTTTGAAGCATAAGATCAAAATCATAGACCATTTCATCCCTAATAATATAATTATGTTTTAAATTTATCACTTATGTATCTAATAGTAAATTAATTACTGTTTTGGTTTTCGTTCGCCGTCTGACTCTTCATCGGATGACACGTCTGGAACAACATCTTGAGAATCAAGTCTTCCACTGTCATCGTTGCCTTCATTGTCATCATTCTTCACTTCATCATCTTTATGTTCATCATCTCTATCTTCTTTGTCTTCATCGTCATCATCATTGTCATCGTTGCGATCATTTTTGTCTTCATTATCATCGTTGTCTTCATCGTCTGAGATTATCCTTCTTTTGACTGGTCTGTCACTGTCACTATCGTTGTCTTTCTCGTCGTTATCATTGTCTGAATCATCTTTTTGTTTGTCACCACTTTGTTTGTTGCCTTCAAATCCCTATAAATTAGAAATAATCAATCAATCAATCAATAAGTCTGTCAAATATCATCATCTGATGCATGTGTTGTCTAAAGACAAACCTCAAACTCGTCTTCACTGTCATCGCTGTCGCCAAAGATATCTCTTACAATAGTTTCGGCACTCATTTGATAGCAATTTAACTCTCAATTAATATTTTTTTTAAATATCATAAATTAATGGCTAATATGACTTCAATTTAAATGTAATTAAATAATAATTAAAACAAAACACTATTCAAGTCATTGATTACTGTTTGCAAACACTTGTAATCATTAAATACTTTATATATTAATACAAATGTATAGAAATCAGTCAATTCATGCGCTAAACAACACAATCAATGATGTGTTTGTTCGCAATCATCGTTATTATTGCAATACAATTGTGTATTCAGTATTGGGTACTATATATGCGTTACATAATTGCTGTTCATATAAGTGTTGTGACTATTAATACCGTACAGTACTTTCAATTAGATATTACTGTAATAATTGAATGTAAAGTATGTATCGTTTCATAATGTATTGCAGTATTGTATTCATTGATGTTATGTTTGTGTGATTTGATTTTTATCATCATATTTAATAATATACTGTATTAACGTAATATATATTAAGATATATTGTATATCAATATTTGTCTATTATTTTATAATTTAATTTAATTGAAATGTGTTTTGTACTAAATTTAATCAATACTATATGTTATATAATCATCTAATATATACATTATATAGGGTTAGCCTCTAAACCAATGAAAGCACATGTCATACAATGCATTGGTATTTAAAAATTGATCAATTGATCAAGCTACAAATGCATTATATATACAATTTATCCTATAGTACTGTATAAGTAGCCTTGATTAATTATACTTTAGTACAATTGATACGCATAATAATAATAATAATAATTTTATATTGATACATTTATTCATTAATTACAACTTTAGTTAATAATTTATTATTTAATTTCATTAACTTTCCAATCATAAGGCAATTCAACACAATTTAATGTTTTGTTTTAAATGTCAATATTTATATCAATTAGTTATTTCATAAATTTATTTTTTAAATCAATTAAGATTAAGTGAAATATATATTATATTTAAATTTTTAAGTTTCGTAAATATTATGTGCAATTAAATGTGATATCATATATGAAAATTATAGTAAAGTATCATTTAGTATAATGTTTATAAATAATAATATGTTGATAGATATTTGATACAAATTATCAAATGTACACAAATATTAATGTAATAAAAATATTATAACATTTTATGTGAATATTTAAAAACTTATTTGACGTTTCCACTTTGTATATCATATTAAGGTATGTAAATTATAATATTATAGTATATGATATTAATATAATTGAAACATTTTTTAGATTAAAAAAAGATATAGCTATTTATAATTTTTTAAAAAATTAAAAATATGTTACAATAATTTTTTTTTAAACGCATTTACACTTTTAGATCTTTAATATATTAAAATAAATAATTTCAAAAATATGTATTATTTAAATTATTTATTGTAAAGTATCTAATTATAGATTATTACTTTAGTTTGTTAAATACTCATAACTTAAATCAAACAAATTGTTGTTATAATGTCATTAAAATATTGTTATTCATTATCCTTTACATTCAAAACTAAAATAAATACTGTATTAACTTAATGTAACTTTTGATAAATTAATAGTTAATTAATAATTATTATAATTATTAAATATCATATTTAGTTATATATTAACAAATATTTCATATATAGTATAAATTGAATACTAATAGATGGTATTAACTAAATTATATACAAAATTACAAATACAGGTATATAAATATTTACATCTACTTTTGAAGTACAAAATGTTAATATTTATTAATTATCAAGTATTATATACAGTACTGTATCGTATAATACATTAGATGATAAATTTAAATAAATAATATTATTGAACAAAAATAAAACATTTTTACTAAATAATAGACAAAAGATGAATCTTATTATTTGTTGTTTAATTGAGTAAATAATGTTTTGTGTATTTATATAATACTGTATATCCAATACTATTGATATAATATTTTAATGAACATTATAACAGTAATTAAATCGTAAATTATTCTAATAATTAAAAGTCAAATTAATATTAAACTTCAATATTTTGAATAACAACTAATAGTATCCCATGTTCTCAAGTTTTATAATAATAGTTATTATTGTAATGTTGTTTAATGTTAATAACTATTAATAGTTTATTTTAGTAATTTGAGTATTATTACAATTATTTTAATTGAAAATAAAATAATAGTATAAAATTTAAGACATTTTAATTATTTTGGAGAAATATATTAACTGTAATTTAAGGGTTGGAATAAAACTCAAATTAAATTTCAATTATAATTACAATCTCAGTAATATAATGTATAGTTTAATTTATAATGTACTTTAGATACAGTAATAATTATTTGTTAATTATGTTGATGTTATTGTAATTAAAATATTGATTATTTTGACCATTTTATAGCTATTTTCCGATCTATTACTTGTAGAATATATTGTTAAAATTGAATTAAATTTTGAACAATAACTCATATGAATGACTAATACTATTACTATTATACATGAATTCCCAAAGTATTTCCTATAATAGAGTATTTCTATTAAATAATACGATGAGCCGTCACTCCTATGACTTCCCGACCCAACACTTCTATTGAAATTGTTTTGATTGACTCACGCTTTGGTTATCTCTAATCTCATTGTTTGCTTACTGTTTCCCTCAAAGATCTGGTCGCACGTGTTGCTGACACTCAGATATATATATATATATACTATATGTACTATAAATGTTATACAGTGTCAATATATATATATATATATATATATATAACAAAACTTAAGCTTTTTAGGGGAACCGAACCGAAACCAAATATAAAGTGAAATATAGCGAAAACCGGATAATTATTGTTTTTATAATCACTATTCCTAACTATCTATTATATAATAATAATAATATTTAAACATAAAGTATTCAAATATTAATGATTTACAAGTAATTAGCAGATAATTAAACAAGTTTACTAATTATTAGTGGTATAACTAATAATATTTATTATATGTTATAATTATGTGATAATTATATATCGAAAAAATTATACATTATAAATCCTAATTATCAGTACAGTATATAAGCTTATTTGTAGTTTAATATGTTAACCATTGCATCACTTTATATATTCTTAATACTAAATATATTGGTGCAAAATATAGTAAATTAAAAAACTTTAATAATATTTGTATTAATTATAAAAAATATGAGTTTATATATTAAATATGTTTGCTCTATATATATATATATATATATTAAACAATATTGTTATTATTAATATGAATGAATGGATGTTTATTTAAGGCAATCATTCATTGAATCGATTTTCTATCACCAGTTGAACCACAGAAGCAAACACTAGACACTAGGGGTTGGTTGGGTTGGGCTTACATTCAAATGCTTTGAATCACACTTAGAGTAGATTTGAAAGACATAACAACTGAATTGATTTAGAAATTTGTTTTTTTCTTGAAATTTTCTCAACAGAAAAGTTGGTGTCAATTGTTTTGTTACCCATTGATTACAAGCCGTGATGTCAGCCATACAGTCATATGTATCGGTTGTGATACTATTTATAATAAATTTGCTCAATTATATGGATAGACTGACCATCGCTGGTGTATTAAACCAAATTGAATCATATTATGGTTTAAATCACAGTCAATCTGGTTTATTACAGACTGCTTTCATATTCTCATATATGATATTTGCGCCAATATTTGGTTATTTAGGCGATCGATATTCACGTAAATGGATTATGATATTTGGTATCATATTATGGAGTTTAGCAACATTTTTAGGATCATTTGTGCCCAGTTCCTCACCAGGGTTATTTTTTATATTAAGAGCACTGGTAGGAATAGGAGAAGCAAGTTATTCAACGATTGCGCCCACAATTATTGCTGATTTGTTTGCACCCGAAGTTTGGTCAAAGATGTTGGGATTCTTTTATTTTGCAATACCTGTTGGTTCTGGTTTTGGTTATATTGTCGGCTCAGCCGTAGCCGAGAAAACAGGCAATTGGAAGGACGCTCTGAGAGTGACCCCTCCCTTAGGCATTGTCTGTGCTTTTATGATCTACTTTTTGGTTAGAGAACCGCAAAGAGGAGAATCTGAAGGCATTAAAGAAACACAAATAAATACTTCAATTAAAAAGGATTTAAAATATTTAATAACTGTTCGCTCATATATTTGGGGCACTATAGGCTTCACTTGTGTATGTTTTGCTGTGGGTGCCCTTTCCTGGTGGGCGCCCACTTATATGAAGTATGCTTATGATGTAACCAAAAATCCTAAATCTGATGATTGGTTTGTATATATATATATTTTTGTTTTATTAATTTAATTATTAAATACTAAATCATTTAATAGGATTGGACTTATATTTGGTGTGATTGCATGTATTGGAGGTATACTCGGTGTTATTATAGGAGTGGGATTTTCTCAATATTTCAAACAATTTAACAATTTTGGTGATCCTATCATTTGTGGTGTTGGCGTTTTGGCTGCCGTTCCCATAATTGTGTTGTCCTTAGCTTTGGCTCATAAATCAAGTGTTGTGTTTTGGCTCTTAATATTTATTGGCATAACATTGTTGAGTACCAACTGGTCAATAGTGGCCGATATGTTGCTGTATGTGATAACACCAACGAGACGTTCATTTGCACAATCGCTACAAATACTGACCTCACATTTGTTTGGTGACGCCAGCAGTCCATTCATTATTGGACTCGTGAGTGTTGACCACACTATAAGCAAACAGTAATCTAAATTAAAAGATCATTGTTTTTATAGATCGCCGATTCGGTTAAATCAAACAATTGGGAGGACAGCAACTTCTGGAGTCTTCAATATTCATTATATCTAACACCAGGTATACTAATATTTGGAGGTTTGGCCTTCTTATACACGGCTATGTTCATCGTCAGTGACAAAGAAAATTGTAAAATACAGACACAAGAAATGGCGAGAAAACAAGTTCTCGATGACAACCAATTAGCCATACCTTTGGAGAACTGCGACAATACTAATGGCATTTAACTGTTCGCCGGTTTTTAAATATTTATTATATATTTTAAAGTTATTTATTATGTATTTATAAATTATAATAATTTTTATTTAAATTATACTCATTTTAAGCCAATTTTATGCTAAACTATCGGATAATAGTTTTCTATATTTTTAAATACAATATAAGTTATATATATATATATATATTAATAGAGTAATTGTAATAAAAATCTCATTTTCTAAATCAATGAACAAATAAATGAACAATTTTTGAGTGATTATATCATTTGATAGCAAAATGATTAAAACAATTGACTATATCTTATGAAACCATTTAAACAAATATAATATTTGTCTAAATCCTGTCTTTTGGTGGTTTGAGACCAAAGATATGCGACTGTCGGTCGGCATCTGAAACATACTCGTATCCGAGCGACTGTTTGCCAGTCAACGGGTCGACCAAATGGCCGGCTCTGTAGACAACTTTTTCTGCCCGATGGTTGACTCTTAGGCTTAACGGTTGGTCCAGTTGTCTGATAATAAGCCAATCCCCGGGTTTACACTTAAGTTTGTTGTCGTCGACCAATAATTGTTCATTTTCTCTGAAATACATGTTGAAGAAGGTATCAAATTTGAGTCTTGGTATCGACACTTTGATTGTGTTATTCAAAGGAGATCCCAAACACTTAGCCATCAACAACATTGTCGATACCATTGTCATCAATACTACTATTAATTTTAATATCTGTTATTTGTTTACAATTTGTCCATCAATTCAAACACATGTGTTATGCAATCGATTCTCACATAAATTACATAATTTTCATAAATAAAACTATTTTTTTAAATTACTGTATAAACTATTCAATGATTTTAAAGCATTATTGTAAAGTAAAATACTGTATAAACAGTAATATAAAAAGTATTAATACACTTACTGTAAATGTTAATAATTAGCGGTAATGTATTTTATATACCATTAATTAGATTTTGAAAATTATGATATAATAATTAAAAACCCATTTCTATTAAAGTATTTAATGTTTATTAAAATAATTGAATTCAACAAATGATTATACATCTGCAATAAGTTTTAATGAATATTATTTTAAAATATAATATTAAAAATTCAAAACATTATTTATAACTCATTCGTCGGCTTCTTTCGATTTCCTTTTCTTCTTCTTTTGTTTCTTAGTCGGTGGTTCTTCCTCTGGTTGACCATTGGTCTCCACTTCCTCATTATCTCCATTAAGAGTATTATTTAACTCTTCGTCATTATCGGCGTCTTTCTTCCTTTTCTTCTTCTTCTTTTTCTTGGCACTGCTCTCCAAGAGTGTCTTCGCCTCTTCAATGGCCTCTTTCATGACATCAATGTTTTTCTTCGGAATATTTCCGCTTTCAAAAAACTTGAGTCTGTCTTCGACTTGTTCTTTGAGTTTTGATCCAAAAACATCGGTTGGAAATTCATTGAAGCAATCAATACGCGCAGCAATTGAACATTTATTAGCCAAGAATCGTGAAATTCTTCCTTTATTCTTAGCGCCGGCGCGTCCTATAAATGTCGAGTGAAATATAAGACCATATTTAGGTGTATTTCCACGAGTTTTCAAAGCTCTGAATAAAGCCTTTTCAGCTCCTAATATCTGAACGGTAGAGGCCGGGTATTTGGCTAAATTCATAAGACTACCCGCATGTGATATGAGTCGGGCACCAACCTATCAATTTCCAGTAATGGGATGAATATTAAAAATGCTTAAAACAATCAATAATTTAAATATACCGTTTCACCAATAAGTGTGGCCAGATTTGGTGCAATGTTATGCATACGTGATATTAAATACTCCATTAATTGCTTTCGATATTCAGCTAAACTGATTACTTTTGATGTAAACATTTCGATATTAATTAAATCAATTTCTGATATATCCATTCCCATCGATGTTTTGGCTGCACTTATAATAGCCTGTGCTTTGCCGCTATCCATCAGTATTTGTTCCAATGTTTCCACCAAATCTTCTTCATTATCAATCGACTCTTTTCTGTTTTTAATAACTTTTGCTACCTTTGCGTACAAATAGTTGTCGTTAACAATTTTGACGAGTTCTGGGAAATGATATGAATACCACTCCCTTAACCTCATAGCAAATGTATTGATATCTTTGTCGAGTTGATCGACAAGACTTATGCTCTGAATGATCATATTGTCGGCTCTGTTGACATTAAACTTTACTTTAGATCGCGAATAACTGCGGCCAAGACTACACTCGGCAGAACCCATGGCCTGAGTGGACAGGCCTTTGATAAGTGTATGGAAATTATATCGGATGCCTCTAATAACCTCTGGCACGACATCCGTGTGCTGAACACTAAATCCCAACAACTCCTGTATCGAAGCCCCGATTTTACTGTCGGACACTCCTAACACTACTTTCGACTTTTTGGTCGATTTGGGAACATTTGTTTCGAGAAACACCTGAAGATCTTCGTGAACAATACCTTCCGATATACTATTAATATTGTCCAACGCATTAGTTCCCGATTTAAACGGCGCGAAAGCAATCAATTGGACCATCGTTTGAAATTTATTGCCGTCCATTGCCGCCCTCTCGACCTGCGGGATAAACATCGACACCTCTTCAAACTCTTTAACCTTAAACAAGGCATAACCAGACGCGTGCTCGAAGAGGACAACCACTTGCTATGAATATTCAATTGAAATCAATTCATAAGATTTATAAAAACCTTTGTTTTAATTAAAATATAACTAAAAAACAAACCATTTTGTCTTCTCGTCAAACAATTTATGAAACAATTTATATTTGTTTTTAATTTGCAAACAAATAACTAAATGTTTTCATGTATTGACTATCATTGACATCTCATCTGTGGTAAGATATAGTAAATTGTGTTTAAAGAGTCCAAATCAATGTGTTTTTCAAAGCAAACCCAATGAATGTCTTTAATGGCAAAACACGTGGAAATGAAATGCTTAGTAAATGTGCAAAACATGACTGTATTGGACATCAATTATGTCAAACATTTTTACACAAATCGTATCAATAATATTGTCATTTATTAGACATACTTTGTGTTGAAATATATTATTGATTTGTATGTAATTTATATAATAATAAATATTTTGTTTATTTATGTATTTCTTTGTTATTATAAAAATGTTTTAAATTTTTTGAATGACTGAAACATTTGATTGTATTTTATAAATTGTTTGTAATATTATTTGATTTATATATAAATTTATTAATTTTTTATACCAATTGACGCCAAAACACAACTATTGATTACATTTGTTGTTAGAGATAACTGAAGACATGGAGCGAAAGATCCGTCTGAAGTCATTGAATCCACACATCACTTGTAAGATATGTCGCGGATATCTGATCGACGCCACGACTGTCACCGAATGTCTTCATACATGTATACCATTGATTGACACTTCTTTAGTCATCAATTTGTTTCAATGATTGTCTGTTTTTCTTTTGTCTTCACAGTTTGCAAGAGTTGTTTAGTTAAGCATTTGGAAGAACACAACTCGTGTCCGACGTGTGAGATAGTCATACATCAATCACATCCTCTTCAGTACATTTCATTTGATCGGACAATGCAAGACATTGTCTATAAATTGGTCCCAAACTTACAGCAAAGTTTGTATTAGTTTTAAATATTACTAATGTGTAGTCAATTGTTTAAATTTATTCATTTTAGATGAAACAAAACGAGAGCGCGATTTCTACCGACGCCGTGGTTTGCCTTATCCGAAGGCCAACACCGATAAGATGCCTGAAAAAGATGTATACGATTTCCCGATGAATACGACAACAAAAGATGAGAACACAGATTGTCATCGAAGTGACGAACAGGTGAACATTCTTCTTGAGACAAATCAGACCAATCATTTGAAACCAATGAAACGCAAATTTATCCGATGCTCGGCTCAGGCGACAGTCACACATCTCAAGAAATTTGTGGCCAAAAAGTTATTCAACAATACAGACCGATATAAAGAGGTTATTAATATTGAATTATTTAATCTTATTATTGTAATACTACTACCGGTAATCTATAAACTAATGATTTTATTTATGGATTTAATTTTGATTTTGGTTTATAGGTTGAAATATTATGTAATGAAGAGATATTAGGAAAGGATCACACATTAAAGTTTGTTTGTGTCACTCGTTGGCGATTTAAAGTATAACTTAATATTTACTTTAATTACTAAATATTTCTATTTATGAAATTTTTAAAATATATATAATATTTTTGTTTTATAGGAAACACCACTTAAATTGGTATACAGACCACGACAGGAATTTTGATATCTAAAGTTTAAATAACTAAATTAAATTAAAAAATAAATTCTAAATAAGTTTATAATTTATTTCATGTATTGCAATATCATGTCATTTATATATTCATATTTATTTATTATAAAAATAAAATCATCGAAAGATAAAAATCTATTTGTGCTTTATTGGTATATAAATTTAAATTATATTAGTTTTTAATGTTTGCGTAAATATTTTACTATAATTTTTGATAACTAATTTGAATATTTCCTTCTTTAGTATTATTATTAAATGTTTACTAATTTAATAATATCGCACACAAAGAGTGGGTGAGTGAATGAGTGATTGATTGGATGATTATATAATTAGCATAAGTTTGAACATTAAATTTGTTTTATTAATATTTAAAATATAAATGTTTTTCGAGTTTTATGTGATAATAAAAAGAAATATTTAATATAAATATATATATTTCTATATTAATTATGTCAAATGTTACTTAATATTTAATTAAAAATTTGAATTAATTTTTGTGTATTAATATTAAAGATATAAAACGGGAAAACCCAATATATTATATATATAAAGACTAGCCTTCATATGATTAGGAAAAGTGAGCGCTTCGTTGACCTTAATATCAAATAAAACATTAGTTTTTTGTGTGATATTTAGCTAACATTTTGTCAGAGCTCTCAGTTTAGCTATAGTTTGATAATATTTCAAGTTCTCTCTCTCTCTCTTTCATTGATAGCTAAGTTTGAAAAGTTTTGTTTGAAAAAAAACTTTTTATTTGTGTCCCAAATTTGATTACTTGTTTTTAAATGTCAAATAATTTTGCAATATTTTTCATTTAGTTTTGTTTACTCAATCGACTTTAAATTAAAATCAATTGTGTATTTTCTTAAATATCAATTATTATAATAATAACAATAACAATAATATGTCTAATTTTAGTGATTGTGATGAAGGATTTGTTACAAGTGTTGCTTGCAATCAATCCAACCATAGCTTTCAGGTATTTGTTTTTATTAGATATAAGTTTTATATTTAAATATAAATATATAATAATGATAAGCTATAAGTATCAATGAGTTTATTATACTGTACTGTATAATTTATAACTAAAATAATATTTTTTAGGTAACATTTGTTTATAAAAATATAACTTTCTACAAATTTATGCAATTTATCATGATAGCATACAATATAATAAATTTATATATAGTAATTTCATATAAGATTTTCAAACTTATATATTATTTTACTTAGTTTTTTAATTTATGTAAAATTTTTACAAAACTTAGTGGAATTTTGTTAATAAATGTTTAAATATATATAAAACAATAATAAATTTAAATGTAAAGTTGACATAAAGGGACTATTTTAAAAGTTTTTGAACTTTTAACCCCAATTTCTAAGTATATAATTTATAATATAAATCTATTAAATGCTTTTTTACTTTGAGTCTAAAATTGAATGATAGTATAAATGTTTGGGAAAATACAATATTTGGAAAAATCCCCAAACATATTAAAGCTTAACGTTTTAAATACTTAAACATAATTAAGTTTTTATAAAATTTTTGATTAATTTACTGACATTACAAAAATAAAAAGTATCTACAACTAATTATATTTTTTTAATTATTATTTATATATATATATATATAATTATAAATAATATATTTATATGTTTGGTTAATATAATTTCATTTAAGTTAACTTTAAGCTTTATATAATAAAAACATTTATTAAAAATAAGTTCTATAACTTAACATATACTGTACAAACTATTATTTATTTTTTCTAACTAATAATTTACAATAAGACTGAATTAAAATATTTGTATATTATTAAAACTGTTAAATTAATTAGTTTATTATCTATAGTTTAAAATTTATTAAATTATAAATTAGCGCGAAATCAATATAATATAGTATTGCTATATACAATGGTATTAATTCATTAACAAAAAAATATTTATAGACAAAAAAAAATACTTTAATTTATAATTTTATACTTACTTAAATTTATAAATACTATCATTTATGACTATTCAATTGTGATAAACATTATTGTATTTAATTAATATTATGGATTCAAGGCTTTACTTGTTATTTGAAGGATTTTCACTTATTAATACTACTATTTTGGTAAATGATTTAAATATTTTTAATAATGTTTAATTTTGAACGCCTGAATATAAATAGTATTCATAAAAATTATTATTCAATTTTGTGGTCAGAATATGATCGATAAAAGTTTATCTGTTATAAAAATTCTCAATTTTATAAATTCAAACAAATAAAATTTACTAATTCTATATATGCTATAAAAATTATCATTTATTTAAATAAAATATACTGTTAAAAAATATATAAGCAATAATTAATACCAATATATTAATAACCATTATTATAAAAATGCATTTATTTGCAAATTATATTTATTTTTAAAAACTAAGATTATTTATTTAAGCAAAATTAATTATTGTTTAATTTTTATTTAATATTTACTTTATTATGATATTAAAATGAGTAAACTATTTATGTTACAAACATTTATAATATATTTTTTGCAAGTTTATTAATTATTTCTTTATTGTATTTATTATAGTTTTATAATATTATTTAGATTTGAAAATTTTCACAATATAATAATATTAATAATAAATTAGAAACAATAATTATAAAATTTACAATAAACTAATATTTACATTATATTCTACATTATGAAACAAAAATATTTATTTAAGCTCATTAAAACAGGAATAATAATGTATTTTTCTTTAAAAAAAATCCCTTAAGTTAGATTTTTTTAATATATAATTGTTTGTATGGAAATTTGTAATATAGTTTCATGAAAATGTTTCATTAAAAAAATTGTGTATTTTTTAAAAGTTACCAAAATGTTATATAATTTTTACATATTCCGGTATTTTTCTCTGTAAATAAATCATTACAAGTAATAGTGGGCAACACAATAGGTAAAATCCAATTGAAATAATAATTAAAAACTATTAACATTATAGAGTGCAATATTTTTGGTAACTTTTAAAAATAATAGTTTACTATTTTGTATGTACATGTATAGTAAAGTTTTTAAGTTTGCTATTTATTTATTTTTTAAAATTGGATAACAAATATGGTAAGTTGATTAAAAAACATTTGATTTATATTATTGTTTATGTATGTTTATTTGAGTAAATTGAATTTATTATATGATAAAATAATTAATTCTTATCATTAACAAAAAATACTAATTATTAACAAATGTAAAAATGTTTAAAAAATAATTATTTGTTATTAAAACACTTGAAATACTATACAATTATTTGCATTTATATTGTAAATATTTTTGGCAAAACTTATGAATTATGAGAAGCTATAGGATCTGGTTTGTCGCGTGTGATATAGCAGTCAAATCAAATGCATTGATTATACTGTACTCCAAACTAAATGCACGTGAAATAGGTTTTATCTTTAAAATTATCTCTCGATTCGTTGATTTATTATTTTTTGTTTGTTTAGGTAAGGTTAGGGTGGGTGAGTGGGTGAGTGGGTTAGGAAGTGATGTATTCTGTGAGTTGGTGTAAAATGGGCTTAAGTTTTAAGTAAAAAACAATTTTATTATTATAAAAAAAACTTATTTAAATAAATAATTTATATTGATCAATTTAAAATGATTGTTGTAACTCACACGACAAACAAAATTGTCATATTATTTTCAATTATAAATGTTAACCAATTAATAAATTAAGTATTAATAAATACAAATAATTTTTGTTATTTACTTTTCACATATCCTTAAAAAATTAATTTATATGAATTAGTTTTAAAAAAAAAATTGTTTTAATGAATAAACATTAATGACATTTTGTGAATCAATTAATTTTTTGCATTAAGAAAATAATATAAATTTATTTATTTATTGTCATAACAATACAAATAATACTTTATGCTCTATTACTGTAAATAATTTTGTTTGAAAATTTATTCTAGTATTAAACTTTATTATAGTTTGTCATTAAAAATTTCTAACTAATTAACTTTATAATATAGTAAAAATAATCTTGATTATAAAAATTTATTTATTTAAAACTTATTGTTAAAAAATAATTATATATTTTTAATTAGAATATAAAGAAAGACAATTATGTTCAGGAAATTAAAACAAATGACAAAATTAAATGCAATCAATGTTTGAGACTATTGTCACAAAACAGTGATTTGATGAATGAAAACATTAATCTTAAAGAACTCAATAAAGAGGTATTGTTTTATATTTTTATATTTACAAAATGTTTGTAAAATATTTAATGTATATAAAAACAATAAAATGTAAAAAAAATATTACTAAAACAGTTATACGATTTGGACCAAAAAAGACAGAACTATGACATTGAAAGACAAGATTATATTTTAAGATTATTAAAGACAATAAAGAAATTACAGTTGAGATCGAGTCGTATGATATCAAGTGATTGTCAATCAACTAATCACAAGAAAGTTGTCGACACAAATAGTGGTGAAACTGGAAGTGATTATAAACTAAGAGGTGAGACATCACTTCTGGAACAAAGCTATCAGAATGCTCTTCGAGAGAATGTTAGTCTAAACAAGGAATTGGAGGAAATCAGGTCTAACTTCGATAATTTAGTCGAACAGTTAAGCAAAATAGAGAGCGAACACATCCAAGTGCTTCAAATGCAGGCAAATATACATAAAGAAGACTTTGAATGTGAACGAAGAGATAAACAAATGTCTGAAAAACAACTGAAAAAAGTTACAAAAGAAATGCAAAGATTGGACACTATTTGTCTAAATTATGAGAAAAAATTTCAATTACTTATGAAACTCTGCAAAATTAAAGATCCATTAAATAATAATAATAATAATAATTCTGGTCAAAGCAAGAATGGTATTACCGATGAATCCATTAAAAGTAATTCACTGCCAAATAAATGGAAACATAAAACTAGCGATAATAGTGAAAGTGATTTTAAAAGTCAATCAAATATTGAAATTTTTAGTTCAGATGAGATACTCGAGTGTCCCAATTGTCGACTAATATTTCCCATTCAATTTCATGAACATCTTTTGCAACATTTTGAAAAATGTCAACAAAATATTTGATTAATTTGTTGTACTCTTTATTATCATATAATAATGTAATCTTATAAATTAACGGGTAATTTACATACAATTGTATTTTAATATTGATGTCAATACATGTCAAACATAATAAAATGTTTACCGAATTTAATATTATTTTGACAAATCAAATATAGCAATGTATTTAGATATTCATAGTGTAAATGAAATAAATGAAAATATAATCATAATTGTAATTAAATGAAAAGTTTTATAATATAAAAAAAATTAAAAAATATATTAAAATATTATTTAGAATATATTTTGAGCGCTCTATCCAATGATACTGAAGCCAAATAACGGGAATCGCGTCCAAAACGAACGCCAGTGGCGGCAGCCGTGTGATCGGCAAATGTCTTCAAATTTTCCCACTGTTTGCTTATACTCTCATAAACTCTGACATCAGTTCCGGCGACAGCCAAATAAGTACCGCTTTGATCAAAGCAAAGATCTTTGACCTGATAATTCTCATCCAAAAACAATGTCTTAATATTCTTCAATTTTCGTAAATCCCAGAGCTTTATAGTCGAGTCATCGGCAGAAGTGGCCAAATAATAACCATTTTCAGAGAAAGCCATCGCTGATATAGAACCCGAATGTCCGGGAAAGTTGGCGACATTACTGCGCTCTTTTAAATCCCATATCTTGATTAATGAATCCGAAGTTCCGGTGCCAAAGATAAGTCCGTC
Source organism: Oppia nitens (assembly GCF_028296485.1). NCBI lineage: Eukaryota > Metazoa > Arthropoda > Arachnida > Sarcoptiformes > Oppiidae > Oppia > Oppia nitens. The sequence continues at coordinate 2,516,060 of NW_026533253.1, read as the reverse complement.
GGGATGGAATTGGGCGGTTGTCAATGCATGCGGTGTTGTTGTATCGCCAACTTTGGTCAGCACTTGTCCGGTGTTAATGTCAGAAAAAGCCCAATATTCGTCAGTGGATGTGCTCAACACGTAATCACCCGTTGCGTGAAGTGATATAGCAGTGATGGGTCCGTCGTGTGCGCGGACAACTTGAATGGTCTGAGTGGTGGGTAAATGCCAAATACGTATCTGACTGTCGGGAGATGCAGTGATAACGTTGTCTTGATTTGGATGAAATATAACTGATGTCACTTTCTTTGTGTGGCCTTTAAGCGATGCAATCACTTGTTCGTTATCTTTATTGAAAACAATGGCTGTCTTATCATTACCACCCGTCAGTATCTTATTTGAATCAGTCGGACAAATATCGACCGCTAATATTCCGGGAATACTAACACTATGGAGACCCGAATGAGAAGCAACTGCAGTATATGTTCGAAACTCTTCAGGTTTGACAAGATCTTCGGGAACTGATTTTCCTCTTCGTTTACGTTCAGCTGTAAGAACAGACGCCTTTTGTTCCAATTTTTCCAATACTTCTGGTGTTATACCCGCTTCAACTGTCGGTTCTGCAGTTGGATTCAAATTTGGTTGATTGCCACCCACTTGTCCGCCACCACCACTGCCTCCTGGTTTTGGTTTAAGAGTGGCCAATGCTTCACGTGCGGCGGTCACCTCTTTGGTAAGTCTAGCGATGACACGACAGGCGGCGTCGTGTTGGTAGAGAGCGTGAGACAGTTCCTGACGAGCCGTTTGCAACTGTTGTCTTAAAGTAAAGCTGTGAAGCATTACAGCATCCCATTCGTCTTGAAGTGTCTTCAAAATGGCCGGAATGCTTGTGGCCGACGGCGGTCTCGGCTTCACAATAGCTGGTGTCTTAATTTCAACTAACATGTCTTCAGATAATTTGTCGCCATTGATTGGATCGGTTCCGTGTTCTTCGATATATTTGACAATAAGTCGCTTCTCGAAGATCGCACCCGAAGTCGGCGACACAACGGCCACTTCGGGCACTTCATTGCTTATGGCGCAACACAACGACATGACAGTTAGTCAATCACCTCAATTGATCCAATGTTTAGCTCAAACACAACAACGAGTTGTCAACGATTCACATGTGTTTGCAAACCATTGACTGTATTGTCCATTACTTACAATAAAACATATCTATTAAGACATTAAGTGTTATTTAATTTCTTTATTTAGTTAAAAATCCGCTAAACATGACTAATACTGACAACAATTATTTAATTAATATTTTAATAAAATCTCATTTAATATGTTTTAATTAATTAGATTTACAGGTAATTAGAAAATGTATTAATAAATAGATTGTATTGTAAAACAAGTGTTATATCAATGAAAGTCAATAGATGTGAGTGAATGTACTGTACTTTGAATGCATTGCTTCACATGTTTTACATGTCTTTGATTTGGAGGCAAAAGAGTCTGTCAACTGATTCAGTGATGTCATTGATTTGATGACAAACATTGAGTTGAGATGATGGTCACCATCAGGAGTAAGACATGCGCCAAACTTTTGATAATTTGTCTTCTTTCGTGTCTAATCCTAACCATTTGGATATCCATCCAATTGTCACCGATATTGACAATGTCTTTAAAAGATAACACATCCGACTGTAAGTGCCAATCAAATGAAGTCATTGATGACCAGAATTGGCGAAATCGTCAATCAGGTCATAGATTGGCAGTTGTGGTGCCATTCAGAGACCGTTTCGATGAATTGCTTGTATTTGTTCCGCATTTGACTCAGTTCTTGAAAGAACAACAAATTGATCACAAAATCTTTGTCATCAACCAGAAGGATATCTACCGATTCAATAGGGCTTCCCTTATAAACGTGGGATTTCTGATGTCTCGTTCCTCCTTTGACTATATGGTTATGCATGACGTGGATCTGCTTCCGCTTAATACTCAACTTTCCTATCGATACCCAATCGACGGTCCATTTCATGTGGCGGCACCTCATTTGCACCCGAAGTATCACTACAAGACATTTGTCGGCGGAATACTTATCATAAATCGGGAACATTTCGAGAGAGTTAATGGACTGTCAAATAATTACTGGGGTTGGGGTCTGGAAGGTATGACATCTCATATATAATTGATTATAAAATATTCATTAATTGCATAACTTTTTGTCTTATAAGACGACGAGTTCTACGCCCGACTTAAAGAAGCCAATCTTGCCGTAAGACATATGATATATATATTAATTTAATTGTAGTAAAGAATTGAATTATTTATAGGTCTCAAAACCCGAAGGAATTAATACAGGAATTAATGATACTTTCCGTCACATTCATAATAAAGTTCATAAAAGAGATACTTTTAAAATTTTCAATCAACGAGAGGTTTTAATTATTATTATTTTAATTGTCATTAATTAATATTAAGTGTTTGTAATTAATATTTGAATATTAGATAACTCGAAGAAGAGATCGAAAGACAGGTCTGAATACTGTTAATTTCCGGCTGTTAAACGTAAATCAGTTATCAATAGACAACTGTCCGGTCACTCTATATAATGTGCAATTGATTTGTGATATATCATCGACACCGTGGTGTCAAACCAAGGAATCATTGAACAAAAATCGTGTCAATGCATCCAAATCGTGATACAAATTTAGCGCCCATTGACTTAACATATATTTGCCAAACACTAGACGGAGCGACAGACATATGGGATGTGCTTATCGTATGAGTCAGAGAGTGGTTGCGCTCTAATGGTTACAAACAGTTGGAAACGTCATCCGAGTCTCGATCAAGTCGTTTACACCACACATACAGTGCAAGTGAGTTAATGAGTGGAATAGCACTCATAAACCATCACTTGATAACTCTTGAGTGATAACAACTGCTTGTGATGTCCATCAAAGTGATGCCATTTGTACTGTCAATCTCTTGTGGCGAATCCATTGACACAACTTTTGCAATTCACAAAACTTATAACCGAAATGATTACTATTATACTCTTCAGACGTATTGTTTAGATTATATAACAAATTATGATTAATAGATAATATCAACTGTGGTCTCATTGCGGCCATTGAATGCATTGCAACGATGACCACAATTAGTGATTTATTTATTTGTTTTAAATTTTCATTAATTTATCACTTATTTCAACAATTTATTAAAGTTTTCATAATTTTTAATTGTTTTCTACAATTATGTCATTCATATAATGGTTAGTATTAAAAATATATATTAAATTTATAATAAGTTTTTGCTTTAAAATGTTGCATGTACAATTTAATTTTAATCGTAAATTTTTATTTACCTAATTTAAATATATTTTATATTGTTATGTTTTATTTAAAAGTGATGATAAATTATTTGAATAAAAGTTGCCATAATTATTTTTTAAATATTATTTATCAATAATTTTTTAATAATTATAAATTTTTAATAATTTATTTATACTTATTTTGCTACAATATTATACTATATTTACTTATTTAGTAGAATATATAATTGTTATACAATGACAACCAACTAATGATATTAAGAAATAGCATAAATAAATGTTTAAAAATGTATTTTAGCACAAGTTTGTCAATTATAACATGATTTTAATAATATATATATATATATAAATTATGTGAATATGTTTACTGATTATAAATATTTATATTTTAATCTAATAGTTATCCTTGTTTTTATTAATTAAGTTTATCATATGATTTTAATTTAATGATTAACTTGAAAAATGTCATTTTTCTTGGGAATGACTGATGAATAATATGGTTTAGTAATGGTTTAAATAATTTATTAAGAAAATTATTTTTAAATGATTTAACAAAATTATTTCAAGTATTATTAGATATCTTTGCCCATCAGTTTGTATTTAGTCATCAGATACTGTATTTTCTTTATAATAGCAAATAATGCATATTTTGTTATTTTTTAACATTAATGCAAACATTTACCAGTAAAACATAAAAAACATTAACTCGTAAGTTAAGTCCTATATTAAATTATATAATAAATTGAAATATAATCTATGTTATTATCATAATATGGTAAATATATTGTATAGTTTAACTAGATTTTTATAACACGAATATTAAATTATTATAATGTACCAGTTTTTTGACGGATATGAAACATAAGTTTACTTAGTTTTTTTACAAAGTATATCTACAGTACATACAGTATAATATACTATAAGACAAACAATTTTTATTATATCAATTTAATAATGCGAAACATTTTGAGAAAATTTCTTATGTGACTCATAAATATGATATGCATAACAACATTATGTAATATCATTATATAAAAGCTTTAATAATTAAACTATATATCTAAAAGTATTTTTCAAAAAAGTCTGCAAAATATATAATAAAATGATTATAAAAGATAATAAAAAAGTAATAATCATTAGATTCACTTCTATGTGATACACTTTCTATTATAATTGTCATTAATGATTGATATTATTTTTAAAATTTATTTCATTGAGTTATACTGATATCTAAAGTTTTTGCATAAAATGTTTGAAATTAAAGAATAATAAAAATATAAGTTTATTTTCATCATTGTATTGTATTATTGACATGAAATTAATTTTAATTATCGAAATTGTTTAGTTACATATGTTTATTTAGTTTTTTATAAAAATTATATTGATAACTTCATTGTTGAGATACATTAATAAAATAAAAACATTTAGCTTCTTAATAATTATAGTAATAATAATAAGTATAAATAATAAATAGTTTCAAATTATGTTTATGTAAATTACAAACTGTTGTTTCTGACTATTGTTAGTGTTTGAGAGTCGTTATAATTTAACATTAAGTTTAATTAAGGTTTTGAACACAAATCTATATATTTAAATTAATTTGTATGAAAAGCACGGTTTCTTATCAGCAAATATTAAGTAAAATATTAATTTTATTAATTATTTTATATTAATTAATTTATTAAAGAATAATAATTTTATAATACTTGATAAAACTAATGTTTTTTATATGTTGATTAATACTAAAAATAGTATTTTAGTTTTATTAATTTTTCTATGTATCAAATTGTGATATTAGACTAAAGATAATAAATATTGATATTTTGTTTTATTGATAAATAACATTATTTAGTATTTATGTAATAATATTATTATGTTATCAAGAAATAGAATTATTTAATTTTTTATAAATTTTATATATTAATAATTATATTTTTTAAATTTAAAATTGATTTTTTAACGATAACAATACAATACAACAATTATATATTCTAAAGAATATCTAAATATTAATTTTACATATTTTGAAAGCAAATATTAATGAACAAAATGAACAATATTACGAAATTTATAGTATTTTTGTAATATTGACTTAATTTCTAAGATATTTTACCAGCATATCATAGTTTAATAAATTATATGTAGTTTACACTAAATCTAATTTTGCACTTTTAACTATTATATTTGAAATTGTTTACTGAATTAAACAAAATAAAATTTTTGATTTATTAATCCGAGTGTTTGGTTAAGTGTTTAAATGGTTTACATAATGTTATGTTGAATTTGTTTACCGGAATTAGTTATAAACTGTATATATGTATATATTAATAGTGTAATTGGTTTATACTTACAACTCAGTATATACTACTTTATAAATTGTAATATATAAATTTATCTAGATTAAATTAATGAAATTTAGTAATAGTAATAAAATTATAGTATATAATTTTTTTTTTAAATTATATTTTTTAATACAACTATTCTTTCTATTAGGAAATAAAAATAAATTGTTTTAATTTCTCGCTGATTAATTTATCAAAATTAAATATATAATTATATAAATTTAGATTGTCATAAAAATTTCCTTATAAAGGTTACTCATCTTTCTATATAATAAATAATATAAAAATTATTTAATTTTAAAATGTTATTATTTAGAATAATTACATTATTTTTTGCTTTTATAATATTATATCGTAAAAACAATTAAAAACTAAAATTAAAAACAAGGATAATATTAAAAAAAATTGATGTAACACATGATTTTCTCAAAGCATTTAACTTACTATACGATTGTATAAATAATATATGATATGATAAACAAATGATTATTGTTGACGACAAATGGCATTCAATTTAAGTGAGAAAAAATTGAATAAATATATTTTGTGTGACTTTTGCATTCAAATGCATTCATTTTACGAGAGAGAGTGTCAGTCAATATATCGTAGTTTTTGATGTCAAGTGAGAGTCAAATAGTGAGAACTTTTGTGTACTTTAAGTATAATTTTTGAAGCTATTAGAGGAAAACAGAGGTTAAGAAACTTGAGTTTATTTTCTCTGTTTATTTAATTTTCTAACAAACACTATAATATAGTACTAATGTATATATACTGTATATACTAATATTGGCAGTTAATTAATAATTTTCGTGTTTTAAAAAATAAATAAATATATACTTTTCAAATGCACTGACATTTACGTACATTAACTGATCAATCGATGTCTTCGTTTAGAAATTTAAAGTAACATAAATACTGTAAATACTTTAAATAATGACAAAATACTAACAAATTTATGTCAAGTAATGCAAAGTTTAATGAATATATTGACTTTGACCTCAATAAAAGGTAAAATATTTTTTTTAACTGAATAAAGACATTACATAAATTCAGTAATAAGTTTGTCGGTCACTTGAATAGTACTAAATGAAGGACAACCATAGCTATGATACATGTTTTTAATATTAACGTAATATAAAAATTTTTCTACATTTTATTTATTTATTTTGTTGTTAGCAAAAAAAATTATAGAAAATAGTTTTGAAAATTATGTTTATAAAGTTTGCGTAAATCATATATATATATAAATTACTTTAAGTAAGACTTTATAAGAAAATTTTATTGACATTTTTAATAATAAATTACTGTCTATACAGTACAGTATATTGATATAAATAAACTTCAGTTATTTAAATTAAAAAATATATATAGATATTATATAAGCAAACATATAATCTAGCATTTTAGATTGCTTAAATTATAAACAAATAATTAATGTAAATTTTATGTATTTAAAATTAACATGTTAACTATTTGAGCTGACAATTTTTTATTTTAGACAAACTTAAATAAAGTTTAAAAATCTATTATCTAAATGTTTTTGATAATTTGTTCGCTATCATACTTTATACATAAATTATATTAAAACAAATTCAAAAATGCATTATTTAATAATTATTTTTAATTTCCGTTACAATATAAACATTTGATAAAAGTTTGGCTAAAATAGTAAACTATAAAAAAATGTTGGCTCAAGTTCTTTAAATAATAATTTTAATAGAAATTATCAATAAATAATAATTATATTTTGCTTTTTCATGACATCATATAATTTATAGATCCAATAAAAGAGTTTTCAAAGCATGAGATTGTTTTGCCAAAAGTGTTGCCACCATTTAATCAAACTATATCTGCTTCACAGGTATATTAACTATTAATTTATTAATATTAATTACAAATTACTGAATTGTTTAAGTATTATATTTTAACAGAAACTTTATGAAAATCAATTGAAAATTGTTATAAATGCCTTTAACAATACATTTTTACTAAATTTATGGAAAAATTCTGAATTAATTCCAAAAAATTACTTTGAAAGGCATCAACAAAACGGAAGTGATATCAAATCATTGCCTCATTTAGAGGTAATTATTATTTATTAATATTATACAGTATTTGTAAATATATTGTTATTGATAATACACTGCAGTATTACTAATTGAAATGATTAATGCAACAGAATGTAGAGCACTGTCACTATAGGGGAACAGTAGATAACAATATCGAAAATACCTGGTCTGCTATATCAACGTGTCATCAGTTAATTAGCGGCTTATTTAGTGATGGACATGACATATATCATATTCATCCTCAAGAAAACAGTTCATCAGTAATAGTAGTTAGAGATCAAGATTATATATCATCATTTAAATGCGGTATTGAGTTAATCACACAAAAGTATAGGTCAATTATGTAAAATTTTAATTATATTGTTATAATGTTTAGGTTTTTTAAATGATACAAAATCACGGGAATCTCTGATTAGACGTTTTCGACGATCAATATCTATAACTGATCCGTACGAAAGTAATAGTGACACCAGATATGTTGAATTGGTTATTGTCAACGATTATGATGTGGTGAGTACTTCAACTCAAATTAAAATAATTAAAAAAACTTGTTTGCAGTTTAGGTATTTTGAATAAAAAATATTATAAAGTTGCATATTTGAAATTTGCAAATTTTTGAAAAAACAATTAACAATACATAATATTATCCTATTTATGTCAGATTTTGAATTTCATATTTAAATTTATTACATGATATACCAATAGGAATGCATTTACTGTACAGTTGTATATAGTTTTTAAAAAGTGGATTACATATACAATAGATAACTAAAATCAATTTAAACTGAGATTATTATTTTTTTGCAGAAAAAAATATTATTTTTAAAATAATATTTAATAAAAATTTCAAATGAGACAAATACTAAATTAATAAATAAAAATCTAATTATTAATCTTTTATTTAAAGTATACACAAAATAAAAGAAATAAAGCGACTGTTTTTGATCGAAGCAAAAGAATTGCTAACATTGTTAATGCCGTAAGTATTTTAATTGACTAATAATTTAATTAACTGTTTGATTGATAACTTTATTATTATTATTGTATAAAAAAAGCTTTACAATCAATTAAATATATTTGTCGTTTTGGTTGGAGTTGTTATATGGACTGAAGCCAATCAAATAACGTTATCGACTGATGGCGACCAAACACTGACCAACTTTTTGCATTATAGAAGGGAACGCCTAATCCGTGAACATCCCAATGATAACGCACAGCTTATTACTGGTTCATCATTTGATGGCGGAGTAGTTGGTAAAGCACTTAAAGGATCCATTTGGTATGTTTTAATTATTTCAAATAATTTTCAAATAAATAATTTTAATTAAATTCAATATTAAGTACATTTGAATATTCTGGTGGAGTCAACACAGATCACAGTCAAGTGAGTTATTTATTGTAATATATGTTTAATATTATAATAGTTATAAAATATGATTTATGTTTTGTTAGATTACAAGTCTTGTGGCGACAACTGTAGCCCACGAGTTGGGCCATAACTTTGGTATGGAGCACGACTCGGATAAGTGTCGGTGCCCTAATGACAAGTGCATAATGGCACCGTCTTCTAGCTCTATCAGTCCTAAACACTGGTCCTCCTGTTCTCTCGAATATTTGGAACATTCCTTCAAACAGGGAATGGATCACTGCCTTCATAATAAGCCAAGAGATCTGTTTGGACCAGTTTGTGGTAATGGATTTCTCGAGGAAGGAGAGGAATGCGATTGTGGCCTCAAATCTACATGTGATAATAAATGCTGTAATGCAACGACCTGTAAACTGATGCCCGGCGCCCAATGCGCTGTTGGTTCGTGTTGTGATAAAACTAAGTGTAAAATTGTTGATAAAAGTCAAGACATGGTTTGCAGACCAGCAAAGAGTAACTGTGATTTAACTGAATTCTGTGACGGAATATCCGAATTTTGTCCCGAAGACCTCAAAGTACAGGACGGAACCGAATGTATTGAGGGATTTGCTTATTGTTTTGCCGGCAAATGCGATACACGCGAGAGTCAATGCAAACTATTGTGGGGTAAGACTGGAGAAGTCTCGGACTACAAGTGCTATCAACAGAATATTAAAGGAAATGCAAACGGAAATTGTGGTTATTTTAAACAAAATCAAACTTACATTTCATGCAAAGCACAGGATGTTATCTGTGGTCGACTTCATTGCTTTCATCAAAGCGAACAATTGAAATATGGGACAGAAAGTGCTGCAATATTAGCAAGATCATTTATTCCTAATAAAGGAAAAGTATTGGCCTGTCGTTCAGCAATGGTTGATCTCGGCATCGACATCATTGATCCGGGTTTAGTCCCTAACGGTGCTAAATGTGGCTCCAATTCCATGTGTATCAATCAAAAGTGTGTTTCTGTTAAAGACTTTCTCCAGAAGAATGCCTGTGCAGACAATTGTCATAAAAATGGTTTGTGTGATAACAAAGGCGTTTGTCATTGTTATCCTGGTTTTGCGCCACCGAACTGTTCCCATACTATTACCAGCAAATATTTGCTTACGATTGCAATGTATATCTTATTTTTTGTAATCTTACCATTGACTGTAATCGCTGTGTTATTAATATATAAATATAACGATACCATCAAAAATTGGTGGTTCATTAAGGCCCGTAAATCGGCTATCAAATCACGAGCCAAACAAGTAACTCATCGAAAGCATACCAGACCTCCCATTAATTTTAATACAGAATCATTAGAGATATCGTCTCCCATTTCACTTGAAATGGGGACAAAAAATTCAAATAATTTATCTGATATCAGATCTAATTCAAACAATTCCGATATAACATCGCCCCTCACCAACACTGAAAAGGCGAGTACAACGCCGTTAAGGCCCATACGTACAGCCCCTCCGCCACCGATCTCTAATCATTCATCTATTTCGCGGACCTCAAGTATGCGCTCATCCAATAGAAGTTCATCGGGAATACAATATAACCGTCCATCGCAACCTCCTCCACCTCGACCTCCGAGGCCTCACAACTCTACTCAAGACAATAATTTATCAAATATTCATCCATTAAATGTACCCGAATTTAAAGCAGACAAACCATTGCCTTCTCTTCCTAAGCCTAATATAAGTGTCAAATACACGAGTAATACACCGAAGCAAACGTCTGTCGCTAATTTGGCCAAAAAATTTGAGAAACTAAACAATTAATACAATTATACATTTATTATGAAGAACTTAAACAATTTACTAAAAAATTGGCCGAATTTCTAGTCTAAATAAGTCGCCTTCGAGTATATATTTTAAATATCGCATAACTTTTATTTATATTTAATTTATTCCCAATTTTTTTAATATGATTTTTAATTTCTTGAGAGGATAAAACTTTTTAACTATTCTGAGAGCTATTAAATAAATATATAGTTTTTAATAAAATATTTTAAGATAATCAAAATAAATATTTTGGGCATAAATTTAATATTTATAAATTAGTAAATTGTAAATGTCAAATTTTAATGTTATTTTATTTATTAAAAAATCAATACATGGATCGTATATATTAAATAAAAATATATAAAATTTATTTATTTCTTTTTTGTGGTTTTCTTTTTCTTTTGTGTCGGTCTCTGTTGTCTCGGACCTTGAGGTGAGCTAACAGTTGTCGATGAAGTTTTCGGTGTCGTTGCTTTAGTTTCACTTTAGTTTAGCAAAAAAAATAATAAACATTAAAATATTATTAAAATAATAACGGTATCTTAACAGCACATACACTACTCCTCCAACTGCTCCTTGAGTTCCCTTTCCTATAGCGTATTGTCCGCGTTTGTCTTTCTTCTTCTTATATGTTGATCTCTCATATCTTGGAAGCCATCTTTCGGGATCGGGTTCTACTTTTGGATCGTAATTCTTGGGAAGTTTGATCTTCTTTTTCTTTTTCTTCTTTTTCTCGGTCTTTGATTGTTGATTAGCATTCGGTGTCTCTGTTTTAGTCATCTTCTTGACATATTTAACACCCAAAGACCAATTGCTAGTCTCTAACAGTTGTACATCGATTTCCTCAACAATACTCTCAATTGGTGGCAGATCTTTGCTTATTCTAAATTATTAGAAATAAATATAAATTTTAGGAAAAAAATAAAACCATAACTAATCTAAACACTTACTCATTAGCTTTCTTGGGATCAAATCTTGAGTACGCACTTATCAAAAGTGACACTATTTTAGGACTTTTTGGATTATTTTTACGCAAACGTTCCAAAAGATCGACCGCTGCTTTCGGTTGATTTGTCTCTAACAAGAATCGGGCGTTTTCTCGATATAACGAAAATAACTCTGAACTTTGAGGCTATTGTTAAAAAAAATATTATTCAAATAAAAGATAATTTTTAAAAATTAGCTATAATTTCAATACCATATTCTTTTCGAACCAATTGACAGCATTTGTCAAAAGATTTGTCGCCGATTTTTTGTCATCCAAATGAAGATATAATGTAATTAATGTGGAAATTATTGCCGGTTTATATGTTAAATCTCCCAATAAGTTCAACACTTTACACGCGTCAGCAATGTCTCCATTTTTAATATAAAGTTGTGTCAAAATCAATGACACTTCAAGATACAGACCTGGCTTATCACTGATTGATTGTTTAAGAAATTTGATGGCATCGCTTACTTTCTTTTCTTTACAAAGAAGAGCTGCTTCTAACAGAAGAGCTTTGGAGGTCTGTTGAGGATATTTTGTTTTAATTTCTTTTAATTGATTGCGAAGTAAATCATTTTGGTTTGTATGAAGAAGTAAAAGGCAATTATTAAAAACAATGGTTTGTTTCTGGATATGACTTAATTTTGATTCAATTAAATCACTTAACGCTGATTTCATTTTCTTTCGCGAGTCAAACACATTCTGGTCTTTATTTATGGAAACGACATTATTTGATACAACGGCTAACAGAGCGACGTCGTCGGGTCTGAACAATCAAATAGTAATTTAAATAATATTAAATAATGACATAACAGTTAAAATTCAATGTATTCTTACTTCTTCTTGAGAATTTGATTATACATCCGAAGAGCCGTTTCCTCCTTTTTCTGCATTTGATAGCAAAACGCTATTTGAGCCCTAATTATAGCCAATTCTGAATCAATTTCTTCTTCAGTGGCACCTTCTTCTTCCAATGTCTTTCGACACATATCTGAATTGTAAAATAATTTTAAATAAATCCAATATTATAATATACGGTAATTATAATACCTTCAGCAGTATTAAGCATTTGAAGCGCTTCCTCATAGCGTTGAGCACCCAATAGAAAGCACGCCTTGTTATAGCAGAGTTCATAAGTCACTTCTTCGATATCGGGTTTGCTTTTTGTCCAATTGCTGTCACCGTTAATACTAAGACTACCGACAACTGCAGCCAAATTTGTTTGTCTCTCATCTTCATAGTCATCGTCAGAATTCTTAATCAAATCCACATAAAAATCGTAACACTCTTTAAATCTCTCCAAACGATATAACTATAATAATTAATAATAATTATATTGATTTTAGCGATAGTATTGTATTTATTTTATTTTTTAAATCAAGTGATTCACTGACTGCCTGTGCTCTCAATTCCTTAACGTGAAAGTCTTGTTCTTTAATTAAATCTAATGTATTGATGGCTTCTTCAACATTATTGAGACGATATTCGCAATAAGCCTTTTGATACATTAAATCGTCTCTAAATTATCGCCAAAAAATTAATCATTTTATTTAATAATTATTATAAACAAATGACATTAAAAAATAATTTCTAACTTAACGTACGAGTTATTGTTGGGACAATCATTGATTTGTTTGATGGCCTCTTCAAACAAACCCAATTGGATTTGACAGACAATTCGACACTCGATGGCCTTCTGATTGTCCTTTTCTTCATTTAAAACTAAATATCAATTAATTTAATTAAAAAAACAAATTAATTATAAAAATCTATTTTATTGGTGAATAAAATCTGTGGTTAATATACTCTTATCGGTCACTTTAATGGCCTTTTCATATTCGCCTGACTGATCCAATCGATGCAAATCGATGAACAATTGAGTTAAATTGGGACCAGATTTACCACTCATGTCTTAAACTAATTGATTCAATGAATGCCACGTGTTTTATGCGATTATTTACCACTTATTTGGATATATTTTCCGACAATTAATAGTAATTTCAATTATAGTAAACGTCTTAAAGTAAATATAATATCAGTGCTTATAATCAATTGGTAACCAAATTGAAGTCACAGATAATATCACTGTTTGGATCAATTGATGGACAATTGTATCAGTGATGACAACACACATACAAACAAAACATCATTTGTTGACACATATTATAAATATGAAAATCACAATAAATATTAATTATAAGTATCAATACATAAGAATATTCCTAAAAAACACTTATTTCAATAGCAATTAATTATTAAAATATAAAATAACTTTTAATTCAATTGATAAAACTTATTATAAATTAATGGATTAATTATAAAAATATAATTTTAATTAATCTCAAAAACGTATTAATAAAGTGTGTAATACTGTAGATAATGTATAAATATGTTAACATCTCTAAACAGAATAGAGGTGTTGACTAGAAATGCGTGACAACAACAACAACACAACAATTAATTGTATTATAATAACAAACATAACGTAATTAAAGCCATTTTGTTAATCACTTATTACCGATGTTTTGACCAAAAATCGGTACCAATTTAGTGATCAATTGGTGACCACATTATTGATATTAATTATTGAATTATTAGTAAACCAATTGATCCATAATTTTATGTGTTATCACGTGTTTTATACTTAATGTTTGTCTAAATTGGTTATCGCTATCGCATTCATCCATAGATTATCAAAAAGAGTTTACCATTTACTCTGAAGATGTCATCAAATGTGTTCAATACGATGGACGACGAAGAAGACGTCGAACAACTAAGACTAATGGCTCTCAAGTCAATGACTCAAAAGAGGGAACAAAGTTCTGTGACAAGAAATGAATGGGAAAAGTCTTCAGTTGAGAAGAAGCGCACAATTAATGGCAAAACTCAGAACAACTTGAAGTACACGAAGAATAATATGAGAAAAAATGGTTCATTAAATGCAAATCTAATTGTTTTGACAAACAATTGTGACAAACAACCTATTGATTCAAAAACAAATAGTTTTACTGAAATTAAAGACTCTAAGACTAATGACATTAATAAAGGAAGTGTTGGTCCCGAGAGATTCAATCGGTGGGAAAGGGATGATAGTGACGACACCGATGAGGACAGTGATGATAATATTGATGATTGTGGGGTTTCTAGAGGTGCCACCAATTATGATGAAACAACAAACGATGAGATTATTTCTAATTTATCATCAAATGATACCAACGATAACACAATAACTAAGATATCAGACTTAAATGAAACAATTGTTGAGTCAAAACATTCAGAAAGTGCACAAACTATTGAATTAAATAATACTGAGACATATGTGATGAGTAGTCCTGTCATCGATGATAAATGTGAAAGAGTTAAGACCAACGATAAGATAAGACTCAACTCTAATAATGGTGTCTCAGAATTATCAGCATTTGAAAGAAGAAGATTAAAATTTGGACAAACAATTGAATGTAACAGTCATTGTGGTATAACTGCCATCACTAGCGAGTCATCTGATTTATCCATTAATGATACAAATATTAAAAATAATAATATTAAAAGTCGTTTGGATTTGAATTATGCAAACAAACGAAAACGTACGACAAATCATTCATCAAATGATAGACATTCAAACAAAGCCACCGGAAGTGATGACAGACGTCAATCAAGACAACGAACGATCCAAAGAACGAATTTCAACGATGATAACGACGATTGTGATATGTCATCAAAGAAAAGGTTACGCTCTTTAGTGGTAATGAAGTGATTGAGCAGTTTTTAAGGTAATATTTTAAATGATTTGCTAATTATTTTTTATTGTGATATTTATATATCTGTGATATTATATTAATATTACTATTAATTCTTATTTAAATTCTTGTTTAAATCACTTAAACTATATTTTTACTCAAATTATTTATAAATTTATATAAGTTTTTTAATGCAATTTACAATTATTTTATTGACTTTAATAATTCATCAAATATTTTGTTTAAATGTTTGGTGACTTTAGTGTTAATTATTGAAACTTTAAAATTGCTTTCACTCTCAGGTATTGTTAAATTGTGTTTTAAATGAAATACATTTCATTTGTCAGCCAATTGGGATTATAATGATCGTCAAAACAACAAATTTGTATATAAATTTTATTAATAATAATAATAATCTTATATTTAAAAATCTAAACTTTTTATGTATTATTATGAAATTATGTAAATGTATTGTACTTTAATTTAATTCAATAAAAATTATTTATATTATAAATAAAAAACGAAAATATATATTTTTTCATTTTATTATCAGATATAATATAAATAATTAAAAAATACTTTTATGTAAACAAATGAATGATAAACTATTATTGAAAATTTAATTTATATAATAGAAATTGTCATTATTATAAAATTTAAATTATTTAAGTGATGGTTGAAATAAACCACAATATTTATTATGAGAACATCCGGCACTTTGAGGATAATCACAAACAGATAGTTTACGATTAAAATGTGTTCCGTCGGCACATCTCTGCCTAAATGGTCGACAATTATGACAATTATAGAAATGACAGCAATCTGTTGGATCCATATTTAGACCTATTATTAATAAATATATGTTGAATGTCAGAAATTGATTGAATGTTATTACAACTTAATTTATTTAATAATTAATATATGAGTTTTAAAACCGTTAGATTTAAGGCATGGGTTGTCTGAACCACAAGATGAGGAATATTTATAATTTTGACGATTTATTATAATATTGCTTGATTTGTGTATCAATTTAGGTGATGGAGTGTCCGTTTGCTTAAAATAATATTTGTCATACCATTCCTTGAGTTTTTTGTCACCCTATAGATGAAAATGTAATGAAAATAAATGTTTATTGCAATATGCAGTAAAAACTTACATTTATTGTAATAATAATACAACAGAAATAGATTAAATAAATATTTATTATACTTATATTCATGATTATACTTATAAATATATTGTAATATTATTGAGAATAAGTCAATATAATTTATAGCTTTAATTTGATAGATATAAAAAATTTTTGTTAAGGAAAAAAAATCAAAAATATTTTCAAAGTTTTTATACAGTAGTAATCAGTCATCAATGGTGTCAGTCATCCGCCTTAAAATGTCGTTCATGTGTTTCCCGTCGCTCTTCTCAGAGGATAAAAGCAAATCCCAAACATATATACTATTGTTGGATCCGATGACAGCTATTTGTTCAATATTGTCAATTGTATTATATACTAAAGACTTTGCTAATACATTGTCTCCAATTGAAAAACTGAACGAAGCGTTTGAAATTGTTGTGTAATTGATAGTATAAATATAGACATTGCCATCGGATCCAACACTGGCTATGTTTGCACTGTATGGAGACCACTGACCTGTTAAAAGTGGGACATCAGTATGAATAACAATAATGGGAACCGTTTGCAATAAATTATAGATTCTTAGTTCACTATCAGAACTGCAAGAGAAGAATATATTTCGTGAAACGGGCGAAAACTGCACTGAATTTATATGCGACCGATGGATGGCATACGACATCACTATTGGATTCTTGTATTCAATATTCTTGTACTTTGAGTTAATTCCAGTACTGAAATCATTATTTACTGGTTTATTGCTGTTTAATGAGCACTGAAATATTGGTCCTCCAATACAACCAATAATAAAAATATTTGAATCTTCACAATTGAAAGACATGGAGACAATGGGAACTTCAACATTGCTTTTATTGCCTTTAATTTGTATATTTCGTGGCATGTCTTGAGCTGTTAATGCAAATGCTTTTTCCAATTGTATTGATTTTTCGTGAACTTTCCACACAAACACTTTGCCATCGAAACCACAACTAATAATTTGTCCCAAATCTGTTGTATTGTTTGGTTGACACCAATGAATACCCGACACTTGTTGTTGATGAGCCACAACTGATGCAAACAAGAACTCGTTTTCTTTGTTTCTGATATTCCAAAGAGATATCTTTCCATTTAAAGATCCCGAACAATAAACAGATGGAAGTGTTGGATGACTAACCAATACGGAGACACAGCCATCCAAATCAAACTGAAGCGATGGTTCTTCAGTTTCTGTGGCTTTAAACAAATTCCAGAGCAAAATATAGCTTTCATGAGTACACCAATCGGAGTGATGGTTCACTTGATGACCGATTGCCAGAACCGATGCGTTACAGTTCCAGCAAAGAGCTGATACATTATACTGGAAATCATTTTTGGTGACAATTGAATCCAATGCTCTAAAACCAAATTTTTTATTTAAATTGGCCTTAATTTTAGTCCTATTTTGAAATTTATCTATTTTTATATAAATATAATTTCCGTTTATTTTCTTAATTTCATTGATTGTTATTTCTGAAGCTTTAGTTAAAAATTTCAATAATTCTGGTGAACTAAATGTCTTTAGCGGTCTATTTCTTTGAATATCATCTAAATTTGTGGTCTGAGTCTCAGTATCTTTCAAAAGGTTGTGTTGAACTTCACTATCGACACAATCAATGCTTTGTGTTTGAGTTGAAGTCTCAGAGCTGATCATACTTTTCCTCCAAACCGAAGGAATATTGATTCCATCGAAATGTGTTTCAGAAAAAGACATTTCATTTATAATTATTTTTAAAATCAATTTACTGTTAATGTTATTACAAAACTTAATATTTGATGAAAAAATATTAATTACAATATTATTGTTCAGATTATCAGAAAATACTTTATTGTCTAATAATTAATGTTTCTATCGTTACTCAAAAATCTTTGCCAAAACAAACTTTTTTTTAAATAATGTATTTCTAACTAAATTATAAAATTTTAATAATTTATTTTATATAAAGTAAACACATTAAAGTCTAATTTATTATTAATTTCACATTTATATTAAATATAGATATTAAACATATTAATATAATATAATTTAATTATGTTATAAATTTTTTTAATTTGAATAATTCATTGATTGAATTCATAAAATTACTTTTAGACAAAAAAATTTAGACTAAAAGTTCGATATAAAGTAAAATATTTTATTAATTATTTCATTTAAACATTATTTAAATAATTAATTAATTTATTATATAATATAAATAAATTAAAGTTTAATTATTAAACAAAACTATTAAACAATAAATTATCCGAAAATAACATTTAATATAACTGTAAGACAAAAGTAATTAACTATTGAATCAATAGATGGAGTCATTTGTTTGTTGTTATGTTTGACAGTTTGGTTGACATCTGTTTGCAAATTATTTGTTAAATTATCTGTCAATTGATCTCTTGTGGTGATCTCGGCTCAAGACATGGAGTTCGCTGAACTAATAAAGACACCCAAATTGGACTCTATTAGAGTGTTTTATCCGATCGATCAGTCAATGGAGGCCACACTTTGCATAACTAGTCATCATCTGATTGTATCCTCAAGAAGTAACGCATCTCAAGAGTTATGGGTATGTGTTTTGAAACACAAGAAACTTAGTGTCGATGAAGTTAATAGTATTAGATATTATCTATTAATACAGTTATTGCATTCAATGGTTGATGTTGTTGAACGAAAACCCAACAACACGTCTTCGGGCGGAACAGTTGGGTTGAAATGCAAAGACTTTCGTATAATTGAGTTGGAGATCAATGGCTGGACTGACTTCAACAACATTTGCAATTCAATTGAATGGTTGTCTAACTTGGATGACCCGCGACTCCTTTATCCACACTTTTATCGCGCGATGTATGAAGTGGTCGAAAACGGTTGGAATGCCTTTCAGATTGAGAACGAGTTCTCACAACTTCTTATGCTTTCTGATGACTGGCGGATCAGTTATGTTAACAGAGATTTTGCGGTAAGTTTTCAAAGTTTGACGGTTTGTTTGTTTTATTGATTTACATTTACTATATTTTGTTTTATATGATAGGCCTGTTCCTCATATCCAGAAGCAGTAATAGTTCCCAAATCTATTGATGACGATTGTCTGACATCTATTGCGGCGTTTCGTTGTTTAGGAAGGTTTCCAGTCCTAAGTTATTTCCATAAGACAAATAAGGTTGTGATTAATTGGTCTCATATTAAATTCATTTGAATACTATTAATAGATATTGTTTGATAACTCTATTATAGACGGCTTTATTAAGAAGTGGTCAACCAATGGTTGGAACTAATTCAAAGCGATGTAAAGACGATGAAAAACTTATTAATACAGTGTTAGGTTCGGGAAAACGCGGTTATATTATAGAGACGCGGACACAAAACTTGGCACAATTGGCCCGAACTAAAGGTATATAATTTTATCTAAATTTTTGATCCACTAATTAATTAGATATTTACAAAAAGGCGGTGGATTTGAACCCGAAGTTCATTATCCTCTTTGGCGTCGCGTCCATAAACCTATTGACAGACATTCAACTCTTTTAGATTCTTTGTGTAAATTAATTGAAGGTTTGAAATATATTTAATCCATCTCTTAATTGCCAAATGATGACAATATTTTTTCAACAATTGTTTATAGCCTGTAATGACTCGAAGTCATCAATGGATAAGTGGTTATCGAGATTAGAGTCATGCGGTTGGCTGACACATATCAAAGATGTTCTCAGCAGTGCATGTCTTGTGGCACAATGTCTGGACAAAGAATGTAATAATCATTATTTTTTATTGATTTGTTAAATATTTATTTTTGATCCACTGATCAGTGGCTTCAGTATTAGTTCACGGATCCGAAGGAATGGATTCAACACTTCAAGTCTGTTCATTGACTCAAATCATTCTGAATCCCGACTGTCGTACAGTTCATGGATTTGAAGCACTTGTAGAGCGCGAGTGGTTGCAAGCGGGACATCCATTTGCTACCCGTTGCAAACACAGTGCTTACACCATAACTAGTGCCCGAACTCGAGAACAGTCACCAATATTTTTAGTCTTTCTCGACTGTGTTTATCAAATCTTTAACCAATTTAAATGTTCGTTTGAATTCAATGAGAAATTTCTAATTTATATCTTTGAACAAACATATGGCTCACAATTTGGTACATTTCTGGGCAATTGTGTTAAAGATAGAAAAGAAATGAATTTCTCAAAGAAAACAGTTTCGCTTTGGTCTTATGTAAACAAACCCGAAATACTACAAGATTTTCTCAATCCATCGTATGAACCAAACAATGCTGTCATTTGGCCATCAGTTGCACCGCAAAGTTTGGTTAGAATTTATGTTTATATGTTTATTAGGATATATTTAAACTAATTTTTATTTAATAGGAGTTATGGAGTGGACTATATCTTCGATGGGTTGTCGATCAAACTGCCAATGAAAAGGCTTGCAATAGATTTGCAGAAATAAAAGCCAAAGAGAAAGAGCTTAAAGCAAAGGCAACACAATTGCGACGGTTTGATTGATTATCAATTGTTTTTATCGATTAAATTTAATAATTATTTTCAAATTTTTTAATTAGAAAACTCATTGATTTGGTATCTAATCAAACCTCGAATAAAACCAAAGAATTGTAATTAATTAACTATTAAATTATTTAACATTTTATATAATAATAGTGTTTAATTTAATTAATATATTGAGAATTTATAATAATTATTGTTTTTATCAAATATTATTTAACAATTATTTTATAATATAATAATATATTGTATTAATAAAAATATTTATTTAAATTATTTATAATATCATATTTTAAATTTTAATAATTAATTTAGAAATGTCACAGGTAATTTTAATACATTTACGATACATGAATTTAATGTACAGTAAACAATTCAGATAAAATATTAATGTAAAGGGAGGGGAGGGGAGGGGTTAATGAAATTTGAATTAAAAAGACTCATAGAGTATGGGTCAACAAATATGGACTTGCATTAAAAAATAACCATGCTTCTTTTATTTCTTTTTAAATTATTTTTGTATATTTATATAAATATGTATAGATAGCGTTAATGTAACTAAAAAATTAGTGATTGAATGGATGCGAGTGTTTTTTGGCAATCTTTGCAATTTTATCCTATATTTCTCATAATATTTTAACTATAATTCAAAGCAATTACTTCCAGTGATTTAATTTTACTCATTAACACATTTATTTAGTATTATTATTCATTTATTAAAATTTATTAAAAAACGATAATTAATTAATATATATTAAATATAAATATTTCATACAAATAATATAAGAACAAAATGTAAATATGATATAAAATACTAATATATTCATAATTGTGATAAAAATATTTTTGTTTATTATTTAAAAAAACAATTTAATTATCGAAAATATTAAATTACAATAATTATGTATAAATCATTTACAACGGGCGCATATTTATCAGTATAATATATCAAAATATTTTTATCATATTTCTGGAAAATTAATTTTGTTTATAAATTTTATTAATTTATTCATATCTTTTTAATAACACTTATAGAACAAATACTGTACTAAAAAATAATCAAAGTCAATATAATTTTATTTGCTATTGTTTTATTAAAAATTATAATATAATGTATATTATTAAAAATGTAATGTATTAATGTAATAATTTATTTAATACGACTGGGTTTAGACTAGGTTAAGGAAATCAACAATTGTCTAAAAATCTGTACTTTTTATCTGAAAGTTATTTTTAAGCTGAGTTTAAGTTATATTAAAAACCATTTATTATTTTTATATCACTATTATTGTTAACCATATAAATTAGAGACAAATAATGGATAAGTTTTTCTTCAATCAAATCCAAGCAATTCATATATGAATTATAACTTATATTTAAATATAATTTCATTTCAAAATTTCTCAATTTAAGTTTAATGAATTCAATGTCATTATATTTATTATTTAATCTTTTAATTACTATAAATTTCTATACATTATATAAATTTGTCTAAATTGATTTATAATAATGTACATATTTTTTCAAAATTATTTGTTTTTAATACCACTATATGTGATGATTTAACACTATTTTTGCATTAGAGTAATATTGCAAATGCAAACATTTTAATAATAATTGATTGTTTTAATTTTTGAACGAATTGTAAAAACTGAAATCAAAAACAGTTTTCTTTTCAATTTTCAATTCAAGTTTTGCTGTTTATTAAAAATTTTGTTTTTACACAGATTTTGATTTTTTTGTTTACTTAAAATCATTAAAAAATTAATATTTAATAAAAAACACGTTTATAGAAATCAAATTATAATAAGGCGATCAGTTATTTTAACAAACATAAAATGTTTAAAGCTTTTATTATTAATGAAAATGTTATATAATATATGGTTTTTAATAATAATAAAAAATTATTAAAAGTTGATTCGGTTTGATTTTTACAGATTGGTTTCGTTTATATTTTTTTGTTTCTAAAAAATGTATTGTTTGTGATTTAACACTTATTTTACATTGGTCAAAATTTATAATTCATTTTTAAATATGCAATTATTCTAATATTATAGTAATATATATATATATTTAATAAATAATGTATGAAATAATTACATTATTAATAAATCTGAATTTTCGATAACTAATGATTAATACATTTCAATTACTAATCTGAATATTCTATAAATAAAAAATATATCTAAAATAAAATACTGTATTTATTTTATAAATTTATTTAAAGTGACAATCAATTGTGGTTTATGTTACATTGTATAAAATAATAATAATTTTTATGTCGTGTAAAGTAACAATTTAAAAAACTACAGTATTAATATACATCAAATAATAGATATATCGATTATTTTTTATCAAAAAACAACTGAATTATTATTTATACTAAATGTGATACTATATATTATATTATATATTATATAGTCTATATATATATATTATATACAGATACTATTTTTCATCATAACTAATACAAATAGCTATATATAAATAAAGTTGTTATTAATTAATTATCTAATAAATGGTCGATAAAATATAAAATAACATATATTTCAATGACTAGGCTTTCACTTTTGAAATCATGGCATTTGTAAGCAATGTGTCTCTCATTTGATGTCAATTATTCATTTTCCTATGAGATATCAAACATACATATAATATATATCACCCAATGTTTGCACAAAAATCAGACTCGTATTCATTCAAATGGAAAACATTTCCCTCTTTTTAATAAAGGGATTAAATTCTTTAGATATAACAGTAAAGTCTATATTGTAGTGAATAGTTAGGTAAAGCAGTGAATAGTAGTGTTAAGGGTTTGGTATATAACAGTAAAGCCAGTGAAAAGCGGAGTGCATTACGTGAACATACAGTACTATTTGCCGCACAAATTATCAGGCATTACATGCATCAGCTATAAGAGGGGACTCTCATATTGTCTACTATTATATCTCTATTTTTACATACATTAGTTGATCCAACTTATTTGAAACCGATTTGTTGTGAATATTATGTTTTGATTATATGTAATATTTCAATAATGTGTAACATTAGAAAATGTATCCATAAAAATATAAGTTATATATTTACAAATATATATGAAATGTCATAACTTATAATTTATAAGTTACTTTACTTTATAAATTATAATATAAACAATTCATTTAAATACAGTATATATAAATAGCCAATTAAATAAATATCTAGTTTTAATATTTAGTTGTTATATTATGTTTAAGTACTCAAATTTAAGCAAAAATATTTGTTTTGTGTGCAACAAATTAGACTAACACTGTATATGTTTACAAATACTGTACTTTAATTACATGTCACACACAGATTAGTATAACAACTACAGTATAGTATAATATAGTGGTTTTTGAATTGATATTTTGAAAGTTTTGTTATTTTGGTTTTATTAAAATAGTAATATATTTTTCTAGATTTGCATTTTGAGCTAAAATAATGATGATTAAGTTAATGATATATTTATACATTTTAGTTGATGTGAACAAAACTGAAAGATAACATCACTTTTAAATTTACGTTTCCCTCGAGTGTCAGTCAGATGTGTTAACAATTAATTTGTTGCAAAGTATTGCTTACGTTATATAGTTTGGGAAACGAGAGTTACTGACACACATGTAGAGGAAGTATAGGAAAAGGTGACACATCTTAATCAATGCTATCGATTGAAGCATCAGGTATTGCAATGTATTGCAAACACATGACTGTGCGCTTTACAACCAAACCATCCAATGTCTGTCTCTTCTAAAAACCGAGCTCAGGCTACAAGTGATGCTTCTATCAGTCATATATACAGTATATATACTGATATATATATATATATATAGAGCTTCTCTATGTATGACTCATACAGTATTACATGTTTTGTTGAATTAAATGAAGGCTTCCTATAGTATAGTTGTGTTTACAATAGTAGTAGAGTTTGGGCACAATTAGAACATGAGATGAGATGGAGAAGCTATGAAAACATACCTTTTATTAAACTTTTAGACTAACAGTTGTTGCATTGTTAGCACAGACAGAGAACCGTTAGCTTTGAAAACATGTCTTTTGTCTAAGTTTTTATGAATTTACTATTTTTCCACTTTATATTAGTTTCTCATTTCTATGACAACTAAATATTGAGTGAAATCTCATAAAACATTAATACCTTAACTATGAGTGAAAAGAAAGCACTTGAAAGGTATCGTTAGTTTTATTACTCAATTCATATATAAATATTGTCTTTTCAATTGTATTAACACTAATACCATATATCTATAAAATATCATAAATTACTACATTATTTGGCATTTTTATCAAAATAAAAATAGAAAATAAAATATTTTTGTATACAAAATAAACTCTAAATTCTTTTATCATAAAATTTATCACAAAAATGGATAAAACATTTTTACAAAAATTATATTCAAAACATAAAAGAAATAATGAATTAAAACCTATTTATAAATAAGTCTTTCAGTGAATTACTATTGAATACAACATAAGATGTGTTTTCCCTCTCAGAGAGAGAGAGAGAGAGAGTCGTCTCTGAAGAGAGAGAGAGAGAGAGTCAGTGCTTCTCTATATTGAGACTCTTTTGCAAACTTTTATTAATGCTTTAGTATTACTGTTGACGGCATACGGATTGCCACTAAATCTTTATACCTGTATATGAGCTTTACTTAAAATAAATTTATATTAGTCTATATGTTTTGAATTAAAACTTTTTGTTAAAATTAAACACTGTGTTATCAATGTTGTCACTGTTGTTGTTGTATGTTATCGTTAAACTAAACAATGGCCAAAATTGCTTATAAATGTGATTTTATGTTAAATAACTTATTTTATTATCGTTTTCATCGCATATTCAATGTATTCATAATTATATTTATCATCATTCATTTATGTCATAATGGTTCGTATATTTATTTGTTTTATCATAATTTATAAATATTCAAAATGTTTTGTAAAGCTCTAATAATTCAAAAAATATTTTTGTTATACTATTAATTATATAAGTTGAAGCAATTTTATACTTATGTATGTATATATAATACATATGTATATCATATTTGTGTATGCTACTGTAAATATATATTTGTGACCATAAATTTATATATGAATATAACTATAAAATAATTTATATATGATATTAAAACATTTTAAATTTAAAGTTTTTATGCAACAAATTATAAATTTTAATATATATAAAAATACAGGTATTACCTAACAGTAAAAACTTAATTATTGTAAAAAATAGTGCATAATTAAAATTTTTGATAAATAAAATAATAAAATATTTATGTTTACAATATATAGATATATATTTATCATATTATATTATAGGTAAATATTTACTTATTTTATGTTAAACTTTACTTAAAACTATTTTTAGCTTTTTAACCAACTATTTATAATTTGAAATGATTACAAATATTTCTTACAAGTTTTAATACAGAATAATAATTATTAACAATAATATATTGGTTAAAATACAAAAATGAATTCATTATAAATAAACTCATAATTGTGTTTCAATTTTATAAAATGTCAATTTTCATTCAAAAACACTATCCATTGGCTTTCATACTCTTTCTATTAACAGTTACAATACCAGTAGCTTTAAGCGATAGGAATAACATATCACTAATGCATTCAAACATCAGTTTACACAGTACTTCCAGATAATTAATAATCTAAAAAAAAAAATAATTTTAAATAATAAACATTTTAAAGGTCAGCACATAAAAAATAAATTTCTAAAATTTATATGATAATTATTTTTAAAAAATAAAATGTAAATTTTAATTATTAGTAGTTATAAAAGCAATGATCTAATTATGTATCCAAATACTATTTCGCATAATTAATTTATAAAAAAATATATAATTTATAAGTAAAATAATATAAACTTATGAGTATATAATTAATTACTAGAATAATTTGTCGCTAATTAAATAGATTATACCTGTATAATTAAATGATTAATGTAAAAGTAGTATTAAATTATCATACAATACAGAAATATTAAATAATTATTTGATAAATCAAAATATATTTAATAATAGTATGTCTTTTATAAAAATAAGTGACCATTAAATAAGCTATTAGTGATTTTGGACAATGATTTATAAAATTTTATGGCTTTTAGTTCATTAATTAATGCRTTACTTGTTATGAATGCACTATTATTGGGCACTTTTACTATACACTTGAAAATTTTGTGTAAACTAATGTATTATCTCTTTTCACTGTACAATACAATCCAAACAAATGTTAAAATCTGCAAATTTTGAGTATTTAGTACTCATTACTAATGGAAATACATTGTTAATGCTTTACTAATCCTTTAAAAGCTTTAAACTATGCATAGTATGCACAATGTATTGCAATGCATACAATAAGTTAGTCTATAGTGTCTACACTTTGACACTACCTATTGACAGGTGTGTTGTTATAATGATTGACCAAAACTAATAATACAACTCAATAAATACAAACAAATGAATGCATTGTATTAAATGAGAGACACTGAATGCACTACAACTATGAATAATAATAATATCAATAGTTTATTACTAATATAATTTTATAATTTATTGTATCCAATGATAAAAGATAGTATTAATAATGGCATAATAATTATATACAATTATTATAATTATGATTTATTTATTTTTTATAAACATTTCAATTTTGAAACATTAGCCGAACCGCCAAAACTTTTTGCAAAGTATTTGGGAAAAAGTGAGCGACGAGTCATCAAATTGGGAACCAATGTATCGCTTCAATGTCCAGTCGATATGTCTGAAAACGACGATATTTACATCGATTGGTATAAAAATGGAAATCAGATCCAAAGCTATGATAAAAGAGTGCGAATCACAAACTCTGGAATTCTTAAGATTAAGAATTCGGTGACAGAAGACACGGGAAACTTCCTTTGCACTGGTCTTTAATGTCTTTAATTATATTTATTTTATCTTTAATACAGTATTTAAGTTATATTTATTATTTATATACTGTATTAGTTATCACTAAAATTTTAACAAAACTTTTCTAAATTTAGCCGTAAATGGTTTCGGAAGCGTCAAGTTTTTATTCACAATTACTGTATTAGGTATGTGTTAAATATATACAATATGTATATTATAATATATAAATATTTATAAGCTATTATCAAAATATTATAACCTAACTGTCAACTCATCTCATCTCAAGTAAACACATATGACTTTTCAAATATTATTATAGTAAAAACAATTTACTCAGTATTATAATTTTATTATTATATAATTAATACAATATATTTTACAATACTAAAATATTAATAACCTATAAAATATAAGTATTACATAAAATTTACTGTATTTTTAGATATTCAATATATTTAAACTACAAAATATACATAAAATCATTTGAAATTACCAATACTTATATGATTGTTAGGTTGTTATTAAAGTATATACAGTATTATAAGTGTTGCATTAAAAGTACTTTATTTTTAAAAAATATTGTATAATAGCTAAAATATTTTAGAGAATACATTATCAATAATAAAATAATAATAACAATAATTTATTGATATATTTATATGCATAATATATTGGTAAATTATTTCAATTTAGTAATATTAATGTTACACAATAAAATTATTAATATACAGGTATAAAAGTTAATTGTTATATAGCAATTGTTATTTTTAATGTTTATTTGTATATTATTATACAGTATAATAAAACTTAAATATAAAAGTACTTTTGCTTTTATGTAAAGAAAACAATAAATAATTGAATTATTTAATTAACCCCACAATGTGTTTACTTTAACGACATTAATTCAATACTGTCTTACATTTAATTCTTGATTATACTGTTTAATAATCGAGTAAAACAAAACAATTACTTTACTTATAGTACAGAATAATGTAATTTATATGAATAGTACACTTGAGATGCGAAATCACTATTCTTATCATTTCTATTACATAATTGTCGTTCAAATAACTAGTTGTAGTAATGTATAAACATTAGTATTTTTAGCAAATCGTAACAGTAATCCATGAAATAATAACCTGAAATAAATCTAGAAATTTGTATTTTTAATGTATAGATACTTTTAAAAAAAAACTAATATTAATTATTGAATATTACTGAATATTAAAACTATTTATTGCAAACTAGAATATAAGTAATATTATTAAGATATAAAATGAATTATAATTTTATTGTTGTTTATATTTTAATTTATATTAACAAAAAATATTTATAAATATATTTTTAAACCATGATTATAATATGTAGTATATTATTATTAAACGTTATATTAAGAAAAAATTATCAATTAATTATATTAATAAGATTATTTTTTGATAGAAATTTAAGATTAAAATTTTTAGATAAAAATAAAATAAGATATTTTTTGTGTAATCTTTTCATCGAAAACACAGAATTTATTGGTATATACTGTACTATAAACTAACTAAATTTAGAACAACTATCTATAAATTTAATTAAATAAAAGTAGTTTTTTCACAAAACATTTATTTTGATGATATTATTACCATATATTCTTAAATTGATTTTAACTTTAGATACTCGTTAATAATTAATGTAAATAAATATATTTTTATAATAAATTAATAATAGATGAGAACTACAGTGATATCGCATTAAATGAATATTTGACGAGAAGTTCATCAGATTTAGATCACTCAAAGACAACTGAATTTTCAGGTTTGAGTTTGTTTTGTCACTCAATATATTTCTATATATTCTAATATACTCTATATTTCTATGTAACTCTTATTTCACATATGTTTGCTTAAAATTCCCATTTGTTTCCTATTTGTTTTGTTTTCATTTAATTTTATAAAGTAATACAAATTGAGTGTAGTTTTTGAAAGTAAATAGAGATAAAGTATAAATATTTGTAAATATTAGTGTTATTTTAGGGCAAAGACATTAAGTGTTTTTCGAGCCATCTTTCCATACTCTCAACCGTCCTCTCTATATATTTATCACATAATATTTAAAGATATTATTGAAATATTTTACTCTTATTAACTCTCTCTCTTTCTCTCTCTCTCTCTCTCTCTCTCTCTCTCTCTCTCTCTCTCTCTCTCTCTCTCTCTCTCTCTCTCTCTGTCATAACATCCTCTTAAGTTAATGATTTAATAAATTATAGATTCATATTATATCTAAACATTGAAAATATACTAAATAACTATAGACTTAAAGCAAACATTGATGATAATAGTGTATCAAAATTATGATTGTTGTCTATATTTTATTCTAAAAATTACAATTCAAATGATAATCATTTGTAGGAAACGGAAATAACATTTCAATTTTACTTTTTATAGATAAATCTCATCAATTATCCAATACATTCAAAGAGGTGCCAAAAGTTATAATAAGTAAAACTGGAAGTGATTTAAAATTGAAATGTATTACTAATGGGAGTCCAAAGTTATTGTCTGTTAAATGGTTTAATAATAACAATGAAATGACAGCACACGGAGACAACTCTTTGATTATGAAAAACTTAAATTCTGAAGACAGCGCTAACTATACGTGTCAGACAACCAATCAATTTGGTGTAACCATTACTAACAGATTTATTCTCAAAGTTATTGGTAATATTGTTTTTTTCAAACATTTACATTAAGTTTATTGTTTTAATGTTGTTTTTTCTTCAGATCAACCAATTGATAAGCCTTACATTGAAGGTAACGATCCACGAAATACTAGTGCACCCATTGGTGCTGACGTAACGTTGGTCTGCTCTGTCCGATCCGATGCGGCGCCAAATATTGAAGTAAATTAATTATTTTAATGATTGAAATATTTTTAACCTATTTTATTGAAATAAATTTTTTTTTATATAATCAGTGGCTTAAAAGTATGAACTCAATCAGTGATTTTGGTGAAGAAAATTTTCAATACACTAATTTCAAAGGAGAAGATTATCGGATGCTTACCAATGAAGTCGTACAGACATCAGATAATTCATACATCAGTAACTTAATTATCACTAAAGTTAATGAATTAGATGCTGGAAAATATGTGTGCCGTATGTTTTACATTCAAATAATCTTAAAAATTATAATTGTTTTATTTAAATAAAAATAAATTGATTACAAATAATTGTTTGGTTATAGTGGCTGGCAATGAACAGGGTTCTAATTATCGAAATGCTTTTGTAACTGTATATTATCCAGGTCTGTTATATTTTACTAATTAATAATTAAATTTATCAATTATCTAATATTTGATTATATATTTGACTTTACAGTACAAGTAAATCAAGTGAATGGTATGATGAAGGAAGAGACAGCACTTCCTGTGCCAATTGTGGTGGCATTTGTGTCTGTTTTTGTTATTATTTTGTTAGCATTAGTGGTTTGGATGTCCACGTGTTTGTGCCAACAGACAGACAGACCAACACAAGTACCGGAATCGGTGTACGATATGCCGGCCAAACATTCACGTTATATATCATCAAATGCGAGCTTATCCTATAATCAAATGGTTGTCAACAATAACAGGAGTTGTATGCCGTCCAGTGAGTTGAGAGCCTCATCCCCTCTGTATACAGAAATCCAGAGCACAACTCCAGAGAAACCCCTTACAAATGTTTACCAAATGTATACAAATCTTAAGGATGTGAAGACACATAACAAACCTTATGGTTATTTATGTTGAGTCTCGAGTCTCACGTCTTTGTTGTTAATCACCAATAAGTCTAGTCTTTAGTTTTTTTTATAAATACAATACATTTTTTCATAACAAACATCTGTTTCATATAATTATAATTAATGTAATAATTATTTTGTGTAATGATTTTTATAAATATATTGATTTTCTAACATCACTTAATATACCGCAATATTATTGTAATATTCTATTTAATTATATTGTAAATAATTTTTTCAATATATTATATGATAAAATAAAATTTATATAAAT
This sequence comes from Oppia nitens, assembly GCF_028296485.1. Classification (NCBI taxonomy): domain Eukaryota; kingdom Metazoa; phylum Arthropoda; class Arachnida; order Sarcoptiformes; family Oppiidae; genus Oppia; species Oppia nitens. Next base: position 2,483,807 of record NW_026533253.1, on the reverse strand, counting down.
AAATAAAACTTTTATTTAATAATAATACTGTATACAAATTTAGTATTTGAATACACATTTGATTAGTTATATTATTTAATTATTTTTTATATTACCAGTAAATTAATATAATATTTGCATAAATTTATTTCCATATGATTTTTGGTGCTTAAAATTTCAGAAAATTTGTTATAAAATAGTTAATTAAAATTATGAATTATTATTGCAGTGATGTAATACCTATTCATTTGCATAATAAAATTTTACATTAAAATACTTTTGACTAAAAGTTACATAAGTGGGCTCAGGGAGGTATAAACATAACTTGACAAACATTTACTAATATAGTTGCGATATTATACTGTATATAATGTTAATTGAATTCAATTTACCCGTAATTATCGATAGTTTGTTAAATTATGTATTAATAGTACAGTACTTACTATTACTGAGAAAATATGATACGTTATCAATGAATGACTCATTTGTTTATTGACTGTAAAACTAGTAAAGCATTTGATTTGATATATGAATGATATTCTTAAGGATGTCTTCATTGATATTATCACTAAACAAGTTGTTTGTGTCCAATGCTGTCCACACGCGACCCATCTTTACGTCGGCCTGTCTTATGGCTGAACCCATGAGAAAGAAGAAACGAATTGATCCGCAACTGTTGAAGAGACGCGAAGAAAGAAAACTAAGAAAATTAGAGAAAGAGATCAAACGTCTTGAGGCGACACCAAAACAATTGAAACCTATTATTGAATTACAACTAACACCACAAGTAATCAAAGAATTAGAGCAAAGAAAAAGACAAGAAATTAATGACCAGAGTTTGCAGGAATGGCAAAGAATACACAAATTGTGGTCAATCTATAAATGTGAACAAAGATTGGCTGAAATCAAGTCAATCACATCAATGGTTAAGTCACAGAATAATGCACTTAAAGTGTTGAGAAATGAATCCGAAGAACTATATCAGTCGGCCATTAGTATTGACGATAATTTAATACCCTTTAAGACAAATAATGTCAAAAAAGAAACGCCAAAAGTGGAAGAATATGTGCCACCGGACGGCAAAATGAATGATATCACCAAACAGTGGGCCATGTGATGGATCAGACCATGTGATGGATCAGACCATGTGATGGATCAGACCATGTGATGGATCAGACCATTTGTCATCAACAAAAAATTGAAATATAAACTGTTTTTAATTTATATATCATATAATAATAGAGTATATGGTAATGATAATAATACAATGCACTTCATTGGTGTCTAGAGTTAATTAAGTTAAAAATTTTAGATATTTGTAAATATGTTTAGTTAATTAATTTTGATTTTAAAAAATAATAATTAAGTGATTAAATAAAATGAATTAATTATAATTGACGTTAACATAGAAATACAATGAATTGATGTCAACAATAACTTTACATATACTGTACTATCTGTGCCTATAGTTCACTGTAAATATTATTTAATATACAAACTGTAAATTAGAATACAAAATGAATTTTGGTTTGGGTTTACGTTATATTATTTAAAATATATATAAATAATATACATTTTAAAAACATATTTACAAATAAAATAAATAAATAAAATATTTAAAGTTATTATGAAAATCAATATTAATAATATAGAAATTAAAATCAATTTCATATATTAATATCTATTTAATAACAAATACCGAATTTGTTTGGTTTGGTTCTAAAACAAAGTTTTCTACTCTAATACACATTTATTACATCAATTGAGTGTTTGTTTTGATTTCAGAATTGAATATTTTTTTGGACACAAATTGATTGAATGATATATACTGTGTGTTTGACATCACATTCATCTGACACCACATTTGTGTGAAGACATCATTGATATTATCACCAGTTTGTTTGGTCACTGTGTTTGTGAGTTAATCTATTGAATTATCTTATAGTCTGCTGTTTGTCTTTTGGTATGCATTTATAACCACAATATTGACAACAACGACGACAAGTGATGACCAGAAATTGTGGTTACAATTGGTATGTATTGATAATCATTATCTCAAGAGCGCTGAAGAAAACTAATCTAATTGTTTATTTGATTCACTAGACTATCAGTAGACTGTTATTTGTTTGAGACGATAACCACTATATTATCATCAAATTTAATGAAAGATTTGAGTGATATTTGTATTGACAATCATTAGGTGTATATATATAAGTGAAGATCAAATCAAACACACACTCAAAGACGACAATGCAGTCACTGTTTAATCCATTGAACTCTAAGTCTGTATTAAAGATACTATCATTGTTTGGACAACAAAGTGGCTATCGATTGATGAGATCGATGACATCATCGCAAAGAACGGATTTAAGACAACCAATTGATTATCACTTTAACTCATTATTGACTAACAAGAGAGACAGTGCACCTAATTTGCCACATATTAGATGTTATGAAGACATCTTTGAATGTTTGAAAGCAGAGGACAATTCTCTCATCAGAACATTAGATGTCTGTCAATGGGTTCAAGACATTGATAACAGAGAAATTGGTTAGAAAACTGATGGCCAATAAAGTTGATTAACATATGTTATATATATATATATTAAAAATGCATTTATTTTTTGTTTAATTAATCATTTAAACAGATATTTCAACCAATAATCTCAAGTCTACACTACTGTCCACAAAATACTTCACTACCGAAACAATTGACCACTTTTTAAACGTTAAGTACGAAAACATGGGTCCTCTTGATGTGTTGTCTCATGATTTCTGTATTACAGGTATTTTACTTTTTTTTTATTTACACAAATTTATAATATAAATAAAACCCCTTTAATTTAATTTTATAAAATAAGTGATAAATTTATATCATTTTGTTTGTTTGTGATAATGATTTTAAACTATAAATTATTGAATAAATATTTAATTACACTTTTACCAAATATCTCCATAAGGTTAAGTGATTTAAAATTCAGTGAACTTAGAAAATACTTTAATTATAAACCAAATACTATTTCATTGACTGACATTTCAATAAAATTATTTATCGGTAATTATTCGTTGAATATAATGTTTATTTTATTTTGTATTATTAAGTAAAAAACAAAAAATTAAGAATAACTTCTTTAATATATTAATTTTTAAATATTTTTATAATTTATTGATTTTTGATTTATTCAGACGATTTGAAATATTGTGAAGAATTGGTAACTAATTGTGAGTTAATTAACGATTTAGTGATATCTATGAATAGAAACTTTGAATCAAAGATTCGAAACGAAGACGATGTAGTTGTCTATTGTAGGACTATATTAAAACATTTAAAGTTTGGAATCTACGACAAGAAGACTAAATGTCCGGTTAATGAAGAAATCAAGAAAATTAATCTCAAATTTAATATAATCGAAGACCAGATAACAAATGAAATGAGTGGTAGACCTGATATTGTGGTCAAACATAACTCCGGACTAATTGGTGTTGTTTTCGAGTTGAAGTCATTACATATTGGAGACCGTTTGGCGCTCACAAACAAATCGTTTGCACAGTTAGTCGGAGGACTTGTCGCATGTGTTAGTCATAATCATCAACTGTTGTCTCAATTAAAAATTAGTAAAGAATATCAAATACCTATTTATGCAATTCTCGTCACATCTAATATATGGCACTTTTATTCGGCAAATGTGTCAAAATGTTATTTGACTGCATTATCTTCGAGACAATTGAATACATTGAATACCGACAGATCAAGTAGTGATCCGACTCTTGTTATTAATTATTGGCAAAAGAAAAGTGGTTTGGATTGGAATGACTTAAACCAGAGAAGAATAATATTAACAAATTTGTTGTATATAAGAGACATAACACGCAAAACATTTAATATATTTAACAATAATTTAAGTCATATATAACAACATATCATAAAATATTTTTTTATTAATATTAAACAATTGACTGCAACTATACTATAAATATTTGTCAATTTTATCGATTATCCAGAAATCCAGTCTTTGTCGATAACAGTTATATTTCTATTTAAAGTTTAATAATATAATTATTATTATAAACAAAATATTAGTAAAATTGTTTGATTATATCTGACCTCATATAACATTTGGATGTCTGAACTAAATCATTAAAAATAATATATTCTGGTTTTGTACCGAAAAGACAGGACGACGGATGGATAAACACCTCTTGTTTTGTTGATTTCTAACAATAAGCCGACAATAGATATAATGATATGATATTTATTAAGAAAAAACATACGGTTTTATAATAGCCATCCTTTTGTAGTCTCGACACATTCATTATGAGTCCATCGCACAGACATTTGCGGATAACTTCAGTATTATTGGATGAAACCAACGGTATATTAGCCGTAACGCACAGATTTGCCAATTGTTTTCTGATTTCTGTCGCATATTTCATATTATTTTGATGAATAAAATTTTCGAGACACCATTTCTATCAAATAAATAATCAAATTTAAATAATATTTAATTTTTAAATACCGGTATATTTTTATTATATAATTACCTTATTTTCTTTGGCAGTCCTATAGTCTCTGTATATTTTCAACATTTTAATCAAATCTCCTTCACTTGAAATAAACTTTTTGTGTACTTCAGTTGCAAAATCTTTCTGTTTGTAGATTTAGTTTCAATTTTCAAAACAATTATAATAATGTTTACCTTAATTTACGGTAAATACCTGATTGGCCGGAATGTAATAGATATTATCCACTGATAAAAGTGATAAAATAGTAATAATTTCTTCACTAAATTTAAAATTATTCAATAATTTAATAGAATATACTGTATATATATATATATAATTTTAATCATACGTGCAATGATGTAATTTAGATGAAATTATTATTTTTGAATATTTAGGTTCAACTGGAAATAATACCATTGATTTTCCCGTATCCGTCATCTATATTATATAGTAATGATTAGATTATTATAAATAAATTCATTAAATATTATAATTGTGTAATACATAGTAAAGATTGTTTTTGTCTTCGATGGCACCAAAATGAATCAATTGTTGAATTGCGTTAATTATATTCTATAAATTTAATTACAATTTTAAATCAATTTAACAACAGGTAAAAAGTATTTACTTCTTGAGATGGTTTGTCAATAAAATCAAAACTCATGACATCATTAATACCAATGGCTATTAAATGCAACAAAACATTTGCTAAATTACTTCTTTGAATTTCCGGAATCGCATGATCTCTAAAAGTGTTATATTCCTCTTTAGTGTAGAGACGATAACAAATACCACTGTTTTAAATTATAAATAAAAAAATTTTATTTAATAAATATTACGGTAATGTAATAATGTTATTGAATTTAATATCAATAAAAACCTCATTTCCCTTCCAGCTCTACCTGCCCTTTGACAGGCCTGTGCTTTAGATATAGACTGAACTTTCAACGTTTCAAATCCGGTCATTGAATTAAATGTTCGGGACTTGACTTTTCCCGAATCGATCACATATCTGATATTCGGTATAGTTATTGACGTTTCAGCAATATTTGTGGCAAATATTACTTTTCGATGTCCATCCTATATTAATTAATTAAAAGCAATTATATTTAATTAGTTGACCTTAAATAATATATTAGAAATAATTTTTAAATACTTGAATTTTATTAAAAACTTTTTGTTGAATATGTAAGGGAAGAGCTGCATAAAGTGGTAGTGCTATTAATGGATGAGATTCTGTAACATATAATTAATCGACACATAAATATAAAATTAATATTTTATCAATTATTACGGTAGTTATCAAACACAAAATATAGTTAACCTGAAGATAACAGTGGAACCACTTCTTTGACTGTTCTTATCATGGATTCAATCTCCTCCTGTCCCGTACAGAACACAAGAATATCACTTTATCACAAAAATAGACAATTGATTTAAAAACAAAACACTTTTAAAAATGATATATTCTTAAAAATACCCCATTTCTTCATTTTGATGAATTTGAAAAACAGAAACCAGAGCTGAATCCATATAATCGCTTTGTTTTTCTTTCGTATTCATTATCTATTAGTCAGATATTAAGTAATTTCTATGTAAATACATGTTTAAAGTCAATACAATTGAAGATTTAATACCTGAATGGTGTGCTGTCGACCTAATATGTAATGAATGGGTGAATCATTAAAATATTTGGCGAAGTGGTCGCAATCCATTGTTGCCGACATCACTATCACCTTAAGGACAGGCATTTGTTGATTATATCTGAGTTGTTGTGCTTTTTTGATAACACCTAATAGTAGATCCGTCTGAATGGTGCGTTCGTGCGCTTCGTCTATAATAATGACTTTATATTTATGCAAAAGAGGATCACTTATAGCTTCCCGAAGAAGTGTACCGTCAGTTAAATATTTAATTTTTGTCTCATTTGAAGTCATGTCATCAAATCGTACGGCATATCCAACAACAGAACCCAACTGTACATTCATTTCAGACGCCACTCGTGTGGCAATAGAAATGGCGGCCACTCTTCGGGGTTGTGTTACACCTATCATACCATTGTTGTGGCCATTCTTCGGCACGAAATTGGTTTCATACAAATACTGAGGAATTTGTGTAGTCTTTCCCGAACCGGTTTCACCCAAGAAGATGACTGTCTGATACGTCTTGACGACCGAAATAATTGCATTTCGCACTAAACTTATCGGCAAATCATTTGGTTTCACAGTTACCGACATTTCATTTGTCGACAGATGTTTCAAATCGTTGCCAAATGTTTTGATATTTTTGGCCAATTTTTTATTAATTTTTTTCGACTCATTCTTCTTAAACTTCTTCGAGTATGACATCAATTGTTGGCCAAGACTTGAGTTAATTAATGACTCGCAGTTGTCATTCAATTTCATAATTAATTGATTTATTTATTTATCACTCAAAACACATTGCATTTAAAAAACCATTGAATTTAATTGTAAACATAACACACATGTCATACACGCGTCGTAAACATTGTATTCATAAATGTTTGTAAACATTGTGTAAACATAACAATAACGCAATCAATACATTAATACTGTGTTTGACATAACATATAATTAATGTTTGTCTGAATAAAACCAAATAATTATTTATAAGAAAATACTGTATAACATAATAGTAAAACTAATACAATGTTGTAATACAGTACTAAATAATTGCATATCTATTAGATAAAGCCATCAAAAATTTAGATTATCATTAATTAATAAGTTTTTTTCTTGTCTAATATACATTAACATTATAATAAGTATAATTATATATAATAAATAAAGTAATTTAATATTGTATTAGTTTTTTTGTGTGTAATTTATTTGCTAATTATTACTATTAAATTAATTTTATAACTTTTTTCAATGAGTATGTGTTGTACCGAACTTTTAAAAAAAAAATTTTAACCAAAAATTATAACGATTGATTGAAATAATAAATTGCTTAAATACACAAATTAATTATTTTTCTGTATACATATACCGTAAGCTGTATTAAACACACTGTATTAAGCAATGATAAATTTTAAATAAAATTTAATATTAAACTAAATATTTGGACACATTTTTGGCAATTGCAAAGACTACAAAAAAAACTTATATAGAAATATATATATATATAAATTTATATTTAGAAAATTTTATATACCATATAATACTAATACTAATTTTTATTTTTATTTTGTTAATATATTTATGTTTCCTTATGATATAAGTATATACAGTATTCGTAACATATTATGATTTTATACTATATTGAGTGTGTTTATATAAATATGATAAATCAATTGTATAAAAACTTCAACAGAGATCAATTCGGTGAAGAATATAATAAAACCAAAGAAGAAGTGGTGCACAACTAAAGCAGACAACAAGTATTTTAACATTTATCGAGACTATCACATCTGATGGTAACTCAGATGACATATAATAAGCTGATATAGACATCCATATGATTACAATTATAAGACCTAACAATTCTCTCCCCTCTTCACTATTTAATGGATTATATTGTTTGCTATTATAGGTAACCAACACATACTCATATAATATAGTAAATGTGAATAATATATATGCGATTAATAAAACACGAATAACAATGTTAAAGAGATAAAAGCGATTGATAAATGGTGTTAACAATTGAATAATTGATAAAATAGTTGGTATGGAGTATATAATAATCCATAGGATAGCGTCCACATCATTGTGCTGTACATATGTGGCAAATGCAAAAAATATACTCATCATAGCATTTGATAGTTTCCAGTGAATTGCCATCACTTTATAAATGATTTTTGTTTTATCTGCAATTTATAAATAATTCATGTTTATATATTATTATTTAAGTGCTATGCAATATAAAGTTATATATCTGTAAACAATAATTTTGAAGCACTTGTTTTTATGGCCCAATTATAGACTATATATATATATACTGTATTGTATATATACAGTATTGATAATTAAAAAAGATGTTAAAATATAGGTTGTGATAAATTTATAGGGAAGACAATAAACATGAATTGAATTAATCAATAATTGATTGATTGATTAAGAGAACAGAATTCTCAAATAAACTCTTTTAATTTAACAAAAATATCAATTTTTTAATTAGTAATAATATAGAAGAGAATTATAAACTGATTGTTAGGATGTCTAACAGTCATGTGCTAATAGTGCTAACGGTGCTAACGGTGCTAATACTTGTTTTTTAAGGCATTGGGTGGAAAACCAGAACTGGTAGGAGTAGTGGTAGTAGTAGTATGAATGCAAAGCATACATATACAGCATTCTTAAGTCTAGTCCAAAACATGGGGTCAAAAGTTTAAATGCTTCACTTAAACGCATTTTATAAACTTGAATGATCCGGGTTAACAACAGTAGGAAGTTAAGGCACTTTTTATTTAATTTTCATTCAATATTTATCTAAGTTTATTAACACACAACTAATACATATTATTAAAACATTTTCAGTATTATAATATTTGTTATTTTAATAAGAATTATTTATATTTATATATTTTTTAAAATAAACATTTTACAATTATTATTATTAAATATTAATTTTATATTATTAAAAATTCAATTCTTTTATGTTTTATAACATAAGTTTAGAAAATACAAAAGAAAACTTATAATTATAAAAATATACTTAAAAGATAGTAAAACAATAAAAACTAATAGTGATTTTGACATATCATTATTATAGCATAAAAAGTTAAATCATGTAATTCATATAATTATGTGCATCATTTGGTTTGAATGCTTAAACTATTAATATAATATGTTTTAATGGTACTTAAAGGGCTATAGTGTACTACAATAATAGATAATAAGTGCAATTTACTCAATTTACTTGATTTTTTGTTGAAATGACAAATAAGTAATGTTTAAATTAATTGAATTGACGTTATGTTTAAAATGACATTTAAGAAGAGGAAGCGTTTAATGAAGAGAAGCGTTCAATAAAAAGAGTCGACTATTGACTGCTCTTTCAGTGTATTTAATAAGTGTTAAGATCTCTGCAAACGATGTTATTTAATGTTATTTACTGTATTTAAAAAAGTCAGGTATGATAGATATGATGTTTAGGGGACAGGTATGGCATGCATGACAGGCATAGAATACCTAAATATAGAAACTTGTTTCAAAAGTTGCATTCAATGTTAAGGTTAGCCCTAGAATAGGGGCGGAAATTATATGCCATTGAAATGACTGAATCTACTGACCTTATAGTTAACGGTTACCAAAAACTATTACACATTTTACACAATTTTTAGTCATCAAAGAAACCACTGCTAAATTTGTCTTTTATTTTGCGTCCCATTTATTTTGAATGTATTTTCTTATATAAGACTGTCTTAATAGTTACTATTGTTAGTCAAAAAATATTTTTATTGTGTTAACGCTTACTAATTGTTGATCACTTGTAAGTACAGTAAATATATATTTAATTTGTAAAATTGTATATTACTTTAGTCTCAAATTTTAATACATAATAGATGTGTTTATAATTACAAAATTAACCAATAAAAGTGTGATCTTTGGATAATATACAATATTAATTCTTTTTTAAATAAAAAAATATCAACTAATAAATATCTATTTATTAATTTTTTAGTTAAATATGAGTTATAAGTTTCAAGTGATTTTAGTAACACTGCTGTTATGCAGTGTTATGTGTTTTGCAAACCAACAAAACACTGCAAATCAAAGACAAGGAATGACAGCAACTGCTGGAGGAATACTCAGCACTCTTGGATCACTTGTTCCCGGAGTTGTAAGTTATAAGTGATTTCTTTGGTTTATTTTCAAATACAATTATTTCAAATACAATTATTTCAAATACAATTAATTTTATAAAACATGATTATATGCTTACGCTAAAAGATGTATATATATTATAACTATATTTAATGCATATATACTATTGATTAATAATTTTTTAAATGTTAAAACTTAACTCATTGTAGCCATTATAGTACATTTTTATTGTAATGATGACAATAAGTTAAAGCTTAGAATAAAACTTATTATTATAAAAATTGTAAAAAAATAATTTAATAAACAGGTCTCCAATTTATTGCCAATGGTTTTTTTGTTTGGTTTGGGAGCTCTTATGGTTCCAGCATTGGGTATGTATTGAAAAATCTAAACCAAACTACTATACTATTAGACGATTTGATTAAAATTAATGCCTCAATAGGTTTGGGATTATTGTTGCGCGAAGGGAAAAGAAGGTGAGCTCACATAATATTTATTTAAAAAATAAAAAAAATACAATTTAAATGAAATCCCTACTAACTTATTACTAACAATAATACTTATAAACATTTTCAGTAATTATTATAACTATAGGTCATTTCCATCATTTAATATCAATACATCTGCCATTGTTGAGGGCGTTCAAGATGTCTTCGAGAAGGTAATCAAAGCCCTCGACAACGTCGACAAGAAATACAACTAAAACTTATATTTTTTAAAACATTTTTTTATGAGAACGTATACTAAAGTGAAATTCCTATACAAACATTGCTCACTAAAATACATGAATATATATATATTTATGATTTATGTTATTTAATGTTTTCTTGATTTTTAATATTTTATATGTTGTTAAAAAAAGTCATTTATATGCATAACATTTATTATTATAACATAATACTCTAGAATATTACTTTTATAATAATTTGAAAATTTTTATTAATTTAATATTGAACACTATTTATTAATATAACTTATTTATTTATTGATAAATTCATATTACCATTATTATTTAAATATTTTCACTATTCAATTATTCTATCTATATCATTATTTACCAAGATAATTTCAATAAAAATTTTATTTAATGTCATAAAGTATAAAACTTACCAAATGTCGTACAAACTCTTTAAAGCTTTGTATTAATGTTCACTCAAGCGATTCAAACAGTTTTTTCAATGAGAAATAAGTTTCATTGCTTTATATATATCTCTAAAAAATCAATTTGTTTTGTAATTCAAACATTAATTTGTAATCAAATAGTATGCAAACAAAACATTAATTATTAAAACAAATATTTTTTAAGAAGTATCTGTTCAAACAAATAAAAACAAAATAGATTTGTAATATCGTATTACAATTTTGCTTATAAGTTTCAAATTACAAATAATATATATTTGATGTTTATTTTGTTAATTATTTATAAATTTATAATGTAATTCATTCATAAAAAAATAAAACCTGTGAATGTTGAGATATACATAAAATTTAAGTTTTGTTTATTAATTTATATTACATAATAATAATAAAGCGGAAACCAATTCATATATGTATTTAATAATGAATAGAAGTTTAGCGGATACTAATAAGTTATGCCTTTTTGTAAATATTGTAGACTATTGTAGATATTTATCAGTATAACTAATGAACCTTTTTTAATGATTCAATAAGATCTTCGATACTCTATTGTAAATATAATAAACAATAAGATTTTTAAAAATTTATTAGAATTTTTTATGTCGAGACACCTATATATATAAAGGCAGATAAAAAAATTATTGCTTATTTCACAAAATAAAAGTTTTTTAAAAAATGTTTAATTTGCAAATTGCATAAAATTATAGTAATAATACATAAGTTATATATTGTTTTTGTCGTTGCAAATTATGGATAAATTTATATTAAACACATTAATATTTTATATAACATTATTTGGTTCAAAAAACTTAGTATTGAGTTTATCACATAATTCATCGATAAGTCAAAGATCCGCTGATGGCTTCTATGGACCAAATCTTATGGACAGACAGTTTCCCGACGCATCGTTTTTGCGTAAATACGAGATATAAACTTATTATTCAAATATATGTATAACCGATAAAATATAATTAATTGTTTTCTGTAATCAGTTCCTCATTTAATTGTCGGAGTTTTCATTCCGATTGCAGTAATCATAGGAATTGGAGTCGTTTTGATGAAACTTTTTATTATTGGTTTTATGCTTTTCGGTAGAGGTATTACAACACAAAATATTGACAATTGTATTAAACAATAATTAATAATATAAATTGATGTAAAATCAACTACTAATTAGGCGGTTATGGATTTGGACAAAATATTGGTGGATATTATCCGTGGAGAGTTGACACACAACAACAGCAGCAACAAAGTGCAAGATCTATGTTTGACAGAGAGGGAGCACTGATACCTAACTATCTGAGCTCTACTATATGGTCACTGGTAGAGAAAGTGTCGAAATCGTTAGAAAAATTTGAAAAACACAAACTTTAATATTTGTAAGTTTATTAAACATATTTTGTTGTTAACATTACTGATTTTTAATGACAATCTAAAGTTTAAAATTTTTTAAAATAATAATATCAATAAATATGAATAAAATACAATTAATACTGATATTTAATATTAATCATTAACACAATACTTCTAATGTTTAATTCTCTAAAGTGACCATGATCATTGCCATATTTTGTTAGATTTTAATCATTTTATTAAAATTTATAATTAATGTAAGTTAATTAAGAATAAAACAATAAACAGTCTATAATAAATAAATAAAATTATGTTTATATAAAAAATGAATTATAAAATATAAATAACTATAAATAAAATAAATAATGACTTAATAAATATATTTTAATTGGTATCAAATGTTTCGATGTCTTCGTCGTTGATTTCATTTTCGAGCTCTTCTTCAAACTTTTTCATTTTTTCGATGGCTTTTTGAAAATTATTAAACATATTTTGTAAATTATTGGCCCAATTGGTTATCGGAGACCTCTTTTTTCTTATCATATTAGTATCAATTGGACTGTCTTTTGATCCAAACTAATTGAATAAACAAATTAGTTATTTAAGTTTAGATAACTTTTAAATTTGTCGAAATATATCGACAAAAAAACTACTTACTCCTCCCGTAACTGATGACAAAAATAGTAAGAATAATGCGGGCATTGCAATGCCTGTCACTAAACTAGACTTATCCCAGTCTTGTGGTAAAAATGATGACATATACTGTCGGGCAGTCCTAGCAATCAAACCAATTGAATTATCCTTAGGCTCGTCATCGCGGTTTCGGTTCGGGTTTGTTTTGGCGAGACATACGCCGATTAACACTAATAATATGATTGTAATAAATCTAGAAAACATTGTACTAATAGTTATCTAATATCAATGATTTATAAATAAGACAAAATCGTAGAAATAATTGACAAACTTATGGTATGTTTTGCTATGAAGAGAATATCCTCTTATTTATAGATTTTATATTCACTTCAAACCTGTTTAAGACTTGAATTATCTGTTATTTATTAACATTTATTGCTAATTATAAGGGGAAAGCAATTTAGCTATCGATTATCATTGTGTTGACAAACACTTTAGGTAAATGCTATTTAAATTTTGTTATATATAGAAACTAGAAATCAATCAGGAAATAATAACATAAATTGTATTAAATAAATTAAATCAATTACAAATTTATACATTTAATGTAGTTTTTAAAAAAATATTGAAACTATCTTATTTTATATTAAATTATGGGCGTCAATGACCTTACAATAAAATTAGAGATACTTTATATACAGTACCTGAAGCAACAAATATGATAACTTTCATTATCAATTTATATTATTAAATGTTTTAAATTATAAATATAATTTAAATTATGTTTTTTGAAAATATTTTTTTTAACATATAATACAGTATAATACTTATAATATTCAAATAAAATATAAAACACAAAAAATCATGAATTGGGAACATTTAAAGATAGATCTGAAATGGATTGTCCATTAAATATACGATTGATTGCATTTGCAAATACATTACTGACATCAATGACCACCAGTTTATTACAGCGCTCTTTATTAAGATGCTGTGGGACTGTATTTGTGACAACAAATCTTTGTAAACACGAATTGTTTATCAAATCAAACGACTGTTCACTCAGTACTCCGTGTATTACAATTGCATAGACTTTCAAAGCGTTTGATTCCTCAAGTTTTTGTGCGGCACTGACTACTGTCCGACACGTGTCGGCCAAATCGTCCACAATTATGACGACTCGTTTTTTGATATCACCCACTAATACCATGGATTCAATTTGTTTATTTGATTTATTCTTATGTTTATGAATTATAGCAAAATTAAGTCCCATTTTAGTGGCCAATGAAGTGACTCGTTTGGTTCCGCCGGCATCGGGCGATACTATGACTGACTTTTCCCAATTAGGAATCGACTCTTTAATATACTTAATAATTAATGATTCAGCAGTTATATTGTCGACCGGAATATTGAAGAATCCCTGAATTTGAGGCGACTTTTTGATAGAAATAATAAATTTATAAAATTAGTTTCTATTTGTTGCATATCTAATACAGTATAACATTGTGTTTGCATACATGCAGATCCATTGTGATAACACTGTCCACTCCCGATACCTGGAGTAAGTTAGCAAATAGTTTGCTTGTTATAGGAGATCGAGATTTTTGTTTTTTGTTTTGTCGGGCGTATGGAAAGTACGTTAAAACGACAGTGATTTTGTGAGATGAGACCAGTTTGCAGGTGTGGCATATGATCAACAGCTCCATTATGTCATCATTAATACAATTACTCTTCGATTGAATTATGAATATATGCTTTTCTCTTACGGATTCATTGATCTCAAAGCTGGTCTCACTGTCCGGATATCGAGTAACCAGTGAATCAGTTACTCGTATTTTCAATTTTTTAGCAACACTTTCGGCAAACGAGTAATAAGTAGAGCCACTAATTATATTCATATCTATTTGATTAATGAAAACAATTAATTAACATAAATAGCTTTTTATTAATTATCCAAATTGACTATTGCTATCATTATTGTTCAATCTTTACATACCATTAATATTTTTATCAAATTGTTTAAATATATGGTATGCAAAATTGGGTTTCAGTTATTATTTGATAGTAGTGTAAATTTAATTATTAAAATTTTTTTATTGATCATTATTGAATTTCAATAGCTCGCAGATATCTATACATTGTTATTCATTTATGTTGTATATATATAATATGATATTCTGTCATAAATGAGATTATAGTAAATTATATACAAATATTATTTTCTAATTGTTTTCTCTGCGGTATAATTATTGAAGTTTTATTGTTTGCGAAATCATAGTACTTGTACTGCACTTCACAAATAAAATAGATTAAGAATTTATTTCTATGATTAATATAATAGTAATACTGTTTTATAAGTCATGTATAAAAAATCATATAATCTATTATTTTATTTATCTAAAAAAGATTTTATTATAAATATATTTTAGTAAAATAAATTAATGAATTGTTAGTATGATTTTTATTAAATTACTTTAAATTCTAAGTATATTATTAAATAAAATTTATAAGAATTTTTTTTTACTAATAATCGGTTTGATCGACGATCGATTTGATAAAAATTAATTATATTTTACAATTACTGTAATGTTTTTAAGATTATAAGTAAAGATTTTAAATATTTTAAAAATATGAAATTTGATTTTGATAACAATACAAATAACAAAAAATGTCAACAATTAGCTAAATATTAACCATAAAATTAAATAAATACAAAACGAAAGTTCATATTTGATAAAAATTTCTTTGAGTTAACTGAAGCCATGAATTTGATAGACGTTTATATTCATTGATGTTTTCAATTAGAGCCCACCTTTCCATCCGTTTCAATAAAAAAGTCTTACATTAATAGTCACCCGAAAGTGGCAAACAATTGCCAACATTTGTTATTCAACAAAAAATATATGTTTTATTGGATTCATAAGTGAAATGCTTTTCATACACGCATTTATTGTAATCAAATAGTTTGTCATCAAAAGTGATGAAAGGATTTTCACATTTAAAAATTTATTATAAAAAATAAGTGATCCATACATTAAAAGACAAATTATTTATATATAAAAGTTTTGTGTATTTTGTCACTCGTTTTGTCCAATTTTTATGGTTTTAAAAGAGACAACATATAAATAATTTTGAACAGATAGGTATTCACCAGTTTAACCGACACTTGACTCAAACGATTTCGAGTTTGAAGTCACTAAACTTATTAAAATTAAAATTTATGAAAATTAATATTTATAAATAATATATTTATTTCTAATAAAATTTAAATAATGTAAATGTGATAAATTTCATTTAATAAAAAAATAATGTTTTTAATTATAATTGTTTATAGTCTTTGTATTCACCAAATATGTGCCCAAACGTCTACCACATCATCCTATTACCAATCGGATGGTTACCTAAATGACTATTCAAATCAATTTGAATATCAAAAACCACTTTCAAAATACTATTATTTTTTTACTCCACGAACTCAGTCGCGACAACTCACAGAACAAACCGAGAATTTTATTGAAGACCGTGGATATGATTCTTGTATTAAAAAAAAAATATTTTTATATTAATTATCAATTTTTTGTTTTAATTAATCAAATCTTAAATATTTCATTTTAAAAAATAATATCAAATATGGTTTGATTCAGATGAGGGATATGAGGCTAAGTGGCCGACCAAAGTGGTTACCAAAGAAGTACAGCCAAGTAATTATCAGTAGACTATTAGATAAAAACATATAATTATTTTTGTGTACTAAATGTTTGAGTTATTACAGTTCATGTTCATCACACAGCGCCCTATCATAAAGAAAAAAGTGAATACAGTTATCTGATCCCATTGTTCCTGTTGGCACTGTTACCCTTTATCATCGGAGCACTGGTATTGTTACCCCTTTTGTTTAGTAAGTTTGTCAGTCAGTTATTAAATGACAATATAATTAATTTACAACATTTTCAGCCTTTTTTACAAATATTCTTCAATTACTGGCATTACTTCAACAGGTTTGTACACTACATTACATTACATTACACTACAATAGACTATATTGTCTATTGTTTTATATAAACATTTTTCGTATTACATATTTTTTATTTATTAAATTAAGTTACATTTTAACTTAATTATACTGGGGCTCAATAATAAATGTTATAACTTTTATATAGCTATAATATTTATCTAAATTTATTTATAATTAGAAAATGTTAGAATATTTTCATTAAATGGTATACTTTTTATAATGCATACAATTAGACAGTGAATAATTTGGGCCAACAAAACAATAATATTGGCGGCGGTGGTGGTCGAAGAAAACGGAGAAGCGATGACACTATAAATCCTGTACTGACATCCACTTTGTACTCACTCGTCAATAAATTTATTTTATCTCAACGTAAATTTAATGATAATTAATTTTAAAAATTAAAGTCATTTATTAAAACCATAATAGAAAAAAAACTTCAAAATAAATGTTTTTTAGTCAGTCTTCTATAGTGTATAAAACATTTAACAGATAAACTACTGTCAAAGTTTATCATACATAATGTAAGTTAGACTTATATTTTGTAAAATTGATAAAATGTTAAAATTGGTTAACATATTTATTAGAAAATAAATTATTAATACAATATTGTTTAGTTTTAACTTTATTGAGTACAATATAATATAAATAAGACTATTATAGTCAAGTATGTTAGTATATACTAATAAAACAAATGTCTAAAATAATAATAATTTTGTAACCATTGTAATTTTGTAAGTGCAAATTGTAAACATATATTTTTAATCATAAAGCAAAAAGTAGATAAAATAACATTTTTTTATTTAATTTATATTTTTACCATCTATAATTATGAAGTCAGCATACAATATATCTACTGTAATATGAAATAAATGAATATGAAAATGCTAAATATAGAAATATGATATTAATGCACAATTTAATATTTAAAAAAATTATTACAACTAATGAAAATTTCAGGTCCAATAAATAAATAAATAAATTTGTATCTAAAATAAATTTGATTTAATCAAAAAAACATTATTGAATGATATTTGATTTATAGAGACTGTGCTTAAAAACTAATATAATCTTATAGTTAAATACAATAACATATATACGATAAGTTTGATCTCTTGGAAACTAATGAACGCCTCATTGATCCGATAATAATTAGTTTGTGATATGAAAGCACCTGATTGTCATCAACTTCTTGCTGTAAACACCGCAATATAAACACAAGTGTCAACACATCCAATGGTGAGATACATCTTACAAGAGGTCAATATGGTATTGGTTTGGAATTTCCTACGACTTTCATAGTTGGATGATCTGAGTCTTTAGGATAAATTTGTTTACAGTATAACCACATTATAATTATAAGCCATTGAAGTTTTTTTTGCATCAGTTTTTTAAGATTAAAAATTTTTTTAGATTTCCGCTAATTTTTCTCATATATAAAAGCCATTGTCTGATAGTTAGATTAGAACAGTGTCTATCAATTAATCGATGGCATCACTACACCAAACATGATATCATTGCAAAATCTTACAGTACAGTCATAGTTACTAAACTTGTGATAATTTATTGATTTCATTTGATTCAGTGATAAAATGTTGCAAATTAATGTAAATCTATATATTGTGTATTCAATTATTTGCATTATTATATTAATTAAGGAAATTAGTACCGAATCTGAAACGCCGACCCATTCATCCCATTCGTACACAAACGAGGATAAAGAGTTTGACAGAAAAAGATCCACTGTTTCTGATTATTGGAAAAATCATAACAATTATGTTAATTATTTGTATACAAGAAATCGGGATCTTCGCGAAGCAAAGTCCAACAATGAGCCATATTTTACTGAACCTAACAATAATAATGATCCGTAAGTTTCAATATTATTTTAAATTAAATTTTTAAATTTTATATTATAGTTAATCTACAATATTTACAATTATTTCCCATGTAATCAAAGAAAATCACAAAATTGCGATTTATAAAATTTGCAAATCAAATGCTTATTACAATTTAAAAAATTATTTAGTGTTTATTATTTTATATTAATATAATTTATTAGTTTGTATATCTGTTGTTTAGAAATATACTGTAGATCATACCGGTATATAAATTATAATGTTTTTTTATTAACTACATATGATTACTCTTGCATATAATTTAATATATAGTATATACAGTAATATAATGTGTTATGGTCATTTTAAACACCTATTTTATTTTTTATTTTAATACTTTTCACTTATTTAAAAATTTATACTAATTTATTTTAAAAATAAAATTATAAGTTATTGAATTATTAAATATTAGAAAGCTAAATTACATATCACTAAATTATAAAAAAAAATATTTATATTATGTTAATAAGATTGTAAAGTAATTATCAAATTTTAATTTTAGTTTATGTTATAAATTTATAAATTATAAACTAAATAATTAATATTTTATTAATACTATTTTATTAAATGTATAGTAATGTTAAAATTATATTAATATTGAATATAATTCTTCTAGAAAATAGTAAATTTGTAAGAATATAATAAAAATTTAGAATCTAATCAAAAAATAGATTATTTAATAAATTAAAATTTTACTTTAATATTAAATGAAATAATTTGATAATTATCATTGAATAATAATTAATATCTCACAAAATTTATTGATATTTTTAGTTATGAACCTGTACCCAGTACTATACAAATAACGGCACTTCCAGGTATTTAATTACATAATTATAAAATGTTATCATCAAACTAATAAAAAATATATATAATGTTATTTCAATGCAAATACACAATTGTCTTTTAATTATAAAGCTGGTGGTGCCTTTGCAAATCCACTCGGAGGCGGATTTGGAGGAGGTTTTGGAGGTGGCTTTGGCGGAGGCGGATTTGGAGGGTTTGATCAATGGAATGGTATTAATCCTTTGCAAAAGTTTCCAGTGTTTGTCATAAACAAATCGGGCGGAAAAAGTGATTCATTTAAATGGTTGTTACCGTTATTATTGTTATTGGGTTTGCCATTACTTTGTGGACTATTTTTGATACCAATAGCACTTCAGGGAATCTTCTTTATATTTACAATTGTTCGCAATCTAGGTATGGATTCTACGAAAAAAGTTAATTAATTAATTTATTTTATTTTATTTTATTTAAACATTAGGTTTTTTACTGCCATTAATCCCAGCCATTACAGGTCAACCCGCGGGTCCTATAATACCAGCCGCTGGATAATTTAGTCCGTTATTAATTTTTTTTTATATCTATTATTATAATAACTTCATAGAAATATTATTTATTATTATCACTTTATTTATAGGTATAAGCAATATGTGATTTTAATTTTAAGCATTATAACAATATTAATGTTTATGTAAAGTAAATATATATATATATAAATAAATATATTTTTTGTTTAATTCTTTCATTTAAAGTCAGATTTATATAAATTTTTGTAAGTTATTGAAACAAAAGATTAGTAAATAAAGTATGAATTGTGTCATCAAATGATTGTATAAATTTTCTAATAATAAAGAGGTAGGTTTGACCTAAACATATGATTACAATAAAACTTAATTAAATTTTTTGATATAAATTTTAATTAAATTTCTGCATCAAATCACTTGTCTAGTATTTAAATAAAATATTTAAATTGCAAAAGTCTTAGTCTTCTGATTGAATTTTTTTGCAATAATGTTACAAAAAATCCACAAATTGTTTGTTTTATTTTACATCTTTAATAATATACCAGTAAATTTGTGTTATACTACTGTACAAGAGTTATCACCAGTTGATCCAAATCATCTACAATATGGCCAATACGAGCAGCAATTGCCGAAACAACAATACATTCAGCCAATGATCACTTCCGTAAGTCCGTCACAAAATATTTTATTACAAACAATCGATCAATTAGTTTATAAGATATTTGTAAATAATTTTTTTTGGACACAGAATTCCCAAAAAACAAATGTTGGAAATTCTGGTGATTTACGTTTATTTCCATTTGTAATTGATCCACTTATTATAATCGGTTAGATATTTTTTTTAAAATTAAAAACTATTTTAAAATTTTGTTTTAATTAAACCACAATTATTTTAATTAGCTTTGATTGCTTTGCCCACAATTGGATTATTGGGCTTATCGTCATTAATTATGCCACTCATCCCTATTGCTATTTATTTAATTCAGGTAATTATTTTTAGTTATTTTTTTATTAGTGTCATAAAATTAGCAATTATCAATTAAACTGTTAGGTTTTATTTAATAAATAAGTTTCACTATATTATAATATTATTTTTTAATTATTGCTAATTTGCAAATATTCAAAATAAAAATCAGTGTAATGTGTAATTAATATTTACACAAAAACTATAATTAAGCAATTAAGCAAAAAAACCTTAATTAGATTATTTTATTTATTTTCATAAAAAAATTAATCTATTATTTTTTAACATATAATTTGCTACAACTTGAATATATAAATTGAAAATATGCTAAAAAAATGTTTGCATATTTATAGCTATTTTTTCCCGTCGGAGGATCGGGTAAAAGGAGAAAAAGAGAGATTATAAACAATAATATGACATCAATTATTGGTAATCAATATTATAACAATGAAATGCAACTTTTTGTAACACATTTGAGTAACGCTTTTGACAAATACATGTTTTAGTAATAAATGAAAAAAAACATTATTTTGTGAAAATACTAAACTAATCTAAATGTTTACTTTGTAAAGTAATATAATTATAAATAAAAATAAATATTTTGTGGGTTAAAAATGTTTTGTGTTATTCATAAAATTTTTATCTCATCTTTTTTTAAAAGCTTAGGCATTCAGTTAAAAATTTTCATATCAATTTATTATTTGAAAATTTAGTACAAACTTACAATTTTTGTTAACATCTAATTGAGGTCAAATACTATTTTGAATTTTGTTAAAGAAAATAACATCAAAATAACATTAATTATATATGAAATTACTATTATATTGAATAACAATTAGATTAACAAAAATCAATAAATTTACAATAAAGATGTAACAGTATATTGCATTAGAGTAAATCAATTTAATGTAATAATATTAATATAGTATTAATGGATATATTTGTTTATTTTATAAAATAAGTTATATTAAAATTTTGTACAATAAATACAATGACCATTTATAGGGTAGATTGTCTATTAGTTTTTAAAAATGTTTTTTTATTAAGTATTATAAAACGTATAAATATTATTCAATCAAATATTAATAAAATACTTTAGTTATAAATATACTGTACTTAATATACCAATGCATACATTAAATGATCTATTAAATAGCCCTGTAGCTATTTTTATAATTTACAGTATTATTATTATTCACTTTTCTATAGATTTTAAGCTAATCTTAAAATTAATAAAAATATCGACCAAATTGATTTCACAATCACATTTATGTAAATAGTTTAAAATAAATTTTTACAATTATTATAAATAGTTACAATAAATCAATTATTTTAAATAAAATTACATATACAATTATTTTTGGATATATTAATAAAAAATGTATTACCGTAATATATATTGTATATATAACACATAAATAAATCATTCAACTTGATAAAATTATGATTATGTTATCAATAGGTCAACTTTTTAATGTCTATTATTAACTAACAAATATATGTAAATTTTATATATCATTTATTAAAATATAAAAATAGTTATAATTTTTATACTCTACTGTATAATCTATTTATTGCGTCAAAATTAAGCTAAATTAATGAATGTTATCGATATATAAGTTAATCATATTGTCTATAAAAAATCAAGCATTTCATTATAAATGATTCAAAATTTAAATCAATAAATTTAGTAAATTAACGCTCTTGATCCTAACAAATATATCTATTTTTACCTTATGTTACTAAATTATTAAAGCGCGCGCTAGTGTTTTATTAATTAACCAATAAAATTAAAGCAAATTTTACTATTAATTAACGGTAAATTAAATATATTTAGACGTTTTTTATGGAATTTATTTTCAAACAAATTTATTTTCATTTTAAAATTAAAAATAATTAAAAAATCAATGTTTTTAAGTTATCATCTCTTATAGTTAGACTCAAAGTATAATAGGGCTCTGAGTTGACTATAAAACGACTCTTTAGTATAGGTTAAAATGTGTTCACTAATGTGTACGAAATATATATGAATTTGAGTCAATTTTTTGATATTATAGACACAATAATACGGATCCAATGGTTCGCTGTATTTAAATTGTTGGCAAATTCTGACAACGATTGTCTCATATTTGACTACTCTATGACATAAACATTACTTTTGCCAATGATTTGTGCGGACAATCCGTACAATTCATTGTCGCGACAAAGTTGTCGAACTGTTCTCTAAGTGTTTGTTTTGGATATTTGTTTCGTTTGTTTGGTGACAAAAACGTGTTGTAAACTTTGCTATCATTTTCAACTATATATAGTATCAACGGGTGATTGACATTAATGTATAGTTTAATTGAGTTGAGTTCAGTGGACATCACTATCGACTCAAAAGACGAATAGTCGAACTCGAAGTTGTGGCGAATGTTTGTAAAATACTTCTTATTGTTGCCACCGCTGGTCACCCGAAACCGGATTGTCATAAATTTGCGGCAGTAATGAAACTCGAAGGTCAAGTCATCTCTGGCCACATGAACTTTGCTGTTAAAGTGATTGCGATCAGTGCTGTCGTAATGTTTGATGAATTGAGTTAAATCAATAAGAGTTCCCAATTTGAATGATTTTACATCAAATGTTTCAATCAATTCATTTTCTGAGTTATTGTTTGTAGTGTTTGTGTTTGACTTTGAGTTTATAAACCACATAAGTTTCGTCGGCAATTGAAAACCAGGTTTTTTTGAGTCGGCTTTAGGTTCAAATGTTTGTCATCGCTTTCTTCAGAAACAAACTGTTGTTTTTTGATAATCAATTGAACCGTCAATATTGACAAATACATTACTTTTGCCAATGATTTGTGCTGACAATCCGTACAATTGATGGCATTGGATGTCTCGTCCGTATGAATACCAACAAAGTTGTCGAACTGTTCTTTAAGTGTTTGTTATGAATATTTGTTTCGTTTGTTTGATGACGACGTGTTATAAACTTTGATATCATTTTCAACAATATATAGTATCGGTTGGTAATTGACATTAATGTGAAGTTTAATTGAGTTGAGTTCAGTAAACACGACAATCGAAAAGTATATGCTCTGGCCAAACAATGGGCGGCCGCGATTCCCAAAAGTTATTTAATATAAACTAATAAAATAAAAAAATTATAAATTCTTTTAATAATTTTATTAAAAAATATATTTAATACCTATTTTGATAATTAACATGTAATTGAAAACATGTTCTATCCATCGACATAGCTTCTTTGCATAATGAATTTTTGCAATTTCCACACCAATATGTAGTTTGTGTTCTAATATGTTTCTTACGACACATCACGCAATCACGTTTAAGCGGTTTTGAGTCAATTTTTGTTAAAGCCTAAGAACAACATGCATGTAATGAAATCGATTTTTCGCTTACTTGCAATAATCGACGCGCCGTTAGATACTTGAAATCGCTTGAACTTATTGGTTTTGATGCCTTGTCTTTGTATACAATAAAAGAGTTATTGAGGCTAACGCTGACAACCAAATGCCAGATGACTTGTGGCCAAAACAATACTCTGTGAGGATATGAATGGTAACTCAAGCGTTGATCATATCTGTCAATGCCACCCATAAATTTCTTGTAACTTTCGATAATATTTGGTGAACTTATTGTTACGAAACCAGAAGCACTTTTTCTTGATCGACGCTGTATATTGATTTCTGTGTCCAACAATTTGTTGTTGTCTTTGGTCTGATTGGCCGCCAATTGCTTTGATGTGTTGCGATGTGATTAAGTCGGGAGTGGACACCGAGTCGACCGAACTCTTACGTCGGCTATTGGTATGAGTGTTGATCTTGAGGTCGGCTTTACTTCTGTTTTGATAAGTTTCTGGATTTTAGCTCAAATAACAGACTATTAATGGTTATATAATCTTAACATTTGTGACACTTGTCTTAACACAAACACAATATATATTTAAAGCAAAATAGTCAACAAAAGTTTTTCTAAAACAATAATTAATTGATTTATTTACTAAATTAATAACAAAACTTTTACAACATTTTATACAAAAATGTAATACAAAAAAGTTTTTATAATAGAATACAATTGTTATTATGTTTTTACTATAATGCAATGCATTATGCAGTAACCATAAAGTACGTACAGTAAATAATAGTGTTTTAATAGTTAATTTAATTTAAATTATAATTCTGTCATATGATTGGCTATTTAGTTTTGTGCCGTCGGCACACTTTAGGATTCAAAGGTATACATTGTTTTGTGCCGACGGCACATATTGTTGTTAGCGCGTTAAAACAATTTCATATAAACAATATGTATCATTGGTTGGTATATGATTTGAGTTGTAAACAAAATTTGAAAACAGTTATGTATTGATGACCTCCTGATGACGACTGACCCCATAATATTGTGTTATATAGCGGTTGTCCGACATATGTGTGTGTGTTTGTAGTGAAGAAAACCTGTTCCCATAAATAACTTAAGGAGAGAGCAATCAACTATTGAAATGAGTTACTAAAATATGGTAAGAA
Source organism: Oppia nitens (assembly GCF_028296485.1). NCBI lineage: Eukaryota > Metazoa > Arthropoda > Arachnida > Sarcoptiformes > Oppiidae > Oppia > Oppia nitens. The sequence continues at coordinate 2,457,704 of NW_026533253.1, read as the reverse complement.
TAACAGTCATCATAATTGCTAACAAAGTGTATAGACTTATAGACACAAGAGTTGCCCATCAGTTCTGGTCTCTTTGGATTCACGTTCAACAGGAAGCGGATCTATAAATCAATAGTTGTTTTGTAGGACTGAGCCAACAATTCAATGTCAAAGGTAAGTCCTATACATGTCATTCATCACTGTTTACTATATAATTACTAATTAGAAAGATATAAATTATATGATATAATATTTTGTCCAAATTTTGTTTTTTTCAAAATTACTATAATAACTATTTATATACATTGATTATTATTATACCGGTAATATTATATTCTATATTTCTAATATAGATAATTACTATAACATAGTTTTTAAATAGCAAACAAAAAAGTCATAAAAATTAATAATCAAAATAGTTTTATATTTTTTTGAAAATTTATCAAAATTTATTGGAAAATTAATTGTATTGTAATATTTTTAACGTTATTTTTTTATGATAATGTTTAGTTAATATATTAATTTATGACTAATTTGTGATCAATGACTAAATTTAAATCAATTTTTTATTTCAGTGCAAATATGAGATATAAATCATTTGTGGAAAATCAAATAATAATATTAATAATAACGTTATTATTATTATTAGCTATTATTTCAAGTATTCAAATGATTGATGAGACAAATGATTTTCATAAAAACTTAGTTAATGTTTGGCACAAATCAATTCATATGAAATCAAAGAGTGGATCCATAGAGTCGAGAAGTTCAGAAGCAGTGACTCCAAGATTTATGTTTGATTTTATGACTGATCCGTCACTAGTGGTCACAATATTGCATACATTAGAGGTGGCCTATTGGACACTACCTCTTGGATTCTTATTGATGCCAATTATTAACTTTTTTCGAGTTCCTAACCGAAGAAGAAATGGTCATTTTAAGCGACGATCCAAATATAATGACAACCAAAACATAGATAACTATTATAACTTGTTTTTGAAATCAGTGCAAAATTTCAAGAAACTCAAAGCCACAGATTTAGATCGATTTTCTAAATATAATAATGATTATAATAATTATAATAATAATAAAAATAATAATAAATTATAATAACCAAAATAATAACAATAATAATAAGCAATTTGTTTATAAATAAATGTGATATAAATTTGAAAAGAGTGCTTATATGTAAAAGCAATTTGTAATTAATTATAATAGAAATTTTAAGTTTAAGAATATATATTACCACTTAAGTGCCAAAAGCATAATGTTTTTGAGTTTATTTATAGCAAATTGTGAGCTTGTTTTTGACATTTTCATGTTAATTATAATTTACTAACTAAATTATAATACATCACAAGCCTATGTATTGCCAATTATCATAAATTTTTATATTATTTGATAAAACAATTTATAAAAAACTTAATTTAATCAAAACACTATTTTTTGTAAATAACAAGACGTTTTTTATCTAATTGTTAATATTAATATCTTATATTTAAACTAACAGAAAACAATAATTTTTATTTATATGTTATCATATTTATAACATTTTCATAACATTTGTTTAGAAATAAGAGGCTAAACAAGTGATTTTTTTTTTTGGTAGACAAAAGTCACTAAAATGTATGTCGTTTCACATCAAGTGATTTGATTTTTTGCATTTTAATAATTTTAAAGATTTTATTAAAAGTGATGACAAAACGGGTATTTTTTGTCAAAACAATGATTTTTTGAAACAATAATTATATGCGTTATGCGACACATCTTAATTGAATTGAGAATTGAATGAATTGTTATAATTGTTACAATTTTTAATATATTATATTATAATTATAGAGACAATATGTACCAAATGATGATATAATTGAATGAAAATATTAGGTCAATAAAGCACTAGACTTGACCTTTGATTGCAGTCAACGGAACCAAACATTTGATGCATTTCTTTTGAATTTCCGTTGAATTTCAATAATATTAACGTAAGATTTATTTAAATTTTATTATAAAAATACAATTAATATGGTTTTCATAACAAATCTGTCAAACGGGTGGTTCCGTCAGCACTTCCAGTGTTGTATAAAATCATATAAAAGTTAAGCACCTGTTGGTGTCGAGACATTAATAACAAAATCTTTAACATTAATCAATGTTTTACTTTTTTATGTAATAAAATAAATTTAATGTTTAATAAAATCAAATTTTTATAGCAAACATGTAATTTGTAATTTTGTTAATTTTTGATAATAATGTATAATTATTTGGTGACATTTAGTATTATATTTATTATAAGTTTTATATCATTAGTACAAAGCAATAATAAAGTTGAGTCAAAGATCAGAATTATCAACAAATCTGACGCAAAACGACCACCAATTGAGACAATGAGTACACAAACCGGTGAAGTTTTTTATGAAGACGAGAGTGAATATCAAAGCAATACACAGGAAGAAGATGTGAAAGAGCCGTGGATTCCGATGCCTTACCAACAGATCCCATATCACGAACCCTTAAGTTTTAGTTCACTGTCTAAAAGATACGGTCACTCTATTATTGGCGACGATTTTGCATTATTTTTAGTCCTTTTAACTATTGCTGGATTTTTTGGATTAATTATGTAATTATTTTTTATGTCTGTGTTTTATAATTTAATTATTAATTATACATTGATTTTATTTTTGTTAAGATCAATGATAATGCCATTTGTATTCCTGTTGTCTAATGGAGGTGGTCTTCCACTGGGTTTAGGAGGCATTAATACTTTAGGAGGATTGGGAGGCTTAGGAATCAACAACGGTTTGGGTGGTTTGGGTGGTTTAGGCGTCACTGGCATCGGTATTGGACGTAAAAAAAGATCAATCAATATATTCAAAGATAAATTTATTCATAATTTATCAGTACTTGAATCAGCACTTCATAAATATAAATAATAAACATTCATCTATTAATATATGTACAGTATATACATTACATAAATATATATATTATTTTATATATCACATCAAATAGAGCTTTATTTTATTAGCATAACTATGTTATTAGTTCATTATCAATGAGATTTACCCTAAATTTTTAAACTAAACAATATATTGAATTATTTAAACACTTAGTAAGTGCCAATCAAATATTAATTTACTTATTTTTTTTAATATTTACATTAATTAATAAATTATTCAATATATTATTTGTTTCAACAATTAATAAACAATAAAATTATATTTAATCTACTTTAGTAATACCTAAATATTTTCTGTCAAAATATTGTATTTATGTATCATATTTATTGTATTAATTGTATTTTTTATGATAAACAGTACTACTTTATCTTATTAGACACACATAACATAAAATAAAATGCTTAATATTTATACATATTTTATTATATTATTTTAAATGATAATAATTAAATAGAAGTATGAAATTAAAAATATAAAACCAAATAATGTAAATAATATAGTTCTTATTATTTGATATTGAATTTTATGATATTGTTTAATATAAACAATAGATATCCAACTGTTTTAAAGAAATTTTGTTTTATTTACTAATTATTAATTGTCTTATAAGATAAACATATCCTTAAACCATTTATATATAAAATGATCGAAACATATATAAAAATATTCAAATTATTCAAATTGAAAAAATTTAAATATTTTCGAAAATTGTTTTAGTTTTTTGTTTATTAAATAAAAATGTTTGGAAAATTGTGTTTATGTTTAGTTTTAATAGCTTTAATAGATGTGTCAAAAAGTCAGCATCAGATTCATGGATCTGAAAGCGCATCGTCCGCTACGTGGTCTCCGTATCAACAAAGCCAACAAAGTGGCCAAAGTTCGGCCAATGATTATACCTCATCATCTCAAGTACATCATAGACAGGGAACCTCATTGGCTGGACTACCGATGCTATCATTTTTGCCACTTCTTATTATGGTAGGCGTTGGGGCACTCATTATAATTCCCATTTTGTTTTTACTATTTAATCCAATGATGAGTGGCTTCGGTGGGGGTGTTATTGGGACACCATTTGGACGCAAAAGATCTGTTAATAATTCACTACTTAGTGACAGTAAATTGCTTGAAATGCTCTCTACTTTTGCGTCGGCAATCGATAAACAAATTAATAAATTTGAATAAAAATTATCAGTAATTATTTATAATAACATTTATTAATTTATATTTATTATTATAAAAATATATTTGCAATAATTATATCTTAATTTTTATAATTACTTTTATGTACACAAAATAGAGAGATTGTTATTTATTTTTCATTATTTTATTACTAAAAAAATTATATTATAAATTTTATGCTAAAATTTTATTTAATTTTTAATTAATATTCAATAAAAAAAATTGAAAAGTATAACCTAGTAAATATTTATTTATATTTGAAAAAGCAATTAAAATATTTTTTAAAAAAATATAATGAAAATAATAAAAAACAAGATATGTGTACTCAAACATCATTTATCTAGTACTGTATATAAGCCACTAAGTAATATAGTTTACTAAGTTAATATCAAATTAATTTAGTTGCATGCAATACAACAAAAATATTATAACTATTGTTATAGTATAAAAATGCCATTAAAATAAATTTTGTAATTAACTTTATGGACAATATGTAACAGTTGTTTGTAAGATATTTTGTTTCAATTTGATGACCTGGAAGTGCATTACAATGGCTTATCGGAAAGATTGTTAAATTAAGACACATATGAATGCTTAGATAGCTTTTATGTTAGGGTTGGGTTTATAATACTTAGGTATATATAAATTGATAAAGTTTATGACTTATCATTTAAAATATTAACTTGATATTGAAATGTCAAACATCAATTTATTAAAATTTGAAATCTTATTACAATTTACATTTACATTTATATGTTAATATTAAAATTTATTAGTTATTAGTTATAAATTAAACACATTTCTTATTTCTAATATTATATGTGTTATATAATCACAATTATTGATGAAATCCTTGGATCAAGAATTTAATTGGTAATAAATATTCATAAATTAATAGATTCAAGTATTAATAAAAACTTATTATTTAATTGTCAATTATTTTAGGTATTTAAATAAAAAGATTATTGTTTTAATGATGGGTCTATTAATGACATCACTGATAGCTGTAATATTAACGGTTGCGGGACTTCTAACTACTCAGAACTGGTCATCTGATCGGTCTATTGTGAAAAACAGTCATCTAAATCAAGTGCCACAATCATCGTATATGTCGCCAATATTATTGCAACTCAAATCACCATACAATACATTTCATCGGCGAAGTTCAGTGTCACGAGTGGCCCGATATGACGGCCTGTTTGATACATTCAGTTCTTACAGCGGAGCCGTCGAAAAATCAGACTTTTATTATATATTGCCAATACTTTTGGTCATAGGTTTGGGATCTTTTCTTATACCAATTATTAGTACATTTTTCACGGCTTTGGTCACATCCAGCAGTGCTATCGGCGGGTGTTGTGGTCGCAAACGGCGCAGTCATCTAAAGCACAAGTTTAGTATCGACACAATCTATGACGTCTGGGAGTCAGTTGAAAAGGCAATTGAAAAGTTTACAAAAAAATTTGATAATAAATAAATATATATAATTTTTTTACTATTTTAATTATTTAATTTAACTATATTTATATCATTAATTATTAATCATAAATTTATATTACATACTCATAAATTTTAAAAGATAATATTTAAATATTAATATAATATATCTTTATAAACAAGTTTTACTGTAAATTTATAATAAATTATCAAATTTAACTAATATATATTTTTATATCTAAATAGTGATTTAATATATTTATTAGCTATACAGGTATTGTAAAATATAATTTGAATTTAATGTAAAAATACCCACAAAATATTTAGTTTGACATAAAAAAAATAAAGCAAAATATAATAATTTATACAAATTTATTATTGATGATTAATATGGTATTACAATATATTTATACTTATTATATCATATAGTCTATTATGTTTGTATTTTTGTAAGTTGTTGGATAATGGATAATAATAGTTATTATTATATTTATTTACTTATATACTTATAAATTATATTTAATAAAATAAAATTATCAGTTTTCTCAAATATGATTAGTTAAGTAAATATTGATTAAATTTGATATTTTCCTTATTTTTGTTTTTTATATTGGATTCCTTTCTTTAATTTAGATTACTATATTTTTAAATAATTATATATATAATTTACTAATTATTTTCTATTAATTTATAAATTCAATTATTTCCTTTTAAATTTAGTATATTTCAAAATTCCATACTCTGAGTAAATTTATTTTTGTCTTATATTCAATATTATTGATATTGATTGAGCATTGTTTAGCACAAGTCATATATAATATACAGTATATTTATAGATTTATTTATTTGTGTACATAAATTTAAAGTTAGTAGCTAATTCAAATTAAATCTATAATGTAAAATGTGAGATACCGTATATACAATATAATATATCTCTAAAATCTATTAAAACAGTAGTTGTTAATAGTAATAGTAGTAATATTAAGATTACAATTATAACAATTAAAATAATTAGAAACAAAAATCTATTTTATCTGATCATTTTTATTTATTTATTTATAACTAAAAATTGTGCTGTTATACAATAAAATATAATAGTTTACATTAAATATTTTTATTTTTAACAATATATTAATTTTTAATGAGATCCTATTTCATAATGAAGTTATTAATATTATCTAATTTGAAAATTGCATTATTATTAATATGACAGTTAATTTGTCAATAAATGTTTTGTTTGATAAATTTCTTTTTATAAAATAACTTTCTATTGTAATAGATATACATATTACATATTATACAGTATATTATTTATATATAGAATATGTAAAGTATTTGTTACATAAAAATATATTACAAATTAGAGCATTAAATCTTTAAAAAAATTCAATAAAATTATTTTTGTTACAATTGGATGCTAACAATGAAAGTCCTTATTAATATCATTGCACTTTCGATAAAACGGATTTACAAAATATTTTTATTCAGTATATAAACTAATGTAATTACATGTTTAATAATTATAAACTTTTTGATCACTATAAAAAACTTTTAAATAAATTTGATTGTTTTTAAGGAATATTATTTTATTAAAAAGTTTTTAAAAATTTAAAACATAATGTTTATAACAAAATCTACATTTTTGATGACACTTTTTAGTGTTTTTATTATAAATCTATGTTCAGCACAAGTGGCTAAATCTCAATCAACTTCATCATCGACTACAGGTTTGCTAAAATTTTGTTTAAATAAACTATTTAAAAGTTAATTTCAATTATTATTTATTTTTAATATATTTTTATAACTTTTCATGAGCTTTCTTAGTTGCATTATTTTTGAAATTGGCATTTTTAAAAAAATATAATTATAAAATATTACTAATTAATATATAAATATATATATAGAAAAGCAGTCAAGTGGTCGCTCCTATACCACAACATCGGTAGATCCCAACAGTTATATGAACCAAATGTTCGCACATAAGCCACCCATTGATTTGATTCACATCCTTCCCGTGGTTTTATTAGTAGCACTCATACCACTAGTATTACCACTTATTTTCCAACTGTTTGCCGGTATATTCACTCCACTTAACTTCAGTCATGGAAAACGTAAAAGAGATACCAGTTTTCAACCAAATGAAGAGATAAATCAACTTTTGGTTTCTTTGTTGCAAAGATTTGCCACTTCTTTAGATAAATATAGTCACTAAATAAGTCAATTCACACTATCACATAATTTTAATATATAATTTTTTTAATGTATTTTTTGTTTGTTTCTATAATTACAAAAATTATGAAAATTGTAAATTTAATTAAATTTTATTCTGTTTTTAATATCTAAAATTTGTTTTATGCATAAAATAAAATATAATTAAAATTAAACAAATTTTATTATAAAACAATATATATATACCCGGATTATACTGTACAAAACATAGTTAAATTACTGTATATAAGTATGTATAGATACTGTATTTAGTTTATATCATTAAATATGTGATATAATTGCATTGAATATCTTTAGAGCAAAACATATAATATTTAAGCACTTTTGGGTCAATAACTTCACTGATTTTTGTTATTTTATACTTCAACTGATTTGAATTATTACACATTCGTTCAATTATTAGAAAAATTGAATTAAACTCAATTTTTATACTAATTTCACATTTGAATCCTTGTTTGACAGTACAAAACCCTTGACATTTAAATCTATTGTCTATTTATTTTAAATAAAGGCAATAATGAATAGGTATTGTCGCACAAGAGTTGCATTTATTTCATCAAAATTCAAGGGACGACACCTTTTTCATAAAATCTTTTTTTCAATTTTTTATATAAAAGTATAAAACTCTATGAAATTTTTTAGAAACGACTTAAAATTTTTGTTATTAAATAAAATATTATTTGATTCTTACTAATTTGAAAACAAACTTTACTTCAAAAACATGTTCAAAATTAATATAAATCAATCGTTATATTTATTATTAATTTTTTTAATAAGCAATATATCGGCGATTAGTCGTACAAATAGTTCTCATTTACACAATTCATTGAATCCAATAATTTATTCATCAAAATATGCTGAACCGCGAGGACAAGAATCCTGGGGTTATCTCGACAGGTAAATCAATAATTATTTTTTATTCAAAAAATTATTACATTTAATTAAATGTTTATTAAAGTCATGGCCATGATATGGGAGCTTATGGTAAATCTGAGTATTATTGGCTCATTCCTCTGGTTATTGTCATTGGTTTCGGAGCTTTACTTTTGCCATTATTGGGAACTTTAATGACAACAATGATAACAACGGGAACTATTAATTTAACGGCCGGCAGAAAACGCAGAGATACAGATAGTTTGCAGTTTGTATTTATAACAATTATATAGTGATTGTCATCTAAATTGATAATTAAATTAATATAAGGTCTGGTAATTTGTCTGAATATGCAATGGATATGTTGGCTAAAGTGGAGAAAGCATTGGATAAGTTTGATCGACAAATTAAAAGCGATGTCTCACCACTTATGGCTAAATTGGGTGAAAAACATTTTTAACTATAAATTAGTGTTTAAATAAAGGTTAAAAAACATATAAATTATTATATAAACATAAAACAAAAAATTTTCTAATACAGTATTTACTAAATATTAAATTTTATACAGTAATTGGTTTATTTATAAACAAATGTGAATAAAAAATATTTATATTTTAAATTTGGATTATAGAAAATTGTGTAAATACATCAATAAATGTTTGTATATACTGTTTAATTAAGAGTATTTGAAAATATAACGGAAATATTTACATTGTAGTCAATAATTTTTTGGTGTCGATTTTTATAATTGAAATTAACATATAAACCATAAATTAAAAGTTTTGTTTCTTGACCTAAAAATAATTTATAAAAATTTGTAGATTTGAGACTTAAAAAAATAATTTTAAAATAATTAAAAGTAAAACTTTAATGTTTATATTATTTAATTTTACGAATTAATAATAAATATTTTTAATTACTATTTGTATTTCTTTTTTTATTTAATAAAAGATTTAGAAACGTATACTTAAATACATCATTAGATTTATAAATAATCGTTTAAAATAAATTTAAAATCAATAAACTTTTGTTTTATAACAATTTTTATAAATAAAAATTGAATGTTATAACAAAGTATTAATTAATTATTGATTTATTTATTGCTGATTATTAACAAATGATTTATAAGCAAATATTTAAGTGAGATTTAATTATATAATTAAGAAAATTTGAAAGTTTTATAAATAAACAATTTTAGATTATACTGTATACCAGTTGTGACCTAATTGCTACTAAATAATGTAATTTTCATTACTATTAGATATTGAATATAGAGTAATGTACAAAATACACTTTTAATAATTATATATATATTATCAATTATTTATTTATAGTATTAATAGACAAAGCATTATTAATTATAACATTTAGTTTATGCAAATAAATTATTTTTTTATGTTTGATGACATAAACTTTGCGACTTAAAATAGATATTATTATAAATGGCTTTTAAAGGCATTAATTACTTTCAATAAATATACAATAATTTTAAATTTAATAAATGAATTTAAGGTTATTGCTTTGTAATCTTATTGATTTAAATCATTAATTATAAAAATAATATTTGCATTCATTTGTAAACTTTTTAAATAAGTTTTATTTCAAACTTTCAAACATTTCTCTTTTGGCTGACGAGTGATTGCTATCTAAAGTGGCTGTCATTTGACTATACTATGAGTTTAATTAAATATTGAAAGTGATTGCTATTATTGGTATTATTTTAAATGTTTTGATTACAATCTCTGATGACTTCATTGATAATCCCGAATCCCGAATGGCAGCCACAGAGCACTTCTGGACACTTATAGTCCTTCAAATGACTGTTTTTTGTGTAGTGATCAGCAAACAGACAGATAATTTTGACACACAGTTAATACACGTGAATTTACCGATCAGACACACGTCTAATAATATGATTTACAAAATTAAATCTAAATTAATGACAAGTGTTGGACCCGAGAGACGGATATTCTCTCCATTTAATCGACTAATCTTTTCAATGATGGCCCCCCGACTCATGAGATTTCAATTTGATATGATGTTAAGCACTATTATCTCTGAATTGGTCCGCAAGTTTGTCATTCCCGTAATGGGATCCCTCGCCAATAATAATAATAATAATGAAGAAAAAGATAGACCAAACTTATTGAGCGCATTGTTTCAAACACATACCACCACAACAACAACTCAGACACCGTTTGATATCAAACAAGTTATGGCAAAAACACAAAATGCTTTTCAAAATCAAGCAATTAATGCAATTCAAAGCGCTATCAGACCAACCAATGGTTTAGTTTCAGCCACAACACAACCTCAAGCAATGGTGACTAATAATCAAAACCCAAACAGCGATCAAATAAATGTTTTGGCAGAATCTATACTACAATCACTTCCATATTATTTATCATCAGTGGGTGTAACTGATAGCTCACAAAACAATGGTCAGACACAATCCGCAGGTCCAATGAAACTAACATATATTCAAACACCAAAATCTTCAAAAACCACTTCTGGATCCCCTCAAGTCATCATTGGTCAGCCCATACCAATCACTATTGCAAATTCAATCTCATCTCAAACAACAAAGCAAAATGAGATTCAAACAAATGAAGTACAAACTGATGACCAATTATCCAAAAACAATGCCAATGATAGACCCTTTCAATTACAAACTTTTTTGTCAAATAATTCAAATGAAATTATAGAAAATGATGCAATAAATAATATAAATACTAATACTGTTGAAGATAATGATATGGATAATAATATTAATAATAATCAAGAATCATCTCATCATTATATGTTTAATCTAGACATCGGACAATCGGATAAAAATTCACCAAATGAGCCATCGATACAACATTTAGACAATCACTTAGATCACCAAATGGGTCAACAAATGGGTCAACAATCAAATAAATATGCAAATTATTATTTAAATCGCGATCCAAACAAAAATGTACAAAATATTGAACATCAAAGATATTATGACAATCAGTTGACACAACATCCCAATGATCAACAATACCAACACAACAACCCCGAAGCACATCTAGTGGTTCAACGTTATGGCCAAGAGTTAAGTGATGAGAACAACAACAGTGGTCAACAAATTGTCAAAACAAACCATAAATTTTATGAAGAAGAAGAAAGAGCCAGTCGTTGGAATAATGTCTTACAAAATATGGATTTCAATGTTAATTCTCTGAGTAATAGTAAACATAAAAAACATTATTAACTTTTTGTATATCAAATATAATACTTTTTTTAATTATCATTATATCAACATTTTTGATTATCATTTAATAATCAACAAAATAATTATGTTCCTATATTATAATAAAATTAATAAAATAAAAAGTCATTCAATTTTTGATAAATAAATTATTGAAATTTATAAATTACTAAAATAATAAATATATCATTTAGTCATATGATATATACTGTATATAGTAATTGCTTAGAAATATAATTTTAACAATCAATTATAAATTAAATTTATCTTAAACTAAATTATTTTTTATGATGTTTAACTTTTTATTTTTATAATTGTATATTTACTTTTGTAATTTTTTATAGTAATTTTACTTTTTGCTAAAAAATTATAATTATAATTATTGATACAAATTGATTAATGATTCTTGTAAGTTATAACTTATAAGTATAATTAACATTATTTTATATCTTAATAATAATATAAAGTATTGATTAATAATTATTTAAAATTTATCAAATAGTTGTTATAATAGTTGCTAAAAAAGCCAAATAGTTATTTATAAACTTTTATAGTTCTAACCCATCAAATTGTTATTTATAGTTATAGTAAAGTTTCGGGAATAACGTCCACTTATTATGTTCGGTACAAACAAATAAAATAGTTTTTTTAGTTGGAAATCAAGACATTATTAATAAATAAATAAATACAAAATTTAATAAAGTTGGACTTGATTTAAATCATGTATTATATATTAATTTGTACATGATTTTTTAAAAATAAATAAGTAAATATAGTTTTTTATTTATATATTTATTACTTATAATTAAGTTATTATATATTTTTCAATTTTAAAAGTACAAATATTATATTTGCAAAATAATATTAATAAAATAATATTTAATGTCAAACCTATATTAAAATTTTTATTATAGATGAAATTACTAAAATAAAAATTTAAAATAATCTATAAAATAGAAATAAACTTAAAGTTTATAAGTTATAAAATTATTAAAAATATTACTAAATTGTGTATAATTAATGTTTAAATATAAATGTAAATTTTTATTCATTTATAAAGTTGTTGCAAAAAATGTTAATAATCAAAAATTTGATTTGTGTTTAAAATAAAACATTAAATATTGTAAATATGGGCCAAATGTTGATTTTATGTATTTTGAAATAAAATATTTTGCTGGAAGGGATCAGTCAATCGATAGCAATGACTATTTCAATCAATTTGTTTAATGATATTAAAGTCTAAAAAATTAGTGACTTAACTATGCAACGAACGCTTAGATTTAAAAATATATATATATTAAACTTTTAAACTATCTTTTTAATTACAAATTTTAAAATACAAGTTATGATATATAGTTTGCATACTGTTTATAAATAATATAACAAAAAATAAAATATTAAAAACATTTCTTTAATATAATAAATAATAACTAATAATAACTAACTTTTATAACGAAGTAATGTTCGCTTTCTTTAAATCAATTAAAAACAGGTTAACCAATGATCTGGTTTACAACAGCTTCACTGGTTTACTATTGACTTCAATCAGTGATTGATCTCATCAAATGTTAATCAATTTTGTCGTTGATTTATCATTTTATGTACACATTTAATAACAATATATTTATAGTTTGTATAGTATTTAATAGTATTATATACGTGTATATATAGAAATTATATATAGTATATAATTAATACTATATATTATATTAATACACGTATATATATTATATAATATATATTATTTATATATTAATGAATTTAATCCTTAGTAATTTTTGTATATACATTATTAATATAGTTTTTAAAAAATATATTTAACTTTTAATATCAGTTTATTTAAAATTATTTTTTTTAATTAGAAATATAAAAACAAAGAAATTATTTAATACTTTAAGTAAAATGAATGTTTGAAAATAACAAATATTAAGATTTTGTTTTACTAAATGAATGCAATTAATAGATGTTTTGGTCGGACAAATAAGTGGGTTATTAAAATTTTGAATCAGTTTTAATGACCTATTAATATGAATGGATGGCATTAAAGCAAAAATTATTTTATTTAAACACCACTGAAACAGTCATAACATTTCTAAAAAAGTCTGTCTTTAAAAATTGAAATAAAAAACTGATCATAACTTTGGGATTATAATAATGCAAAATAAACTGTCATTGAATATAATATTTACAATACATATGAATATTTTATATGAGTAAATGATTATGAATTGAATGGTTCAAGTCGTATGAATCCATTATATTTATAATGTCAATCATAAGACATATCCTGATTTAAATAGGAGTAAGCAATTCATGTAAAAGATGTGTCTTTTGTCTAATCATAGCACTCATAATAATTTAGTTAAAAGTCATTTTATTTTTTATTTATTATGATATATACTAAATATTAGGTGTCATTTTGTTTTAAGGTTTTCTTATGTTTTGATCACTCATTTACTAAATCAGTTTATATGCACCCATTCATCACATTGTTGTTGTAATATTAGAATAATAATAATTTATTATTATTATTATATTATTAAAAATTACACAAAACAAATCTTTAACATATATTGTTTGATGCCATGATCTATACATTTATAAATAACAATTTATATTTAATTACAATTAAATACACTTTTTAGTGCATAAAGTTTTGTTTATATGACGTCAGTAGATTATGTCTAAAAAATTACATATATATTGCAATCAAAATGCAAATTTTTGGGATAAAAAATTATTTCATTATATTTTAAGTTTCTTTATATAATTTCTGATAAGAAAAAGTTTTAATTCTGTGATTATATTTTTATATTTAATATTAATAATTTTTATAAATATCAAATTAAATTGTTTAGTTAATAAAATGCTGACTCAATTATGCAAATTAACTCAACTTATAATTTTAATGATTGTTGCTTTACATGTGATTTTTGTTATGGGAGTCAAAAGGGATAACAAAACCAATTTAACTTTAGATAAGCAATCGGTTGATAATAAAGAGAGAGACGGCCGACAATTCTCACAGGGATATGGACCGGGATTTTCTGGTATTTATATCATTTCTAATGTTATATTTAAAGAATATTCTATTAATTTAACATTTAATTTGTTATTTACTAATATAATGAAGACTACGGTGGCTTAAGTAGTTTTGGCGGACCATTGGAATCCATACTAATAGGTCTGTGTGTTGTCGCCGCTTTGGGAATCGTTGGAATCCCTTTCTTCTTATTGTTTATTTCATTATTTAATGGCGGAGGAGGAGGTCTGACTGGTACTGGTCTCGGCGGCTTAAACTTAGTGCCCACCACTACTACCACTGTTGCCGGTCGTAAGCGCCGAGACATTACTTCACTTTTACCTGAAGTGAATCCACTTATTCAACAACAACTTCACAACATATTTAATACTTTTGTTAAAAATCCCGATAAGATTGCACTCATTGAACAAATATTTGATTCAGTTGTTGGACGCAAATAATAATATTATTATTTTTTTTAATTTACATCTTTTATATCATTTATTTATCTAAGAATTTATGTATTTAAATATATTATTCATGTTTTTTAAAACTATTTATAGTATATTAACTATAATCTATAATTTTTAATTTTAAATATTTTCATAAGCAAAACTTTAATCACTTAATTAATGATAATACTCTTTTCAAAATTGGTTATCAAAATATTTGCATTAATTAAAAAAATTAATATTAATAATTCCTATAATTATATTTTAAAATTTTTCTAATGCAATGACATTTATTATAAAGTACATTATAAAAATAATTAACATAATTTCTGATATTTGTTTAAAACAATTTTTTGAATTTAATAAGTAAAAATATTTGTTTTTTAACTAAATACTAAATATTTAACATTGAATTTTATATTTTACAACTTTAAGTAGTAAACGGAATACTGTATTTACATTAGAAAACATTGTGGAAATTTGTCATAAATATGGTCTATAAAAAAAGTATTACAAATTTTTAATGGTTTCAATCAATGGTTATTACATTTTGTGTAATGAGTTAGACTAATGTTATACAAGCGGCAGGACTTAGGATCCTGAAGAGGACGGGACCAGTAAATACAGTACAGTCTCTAGTATTGGTACTACTTTTGGTTACACTACTGACCTACTAGAGTGACGTAAATTTGTTTAGTTGATCCCCCAAAGGTCAAGGTCTCAATTAAATAGATATCAATATTACTGTTAAAGTTGATGTTCAACTCAACACAAAATGAAATTATGATCCCCTCTTAACTTATATAAAAAGCCGACAAATATTAGCCATCAATTTAAAAGGTTCTTATATTTTGAGTGAAATGTTTTGTTAAACAAATCAAATGTAATTCAATACTTGATTCTAACAATTACTTGTATCTCTTATACATTGAAAATAAATACTATTAAAGTGTAAGTTTTTATTTACTTTCCATCAAAAGTGGATTAAAAAAAACTAAGTGTGGATTATATTCTTGCATTAAATTAATATTTCATTTATAAAATAATAGTGTTTAAAGCAGATTATCTGAAAGTGTATTTGTGGATACAATGGTGACCACAAAAGATAAAGTGCCATTTGTTATCATATTTATCATAGTTTGTGCCAATTATGCTATTAGTGCTCACTTTCAACAAAATACTAATAAGGATTTGTTTAAACAAATTATATCGCGAAAGATGGACGTCGATAGACAGGTTTGTCCGTTATTTAACTATTAATAACTATTAATAAACTATTATTATTGACTATTATTTGACTATTATTTGACTATTATTTTGCTTAATTTTGTTAAAATACCAAAAATATGTCATTAATAGTTTTATAAATATTTTCTTTTCTTAATATTCAATTTATTTTTATAAAATTTTATGATTTTTGTTGATTTTTAAAGTTTTTTTATTTATATTTTACTTATTTGAACTAATATATCATTTATTCGTTATTTATAAAATAAATATTTATAAATGTTTATTAATGTCACAAAATTTATAGGGACTTATAGGAAGTTCTTTATTGGGCGGACCACTTGTAAGTATATTATTTGCTAAATATAAATATAAATAGTAAATCTATTTAATAAAATCAATATTATTATTATGTATTGACGATTAGGCTGTCGCCGCTTTTCTCTTAACTCTTCCGGCATTACCGGCACTATTGATGGCACCATTAGCTGTGGCCGGTTTGCGTCCTACTATCGGAGCTGTCGGACAATTCATGAATAGTATCAATTCTGGGTCTGGATTTACACAGGGAATCGCATCATTGCTTAATCCACCCAATAGTCTGGATCAGGACACGTCTGCATCTAATTCAGTGTCGTCCACATCGACTACCGGTTCTAATAATGGTTTGTTTTTATTTTTTAAAGATAATTTTTTTAATTAGCAATTTTATTTAGTTTAAAAAATTATTATTAAGACATTACTTAATTAAATATAATAAATAAAATAAAATAAATTTAATATAAATGCTAAAAATTTTAAAGAATATTTTAGCATATTAAAAATTCAAAACTATGCTATTTATTTTATATATTAATAGTAATATAGGTCATTAACGATTATCAATGCTTTGAATATACTGTATTAACAAATTGTATCTAATTTTTTATTTTTAAGTTATCAAATTTTTTGATGGACTATATTTGAGTTGACATATAACTATCATAAATTTTATAAAACTAATATATTCTTTTTTTTATAAACTTGTTGCTAGACTATTAAATAGCAAAATTATTGCCGCATTTTATTGTTTATTATCTAATAATTTTTGAATTTACATAAATATAATTTTATTCAATATTTAAAAACGTTTACAAATTTTTATTTCAAACTATTATAATAGCAGCCGTCTCTTCGTTTTCTTCGGCATTGAGATCTATTTCAGAGCTTATATTCAACCGACGGCTCTCTAATCCAGGATTAAACAGAATCCCTAATAAACAACAAAATCCAAACTCTGAAACAACTAATACTAAACCTAATAGCGATTCTACAGAAAGTCCACAACAAAGGATCGGTACATTAATGTCATCGCTGAGGGATGTATACGGGATCATCAAGAATGGACTTCGGAGGTATGAAATTACTGATAGCGACTGTCAATCAAGAATCATATGTGAAGTACATCAGAAAGCAGTCGGAAGAAGTACACCATTGGCCACATTTACTGCACAACTCATGGATATTATTGGGTATTTAATAATATAAAACCAAAAGCAATTTTTAAAAAATTAAAATTTTTATTTAAGTCTTGAGAAACATTTAGAGGGATCTAATGCTGTAACAGAAAAATCCAAATATTTTATTAAAGACTTTGTGAGGGCCGCTAAAACAGGACTCAAGAATAAGGACTGTTCGTCTGTATTCAGTAGATGTCCAGCCATTTCAAACATCTTAGATTCGCCACATTTTAGTGCCATTAATAATCTTAAAGACAGACCAAATATTCAAGAAATCAATCAATTATTACAATCAAAGTTATCTCCCAATAAAGCCATTGGCAAACAAGTCATTAAAGCATCACTTTTGAAGACACCGCAAACCCTCATCTATAACACAAATATTAAACAAAAACTGTGATCTAATCAAAATGTATTTTCAACTTGTTTTTCATATCGCTAACCATTACAATAATTTCTATTTAACATCATTTTATTTAGTTTTATATGATATTATATATGAAATTAGTAAATGTTTTGAATTTTGGGTTAAGTAAAAAAAGGAACCCTTTTATTATATTTTTATCTATACATATATTTAGTGTTTATCATAATATATTTACATTGAAATACATTTTTGTCATTTAACGTTTATGTAATAAATATTTATGTTGTGTAATATAATCTTTATATTATTGGTTAATCATAATCTTAAAAATAAATAATATTGTAATTTAATGATAAGAAATAGGATCGTAAACGTTATAATTTATTTAATATTATTATTCACATTAATTAAGTTTTTTACAATTCAAATATTAATTATTTTTTTTGTTATTGATAAATGGTATTTATAATAATATGAAGTAATAGTATTTACAAACAATTTTAACGACTTTCAAGATTTTTAATACAAACAACAGGTTCTTCACATGTAATGTAAGTTTTAGGAGTCAACGAAAACGGAAGCATTGAATAGTAAGTACTGACTAAAAATACCGCATATATAATGTTGAGGCACTAACAACACTATAACCCCACACCCACTGATAAACCCAATGGTAATACATACATACCGTTCCCTAAAGCTATATATTCATGACTTTTCTTACTATTCTTTAGTATAAGTTTTCTAAACATAGCATCACTTCATCTAAAGTATCAACAAATTTATATTAGTATAACATTTTGGATATTTTGCTAATTCTTGTGTAAGTATTTTAAAATTTTATGTTTTCTTAATTATTACAGAAAATGTTTTAACTCATTAAAAATTGTCAATAATTTTATTTCTTATAATTTCGAGGTTTATTTGATTTCTTAATGTAGATTTGATATTAACTTTTGATATTTTCTTAATGTTTAAATAATGATATACTGTATACCGTATATCTTTCTATTTGTTATATCAAGATTATAGTTTTAAAATACTACTACTGTATAAATTAATAATAATATTAAAATTACAGTATATAATCAATTGTATTTCATAAATATATTATGAAATACTATTACTAAAATATTTAAATCATTCTTAGATTCAACAAATAGTAAGCCATAGTAAAATAATATAGATTATCAGTTTGTTAATTAATCAAATTTTAAGTTAAAAATTAATATCTTTTTAGAAATTTTAATTTTATATGTGTATTTTATTTTTAATAATTGGTATTATTAAAGTTTTAAAGCTAAAATTTTTTTATTCATTAATTTATAGATTATATAAAATTAATAATATGGAAAACTATACAACTATTATAACGTGTTTATTATTAATATCATTATACGGATCTTATGAATGTAATCAACAAAAATCTGTGTCAAATGTTTACAATGAAAGCACTGGTCGACAGTTATCTATTTGGCCATTCAGTACACGACTGAGTCGACAAATCTTCGATATGTTAGACATAGTGACAGATGTGGCGGTCCTAACATTCCTGGGAATACCAATTCTGGGACTCGTAGCTGTTTGTATCATTCAAATATAATATTAATAGAAAATTGTTCATAAAATTACTTTATTAATAAATTTGTTGTTTCAATAGTTGGGCGCATCAATGATGGGTCCGGCACTTAATGGTGGACCTACCAGTCGGAACAAAAGATCTGTTGATTTTATAGATAGATCCAAAAGAGCCATTTTATACGCTAGAAATCTATTTGATGTATTGGCCAATCTTGAGGACACATTTCAAAAATACGAGATCATTGAGTCTGAGTGTCAATTGAAAGCCGTTTGCGAAGTTCATAAAAAACAAAATAATTTAAATCCAAAGTTTAATACTTTTGGTACACAAATAATTGATCTCATCAGGTATTCAAACATTTATTTTTATTTCTTACAAAAATACCTTATTATTAAAATATTTTATTATTGTTTTTATTTGCATATAAAAAGGATGCAAAAAGATTTAGAAGAGTATGAGATCATACCATTTGCTAAAATTATTTTTGGTCAATACGCTGATGCAGCCACTTATGGTAACTTATTTCTAATCATTTATTAAAATTATTTTAGTTATAATATTTTTTATTTATACATTTACTTCTATTTATACATTACTAATTAATGTTAATGAATAATTATCATACAATATAACATTGAATAGCATATATTAACAAAATGTATAGTTTATTTTGGAATTTAATTTAATTGATTTATGTATTTATTATATTAATAATTTTCATTAATATATTAATTTTATTTCATACACAATAGGAAATGAAGATAATGATTGCAATTTGGTTTACAGTCGTTGTGCACACAATTTAAATGATTTGCTTAATAAAAGTATTAAAGATAAAACAGAAAACGAGAAATATTAATCATATATTATAATACTAAAACATTGATAGATATCGTTATATTGTTTTCACAAATATTTATTAAAATTACATTTTTCATATTTATATAACATTTTGATACAACTATTTATTTCATTTTCATTTTTCTTATTTATTGTTCATTTAATAATTTATTATTATTTTTCGTCATTTTATTAAAATAACAAATTTTATATTATTTACTTGAATCTGAATTATATATTTAATATTGTATAATTGAAATTTATTGACTTATTTGAATTGTGATATAATTATTTATAATAATTAAATAAAAATTATAATTTGCTAAAAATTACTTTTTTAATTGTTTAAAAGTTGTCATAATAATTATTTTTTCATACATTTTACAATTTACATATTTATTTATATAGAAATACAAATTAACAAAATTACTAATTGTAATATAATAAGTATTTTGAAGGAAAAATAAATTAGTAAACAATATAGTAATTAGTTAAATAATAAACAAATACAGTATAAATATATTATATTATTAGTGAGTCTTATCCGTCAAAATTGATGCCAAACAGGACTTTCAATGTTAAGTTTAGACAATTAGTAGAGAAAAACAACAAACAAATTATTCATTTATCTATTCATACATTATATGTAATCATAGTTTGTTTCAATGATAGCCAATACAGTCAGTTTGAACTGTAATAATGTAATAATAATGCTTTTGTAGCAATCATTGTAATTACAATCACTGTATTGACTGACACACACTGTAACAGTCTGTAAGCAATAGTGCCCTTCAAATAGTTAGATGTTGTGGTTGTGGGTCAGTCCGGTCATCGACTTTATGTTGTATAACAGCAAAACATGTTTGTGTTTACGTCACTAATGCCTTCCGCATAGTTTCAAATGTTTGAGACAATTATGAAATTGTCTCTCAATTTTAAAAATACTAACATTTTTTTACTAATTATCGCTGAAGTTCAAGGTTTCTGATGTTAATGAATCTAACAAAACATTAAAGTTTGAATCAAATAATTAGCAGTTATTTCAATTTACTCACAAATCGATTTAATTAAATTGTAATCATATTAAACATACAGTATTTTATTTTTTTAATACTACAGTATAGTACGGTATTTGTTTCATTGTTATAATTTAATTATCAGTACTATATAAATAATGCTATAAATGATTATTTTAAAAAATAAAAATAACTATTAAATATGTTATATTCAAATATATTTTTTAAAATTTTGTAATTCATTTAATAATTTATTTTTTATTAATTTTAAATTATATTATTAACAAGTTTTTTTGCAATGGTAGTTATATTATTTTAACAAAATATGTAAATAGATAATTTATGATTAATGACAAAATAAATATTAAAATAAATAAATAATGTTAAAATCGACGAAAAGTTTAAAAATAAAATATTAGATTAAATAATGGATTTAATGTAATGTATATTTTGATGTTAAATCAAAACTCAAAACTTTAAATTTTAATTCTTAGTTCTTTTGCTTGCATTTGAATCACTGGTCGCCACTAAAGTGTAATTCATTTTCTCTTTATCTTTGAATGTCTCAGAAGTGGACACTTTCTTCATTCCTGTGAATTCCTTGATCTTATCGAAAGTGTTTTGATTATAAAATTTGTTGATAATATCCGCCGAATCGTATCTGTCATCGGAAGTGATGTCAGCGTAAAGATTCTGGAGTTTGATTGTATCGTTCAATACTTTGGGATCCGTTTCGACAGCAAATGACGAGTAAACCTGAGGCGAGATCTCTGCCACCGGATTACTACTAATTCTGTTTTGTTTGACATTTACTTTTGAATTCCTATTCTCCAACATATTAACCATCTGTTGATAAGCGCCGGCATTACCGCCGTTATCCATATCTGAATATTTTTGGTTTGTTTGAGGAAACATTACATTTGACGATATGTGAGGGTTTGGGTTTGGCATTGAATATTGCGGAACAGCTCCAATCCTCTTCTTGTCAGACGCTATTGGTTCGCGATGTGGTGGCGGCCATATTGGGTGTTCCGGTGGAAAACGCCCGACTGGTGGATCAGGTAACGGAGGAACTGGCATTGGTGATACTAATTCATCAATTTTTAATTTATAAATAATTTTTATACTTTTGTATACTTTAACAATAATATGAGAAAAATAAAATACCGGGCGATTCATAAAATGCAAGCATAGCTACCACTCCGGCCAATACAGACACTGCATATACAGCTGAAGTCAAAGGTTTACTGAACACCGATCTTACAGATGCTTCAATATTAGCTGACAATTGCACAAAAAAATAATAAATATAAAATAAAAACTATTTTAAAAATTTGAATATTGACTTACATCTGAAGAAATCACTGTCTTTTAATTTGATGACACCATTGATGACGGAAACAATGAGATTATCGCTGGCACTACTGTCCCGAGCTTTGACTTCATGTTTGTCTTTACATTGAACATAAAAAATAGTTAGCAGTAAAAAGCAAAATATCAATAATTGATAATTATTGAAATGTCGACTCATTTTTGCGAATATTTTCTCGCAAATGAATGTTTGACTGAAAATTATGAGACACTTATAGGCAAAATGTTTTTTAAAATAAATTTAACAGAATATGAATGTGAAGAGAGAATCGGTTTATTTTGAGGTCAAACTGTATATAATAAGATTGGCTGACATTTCATACAATTTCATGCCATCACTACAGTTGAGACTGGATTCTGGGAATTGCTCTTATATTTGGCAACTGCTTCGCAACTATTTTTCAAAAGCCAATCCTCAAAAACTGTAGCTCAGCTCAGGTAGTATATTGTGAATCTAATGAACTCTCAAACTACCGTTAAGTATAATTTAACTTAAGGGCTACCTATTGGCAAAGTTATACTCAGATTTTACCGATTAATACTGCATATGCTCTCTGTTTGGCACTTATAAGTTATAACATCAAAATTTACCATTGTCATTTATCAATGGCACTAATTAAATCAAAACATTAAATACTTTTAAATCAATTAATATAAAATATATTTATATTTTGTCATAAAATTTCAGTGTTTACTCACATATAATTTTTATTACTAGTAAATCATGTTTAATTATAAACTTGTTTTAATTCAAAATACTTGCTCTTATATGTACAGTATGTGTATGTGTGTGCAAAACTACTGTATTAATTTTAACTAAAAAAATAATTTATAATTAATCTTTTTCAATCTTTTAAATATAATTGCACTCAGTTTCAAAACAATTCATATTAATTCAACATTATTATCTAAAAACCATAAAATCAATTTTAATGCCGTTTGTTGTAAATTGTATAAAAGTTTTAGATTATATTAATATTAAATTTCATTTAAATTCAAAATACTGAAACTATGTAAAGATTTACAAAACTATTATCTTAATGTTTGTTGTAATCTACTTGTTTTGAGTCTATCATATTTATAATTTATTGAAAGTAAAAACTTAGTTTTAATGTAATGTTTTGAATTTATCAACAATACTTAGTTTTAGCTATGCATAACTTTTTTATTGTTTTAATTAAAAAATATGAAATATTTTTGGTTATATATTATACAATTTTTTTTACAAAATAGTAACTCAAAATTATTTTCAAATTTATAAAAATAATTTTTTGATAAATTAATAAAAATAGTATTAATTACTGGTATATATTTGCATTCAGTATAGAATATAATAATACCATTAGTTTCTAAACAAATTATAAATTAAATATTTTATAAACAAAATTGTTAATTAATACTGATATTTGTAAACTAAAAATAAAAACCAATTTTACACAAAAAGTATATTACAAGTATTGTTAGTATAATTTACTGTATATATATAACTTTAAGTCTGCTTAGAAAATAAAACAATATCTGTAATTATTACTGTAAATAATAATTTCAATTATTTGTGTGATGTTTTCAAAACAATAACTTATATATAAATTTTTTACAAAGTCAAAGGCTTAAGGCTTGGTATACAGTATTGTATAGAACAGTACCTAAACATAGTTTATATTTGTATTATTATACTATAATTTATATAAAAGTTTTCAATATAAATAATAAGGTGTTATACCGGTATATTGCAAAGTTGATTATAAATTATGTGTTAAAATTATTTAACTATATTTTCTATTTAAATAATCATTGATCAGTATATGATAAATAATAAACTGTTTATCATTGTTTTTAAAGTTACAAAAATAATTTTTCAATTTTTATTTTATTACTACTCAATTTCCAATTTATTTTTTTTGAAACAATATTATTATAAATAAAAATAAATATAAGTAAATTAATAAAAAATATTATGTATAAAATGTCATTTGAAAATGAATGATAACTTTTATATAAGATGACAAAATTCAATGCAATATTATATATATATACATATTTTGATAATAAATCAAATGTTGAATTTAAGAGCCAGGAAAGAGATAAGGGAATAGGAACTGGAGGTGAACTACTACTTCCATGTCTTCATAAAATAAAGTTCGTTTGCGTCTCCGTCTCGGCGGGGGATCAGAGGTCAGGTTCACTCTTCGGTATGGATTTGGTATTATAGGCATCGAAAATGGGACTATAAGACTGATATTTTAAATAATTAATCATAAGATTTTAATAATAATAATAATAATAATAATAATAATAATAATAATAATAATAATAATAATAATAATAATAATAATAAAACTATTTGTAAAACATACCGAATCATAGCTGTGGCAAATTGATTGTCAAAGATATTTGGGTTTAATTGTCGCGATTGAAAATATCCCAATGAATAGTCACTTTGTGACCAATTTTCACAATTAATTAATGAAATACACAATGCATTGCATGTCATAAACATAGAAAATAATTTATTATTATTCATTTTGTCGATAATTAATAAACTTATTTAAAGTTGTTTCTCATATGCTTCAAACTCTTTGAATGTTTTATAAATAGTCAAATAAATAATTTATATTTAGGAAACACTTTACAAATGAATACATTATCTTTTAATACTTTAAGCTTTATTTAGTTATTATTATAGTAAGGTTACGGATCTTATTATAATTCCGGGAAAAAGCCATAGTTTTTCTAAATACTTACAATAAGTTAAATGACTGTTTAATATACAAATTAATTAAATTAATTCGTAATTAAAAACCTAAATTAAACGTTTCTAATTTTTCACATTATATTATACATAGTTTATACTTTATATTTAATGTATAATAATTAATAGTAAAATAAATACAATATAGTCTTTAATATTTTATTTTTATAATTGATGACATAAAAATATTTATTTAAAAAAATTATTAATAAATATCAATCTTCATATTTTTGTTTGTCTAATATTTTTTTAATATTATAATATAAAACAATGTCTACTTAAGTAAAACCTAAAATCTCATCAATCTATTTATGAGTTGTTAAAAATATATTTCATTCAGTATATCATTCTTTATAACAAATATAATATGTTGTAAAACTTAATTTATAATATAATCTACAGCTGTATAATAACTGCATAAATAATTTAGTGAACAATTAAATAAAAAATTGTTTTAAATGATTGAAATCAAAGTTAACATTAAGAGCTCTTAGAGTTGGCGATGCGTTGAAGAATTGGGCCAAAAATAGATCCAAAAAGAAACTGAAGAATACTTTAGCCATTCTTATCGCTAATACATTCCATTTGGCTTTTTCTATGGCTTCGGACACAAAACCGATGATTGGTATCCTTTTAGGTCTTTCTTCTGATTTGGTTTTGTTTTTATTATCGACAGACACTTTGTTGTTCACATTGTTGCCAAACAAACAGTTAATTTTGATTATAATAATAAAATATATACATATTATTAACAAAATCTTCATTTTAAAAAAAATCAAAAAAATTATTATAAAATTATCAAATCAGTGGTCAATAATAAAATGTGATTCACATTTTTATCAGTCATTTGTCTACTTTATTAAATCCGGTATAAGTATACAATAGTTGGCATCTAATTTGAGTATTAAAAATTTAGTAAACATACAGTAGATTAACATTTTTTAATCTTTTAAACAAATAATATTAATCTAATTCTAAGCATATAATATACAAAATGTCATAAACTAATAGTTAATAACCACGTTATATGAATATTAAATATAGTAAAGAACCTTGTTACTATAATAATTGTAATTTATTAAAAAATAATATATTAATTTGCTTTTACATTAACTTATTAAAAAAATCGAAATTACAAATTTTTGTTTTAAAATAAATATAGTAATTTTCAGTTTGTATAAATTACCGTAATTGAAATTTACGAACATTAAAATTCTGTATAATAATCCAAATAATCTATAATATATCTAAATTTTCAATTATAAGTTTACAAATTAAAATACTTATTACTGTACTATTTGTATTACAGTGCAAAAACTACACCTTAATTAAAAGTATAAAATGTATAAATATTTTTGTTACAATTTTAATTAAATTATAAACTCAACGCATAAAATCTAAATTATTATAAATCCTAGAATAATAACTATATTATATAAATATTATACAAATATCAAAGCAAAACAATTAAATCTTTTTGCTTTTTGTCTTTTTCTTTACAAAAAATGAATTAATATCTGTATCGAGAGTTCTTTCAGCATTCAGACGATTAAAATTATTTGACATTTGAATAATAAATGGATAAATTTTGCTATAATTATATACAGCAATAGTAATGATCAAAATTAATGGTAATGTATAAATTGATCCGTGACTGATGTCCTGATCAATGAAATAATTTGAGTTATCATTTGATTTAAGTCTCGGATTAAATGTGATCGTCAAATGTATATGACTTGTGTTGGCCCGAAATGTCCTCAAAGGTGTATCCAATTC
Source organism: Oppia nitens (assembly GCF_028296485.1). Classification (NCBI taxonomy): domain Eukaryota; kingdom Metazoa; phylum Arthropoda; class Arachnida; order Sarcoptiformes; family Oppiidae; genus Oppia; species Oppia nitens. Next base: position 2,429,911 of record NW_026533253.1, on the reverse strand, counting down.
ATATATATTTGACGAAAGACTTGATTCTAAACGAATAAAATAATTTCTATTATCAATGTTAAGCGGCGGTAGAAAAAAAAATGGACTCTTATTCAGTGCTATTGTGGTAATCGGTTGGTCCGGATTTAGTTCACTATACAAACGAATCTTTAATAAAAAAATAAATTAATATCAAATATCCAAAAAATGATATAATTTTATGTTTGTTGTTACCTTCAGTGAAGGCAAGTGTTCAAATGCAGTGATGACATCACCGCTGACATCCATTTGAGTGATTTTCCTAAATATAATTAACCGCACATTTGTTATGTCGCGATCTTCAACTCGAATCAAATGAATTCTAGGTATCGATTGATTAAAATTTTTATTTCTGTCGTCATTTGCTTTAATTCTGATGGCGTATTGACACTCAGGTCTTAAACCCCTAACTCTGAAACTACCATTAGGTTCACTGATTGTTTCTTCCTGTAATTGTGAGCAATTCACCTGAGAGTTAGTCACAATATTTCTTAAACCAATAGCTTCGACAATAACTCCGGATTCTGGTTCACCATTAAGTGAATCAGTGATACCAATGCAACTAAAGGCAACCTGTTTGGCGCTAATCTCTGCTTTAATATCAGAGCCGTCATCGACAGTAAGCATTTGAGATGAAGGTTCAAAATCATACTCTTTCTTCATAACTCTTAAAAAATATTGTCCGGAATGTAAATCTTGGAAAACCAACTGTCCATTAGTTGGTGTCACACTATTTTTACGGTAATTGTCAGTTCCGCCACTTATAGATATCAATACATCAGAAAGTGGTTCATTCTTCTCATCCTTAACTTCAACTAATATCTTAGACAAACGAATGGCCTCAAAATGGCCTAATTTATTGGCCACACTTTTGAAGAAATAGCCCTCTTTTTCAGCGCTGACAGTAAGCGAAATATCACTATCAAAAGCGCCGGCAATGTATTTGCCGAGTGAATCAGTTTTTGTGGTAAATAATAATTGATCGGAACTAACTATTTTGATAACAACACCTTCAAGTTTTGGAAATATTTGACCATTAATTATAAGACCAATTTTTCCCTTAAATGTGACCGAATTTTCTACACAATTATCTTCGAGTTTAACTTCAAAAGAGTTAGGTTTAAACAAGAGTTGACTTGAAGTCGGTTCCAAATATATATTAACCATAGGTTTAGTCCAAATTGATATTAAATATTGAAATAATTGTTCGTTATTTTCTATATAACTCTTATGTTGAACTAAATGAAGTCGTTGTGTGTACTCTTCGTTACCAAAAGATTTCATTTTGACTGTCAATACAATATCAGAAACATTTAAATTTGTTATAACATCGGCAGTCATTAAATGCTTTGTAGCTGTTTTTGAGATCAAATTTCCCGAATCTTTAGTTGTATCGAAACTAATCACTTCCGTTGAAGAGTCACTAAATTTGTGACATCCTTTGGGAATAATTGAGTAAATGCCTGATTCAGTGACACAATGTCTTAATGTACGATCACTTCCAATACGAAGTTTTTCCACTTTATTTGACGGATATTTAAGATCAAAATCAATGATATGAGAAAAATATAAAGATAACAAATAGCCTTTTTGATTGAACTCAAGTCCTTCAATATTTTTATCAATTACTTCAGTCGTATGAGTATCTGTCTGCCAACACCACGAATCGGTACTTTTACTGATCACTATCTGATAAATACCTGGCGATAAATCTTCAAATTTAAATTCAAATTTATTGTTAGATATTTTACGCAAATCGCTAAACTTTAAAGTCTTAAGCAAATGATTGTCAATTTTGTTAAATAATTTCAGTTGTAAATCATTTGTCAAATGCAATGTATTAATTAAACCACTAATAGATGCAGTAAATTGTAGAAATTTCAAGTCTAAAATGGGATCACTTTTGACTGTAATAGTCATTTGTGACGGAATTAGTTTAAAGTTTGGATCCGAAGCAATAGGACTTATAGTATAAGTATCGGGTCTTAAAAGGACACAAAACTCTTCGTCTAATATTTCAATTATACTTTCACTGTGTTTATTGCCTTTAAACTCAATGTTAACGACACGATTAGTTGGAGTTGACTTTAATGTAAAAGTACCGCAAACATCAAAAGCATTGGGAGATATATCGGGAATTTGTGAAGCAATCGGTGATATTTTTAAAAGAGTTGGATTAAATGTCATGTGTGGAGAAGTGACAAGTATTTCATAGTTTCCGGTTTTTATATTTTCCAAATTATATCGACCATCAGTTTTAGTGATAACTGTTTGTTCGTTACCATTTGTTTGATCCTTAACAATAACTTTAGCATTGGGAACACCTTTTTGGTCGACAACAATACGTCCCGAAACACTGAAGCCCTCGATTTCAAATAGTGTTTCAATTTTAACGTTTTGATTCTTTACCTCAAACTTCAATTCTTTAGGTTTTACGTCAAACATGACATTATTTCCGCCATAAAAAGGGATTAAAACATAAGAACCAAAGGAAACGGTTGGGAAACGAAAAACTCCGTTCTTATCAGACGACGTATGGCAAAGATATATTAAATCGTTTGATGAACTCTTAATTGGGATTTGTTTTGTATCACATCCCAGAATTGAATGTCGTTTTTGTGAGAAAAGTGCAAAAAGGACTGAATGTATGGGTTCGCCGTCACTCATAACATTTCCAGTCACTTCATATCCCAAAACTGATAAACTATTTGCAGAATTTGCCGGTAGATAGACGTTATCGTTGGTGACACTGACCTCAATCTGGTTTTTCTTTAACTTCAGGGTTGGATGAGTGGCTTCAATGATATAATCACCGGGAAGTACTTCTTTAAATTCATAAAATCCATTACTTGTAGTTTTAGTTGTCTTCAATATATTATTATTTAGTTTAGCCTTTAAAGTTGTTGATATGTCCTCTGGACCTGTTGTCGACCCATCACTTAATACCTGAAGATTTTAAAGAATAAATCAATAAAAATATAAGAAAAATAATTTTAACTGAAAAATCAATACATTTCCCGAAACAGTGAATCCTTTGAATGAAAAGTTGATATCATTTTGTTGGGAACAGATATCAGTTTTGCCATCAAAGTTGAGTTCAACGGACATCGGTTCAAATGTCCAACCCTTAGGCGGCTCTATCTTCAGCTCATATAATCCCTTATCATATAATGGTATGAAATAATAGCCATTATTTGGGGCGCAATCAGTCGTGTACTTAACGATGCCTTTATCTGTCAAACTATAAAACAAATCTATAAAAATCAAAATCAATGGATCAATTCATAAGACATACAGTTTGATGAAAACATTATTATAGTTAATATTAACGATGGACTTCACGAAACCGCCGCAACCGATCACATCGTTATCACCAAATGTTGTGCCAAATATTTGTATTGCAATCGTTATAATCAATAGTATTGCACTCATGGTTTACACAACACATCAATTGGTTTTTATTGCAATCAATTTAATCACAAAATGACTAAACTATCGGTTGATAAGTGATGTCCACTAACTATGAGTCCACTAATGACTAGTCATTGCAGTACTCAATACAAGTCAAACATATACTGCACTTCAATAGCATTTGAACACATGGTTTGACTCTCTATTCAATGTTTCTAATGTTTCACACAGTCGTTGAATATTACATGTAATACATTGAATAACTTCATATCATATTCAGGTTATAAAAACCGAACCAAATTTAGTATAGTATTTGATGATTAAGTTTGTTATTAACATTACATTCACATAATATTATTAACAAATAACACATCTCTAGATAAATGTGTAAAACATAAAATTAAAATAGACTTAAATGACAATCAAATGCAACACAATTGGTTTAAAAGCGACAAAAAAATATGACATTAATTGTCTTACACTATATAAATAACCATGGTTGATTAAATTGTGTAAATTGGTAAAATAGATCTACCGTTAGGTTAATACCAAATATCAGTCAATTATTGCAGAACCCATACCTAACATAATTTTGTACATTTTATTCAATTTCTTAGCTAATGTTCAATCATATTAACAATTACAGTAAATATCTTATAATCAAATTAAGATAATTATATAGAAATGATCATTTTATTTGCAATTAATTAATATTGTATTGTATATTACAATACAATACAATACAATCAATTTTATTATTTATATTAATTGAAACATTTTTTGTGTTTTTTGCTCTTAATTATCAACTGATTGTTTTATTGGTGACGTTATGTCACATATTATCAGCATTTAGTCTGAGATCAAAGGACTCATTATTTTCCCCTCAATTAAAAAAATGTTTTTATAATTTTCAAAAAATTTTTAAATCTTAATAACAATATTAACTATCATATAATCAACAAATAAAAATAAATATTGACAAAAATTGTTATCAAAAAAATATTACGGTTATAAACAAAAATCCATTTAATGTGACTTTATATAAATAAATCCAATTAACAAAAAAAATAAAATAACAATTAATCTACTAATTGGTGTATTTGTAAAAAAACTCTAAATTAAATCAAAGCTATTGTCGTTTCTTAGACTTTTCTTTAGATTTTGTATTTTGTGTTTTGGGTCCTCCAGTGAACCAACTGGTCATCATCTCTGAGAGCTCCGGTACATCATATTTAGGCATTTGCATGTTTTGCATCTCCTATTTGAAACAACAAACTTTTTAGTAAATGTTTAAACCACTAAAATGATGTTTAAGTGGTCAAACCCGTTGTGTATCGGCATCGGCCGAATTCATCATTTTGGGCAAAACCATAATCAGAAGTAATGGCAAAACCATCATTAAAACCATTGGATTCAACAAAAAGTCTGTGATTTTCCACGTCTCGCGAATCTGAAAATACTTGAAATGTCCTTTTGTTTTGAATTTCAATGGATATGATAACTGTTGGACAGCCGATGTCTGGATGTAATTGACTTTTCGGGCGCGGGTTTTGCCTTTCGAGTTGATGTCCACCCGAATCGGCTCATAAAAGTAGTCGGGATTTGATATCTCAAGAAGATATGAACCGGGAGTCAAATGTGTCATTGAAAACGATCCGTCGCTTCTGTAAATGTTTTATTGGTTTTCTTGAAATCAAATCATATTATATTTTATGACAAATGATGACAAATACCTGAGAAAAGCAAAGTGTTGGCCATAATTGGCGATCACTTTAGTATTGGTCAGGAAGTGGTTCATCGATTGAATCATATCTGAGTGAACAATCACTTTACCATCGATGGTGTAATGCTTATTATTATTAGTTATCTCATTAGATCCAATAACTTCAATGTTATTGCAATTAATTTGTGATATTTGTGTTATCAATGATAACATTGATACTAAACTATATACTAATAAATTCATAACTAATTTAATTATTGAAAACTATTTAAAATTAAATGTATTTATAAATTATAATCCAATGTTTGTGTGACTAAACATAAACACAACAATAGAGTCATCGATATTATACTGTATTCTCAATGTATACATCAATGATGTAAATATTACAGTAGTTTTAATAATTTTATACAATTTATTAATTTTATTAATTAGTAAACAATTTCCTGACAACTAATTAAACAAATAAAAAATTAAAATAATATGTATTATTATAAAACAAATTGAATTATAAAGTATTATTAACAGTGAATATATGATTCAATAGTTAGTCATATAATGTGATTCATAATAAATATGAATACTTTATGAGTGAATGTATTGCTGTAAACACTGAATGACTGAAATGTAAACAATTTATTGCAAACTTTATGATTGAAAGTGTCGTTCAAATGGTTTGATTGATGGATATGTTGTGATACTTGAATGTCAATCACGTCATCTAATTAGCCATCAATTGCAAGTGCGATGAGTTCGAGTCCATTACCCGAACCGGTGACCAACAGGCGGCACAAAATGTCGTCAATGAATGCGCTCCAGAAGTGCAGTCAATATATTTACCGACTGTTCCGCGTCGGACACATGGACTTTGAGTTTGCCGTTTGGCAAATGATTTATCTGTTTATATCACCGAAAAAAGTGTTGGTTAATGACATGTAAAGTATAATAGTGATGATTAATAACAATTTTATTGTCCAACAGTTACCGCAACTTTCAATACAGGAAACAAACGAAGAATCAGTTCGCTCGCGACGACCCGGCATTTCTTGTCCTACTTTTTGTTTGTTTTCTCATATCAGCCACCGGTCTATCACTGGTATTGAGACTACACTTCTTGGGTTTTGTTAAGTTCTTGTTTTGGGTGGTGTTTGTCGACTGTATACTTGTGGGTGCAGTCGTGGCCACACTTTTTTGGTTTATAACCAATAAATATATGCGAAAATCTGAAACTGAAGACATTGAGTGGGGCTATGCTTTTGATGTCCATTTAAACGCATTTTTTCCACCACTCGTTATATTACATGTATTTCAACTATTTTTCTATAACGGTTTGTCTCATATTATAATATGATTAACAAATTATTATAACTCATAAACGATTCCTTATTTGTGTCCATCAAATATAGTGCTTATAAGTCAAGACTACTTCATTGCCCGCTTCTTTGGTAACACATTATGGCTGATAGCCGTTACTTATTATTGTTATATAACTTTTTTGGGATACAGTTGTTTAGCATTTGTAAGACACACTCAAACCATATTATATCCATTGGTTCCCTTATTCTTGTTCTATTTGGTTACAATTATCTCTGGAGTTAATATCTGTAGAGTTATTATGGATTTCTATCATTACAGAGTCTATTGATTTACTGCTAATATATATTTAATTTAACATTTCATTATTTATACTGTATAAATATAAACATTTAATAATCTAATAAATAAAAATATTTTTTTTTAAATATACAAATATAAAAATAATTAAATCAATGCGATTGTGCTATTTCTGAGAAGACATTCAAGACATCGTCAATAGTGAAGAGTAATGTGATGTTAGCGTCCGGATAACAGCGTTCAATCATTTCCTGAATCGTCTTGTATTGAATAATGAACTCCTCTTGCATTGAACGCCAAATCACCTAAAAAATAATTATACAATAAATAAATTTGTTGTTAACTCTGGGAGACGTTTGTCTAATTAATCAACAGATGCCTTGTATTGATAACTCTTTTTAATTTTGTATTTATCGTATAAATTCAAACATATAATTGAATGACATTTTTAATGTAAAACAATAAATGAATTGACACTTGAAAGATGTCAAATGGGAAGTGTCGGTGAGTTATACCTGAATGAGAGTAGTTGTCGGTTCACACGTGTGTTTCTCCACTTTTCGATACATATCTTCCAAACCTTTTTTCACTTCTTTTAAATTGCAATCTTTGATAATTTTTCTGAGTTCTTGTTTACTAAATGCCAATTGATAACCAATTTCTTCTGCTTTCACTCCTTGAGCTACCTTTTGTTGGACGCCTTCAAAGAAAATATTGAGTTTTTCAAGAGGTCGACCAAAATATCTTTTGACATAATCTTTAAGCGATTCATTGTATCGGTTTTTAGCTTCTTTGCGTTCATTTTCGAGACACGATATCTTGAGTGTCGACAAAGTATTGTGTAAGTAGTGATAGTTTTCCAAACGGATTATCTCTTGAGGTGTTTTATGGTGGTCTTTAGCAATTCGGTTAATCGCTTCAAACATTGATCGAACTAATATAGTATACCACCGATCGATGTCAGTCCTTCTTTGGACTGCATTCTTGAATATGTTTTCCGCCTGTTTTGCAAAAATTTCAAACCTCTTAATGAATGACAAAACACCACATTTAGCGCTTTTGGGAGCTTTTGATTCTTCAATACTGATTTGCTGTGAAAGCATAAAGCGATCAAAGTTTCTCTTCACTTGAATTAATATATTTCCGTATGATTTGGACAGAAATGATGCCGTGTCTTGAGCTGATAGTACGTGATGTGTCAATCTTACCAATAGATACATAGAGTAAAGACCATCTAATTTATCATAAAATGTGGCAAAACTGATAAATTCAGGTTCAAGTGCTGCAAACATCTCACTCATCATTGGTCTGATTTGTTCACTTCGTTTCGAGTCTTGTGTCTCATTACTACTTTGGCTCTGATGTGAAGGTGAAGGACTCGAACAAATCGATTGATTTGGATTTGATTGTATTGTTGGACCAATTTCCAGATCAAAGAAATCGATACAAAATTGTTGTTCAGATAGACAAATGGGATCAATTGCTGATAACATTCTATCGACACAATTATCAAACTCTTCCCATTCGCTTAAACTAAATTCTGAACTTCTTGTGGATGAAGTCTCAAAATAATCACTACTCATATTAGGCGTTCCTGTTATTGATCCGGAATTTCTTCGATTATCACTCGACGGTAATGTTTTGCGTTTGTAATCCATATTCTGTGGCGGAGTAGTGTTTGCAACTGAATATCTGCCACCAGATAGACGTTCTTTAGCCAACTCAAAGAACACACCAAATTCACGTTCGTATTGTGTATTTTGAAAATTTTTATAATTCTTCATCAAATGAGTAAATATTTCGTTGTCATTAATTTTAAGCCATTTCACTAATGGACTGTAAGTTCGAAGCATATTATGAATAGGAGAATGAACTGGAAGTGTTAGTTCTTCGCGAGAAATTATTGTCAAAAATTGGTCACTATATTGATTAGTCAAATGTGAGAAAAGATTATTTAAGTGATGCGAAAGTCGTGAAGAAAACTTAGTACAAGTCTTGTCCAACAATTTTCTCTGGTCTTGAACTGCACTCATATATGAAAGAGACGGATGAATGTTAGCGTTCAATGCTTTTTGCAAAACATTAGCCGATTGTATACATAAAGCTATTCCATATTTTGTGGTCAGATCTCCTTCAAGAAGTACATCTTCATCTCTTTTATCAAAATTTAATTGTTGTATAAGATATTGCAATTCAATCAATAATTTATTATTGTTATCGTTCTGAATCTGAACGATAGCTTCTTTCTGTTCCACCTGAAGAACCACTTCTCTAACATTCTTAAGAAGTGTCTCGTAATGACTAATTCTGTTCTCCAGTTTCGACGTCTCTTCGATGGCGTTATGAAGAGTTTGCATCAAACCTAATACGCGTTGCTCTGAAGCCATTATATTTTGTATATTAATTGAATCCATTGAATTGACTTCTTTGGTCAGTTGTTCAGTGAATGCTTCGGCGTTATGTATAGTGAACTCGCATTGAGACAAAAGGCGCTCCAAATCTGCTTCTTCTCTGGCAGTTAACGCCTGATAAGACTCTTCATCGGCTTCCTCTGAGTGTCCATTTTGGCCGTTTACCAATGTTTTAATTTCTGGACTTTCTTGTTGTGAAACTAATGACTCTTTTGGTGCATTTAAGAATTGGATCCGTTGTGGTGACGACTTTTGAGATGACAATCGTGTTAACCATTGAATGAAAGAATATTTATCATCGAGACTATTGGCTATCCATTTGTAGATCTGTTTGTTATTGAAGTGCAGTTCAAACTCCGGTGTTTCGCCTGAATGACCACATTTGGCGTCCACTACTCTTAAGTCACTTAATGACCAACTTTTATGTTTGCGATAGTATTGATCAGTCTTTTTGATCAAATATATTAAGACATTTCTGTTACTATCATTTAAGACAATCGTCAAAAAGTATATTTTCTTCTTCTTATGTGGTTTTGTCACTCCAGTCAATGCCATTAGTCTTTCGTTGTTATGTTGAAAGACATCCTTCTGTAGTGACAATCCTATTGATGTCATTATCTTAATCAACAAAATGCTAAATCAATTGTAAATCTAATGTAAATCATTGAATAATTGGTGTGAATGTCAATAATAAATATAGTGTTGTGTTGTGTTGTGTTGTGTTAACTCCCAATTGATCTCATATTCAATGCAATCATTATATTAGGAGTTAAAAGTCAATTACGTTAAATACGGTATACTGTAATACTGTACTTATATTATTAGTAAAGCATAAAAAAATATTTAATATAAACTTGAAAATATTCAATAAAATATTTACTAAAAACTAGCAAAATATTTATTTAAATATTTATTTATAACTAAAATGCTTTTGTGGAAATCTTAAAAATATAAATTTATAGTTTATTTTGCATAGCATTTAAAGTACTATAAATTATGTTTGAAATATAGATTTGTATATTTAGATTCTTAAACAAACCAAATACTTGCAAATAAATAAATTTTATACAAATAATACTCAAAATAAACTCTTATATAAAATTATAGTTAAATCATTTACAATTAAAATAAAGTATTATATTTTAACAAAATTTTAATCGAATAATTCTAGTTATTGATTAATTATTATATAACACTTGATATAATCATAAAATAATGTAAATAATACTGATTGTCTAATAAGCAAATTAAATTATAAAAACTTTTTTATTATTAACTTAAATAATTATTTGAGTAGATTTTATGAGAGACTAATTCATCGGATTCTTTTTTTTGAGTCTATTATTCTCTAATAACGATTTAAAACATACATATAATATTCAATTCATACAATTTGTAATTTATTTACCTTTAAATAATAAAAAATAATTTTAATAAATATTTATATTTTTAGTTAAGTGCGTTAAATATTTTTACGATATTAATAAAATTAATTTATACTCTAAATAATCATCAAAACAATTTTTATTTATTTTTATAATACTTAAAGTTTTTGACTATAAAATTTCTATTATTTAAAAAAATAAATCCCAAATAAAAGTATTAAAATTTAGACTATCGAAAATTTATTAAAATAGATAATTATATACCATTACTACCATGACTTCCATTAATACTATAAATACTATTACTATAAATTCTATTAATGCACGATAATTAATTAACAATTATTTATTGTATAATATATTTACTATATCATATATCGTATAATGTATAAATTATTATTAAATTTAAATAAGTTATTTTAAAAGCTATTATTTTTAATATTTATATAAACAATAAGTAATTAAATTAGTATAATAATTAACCATGAATTTTAATTGTCCTCAAACTCCATTTATTTTTTTGTACATAAATATTATATAACTATTTTTATTCATCAGTTTTGTTTTTATATTAAATAATTTAATTTTTAATAACTTGTTATTAAATATAACAAACATTTAGAGCAAAACAATTTCCGATTTTTGTTATTAATAATACGTTTTAATTGTTGTCAAAACAAGTAATTACTGATTACATAATTATTTTTAGATATATTTTTCATTATGTATTATGTAACTTTAAAAATAAAAATTATAGTTATATTTTTAAAAATTAATTATCTATATATTACAATATACTACAAAAATATTTTTCTCAAGTTTTTACTGTTTTTCATTATAAACATTAAATTCAAGATTATTTTTCAATAGAAAACACTGCTAACCTATTACTCTAATTTCACATCTATTATTGTCATATTATTTGGCATTAATAATATGTTTTTACTAATTTATTGACACTTTTTATTCAGTTAGTTATTGCTTAAATAATTTTTATTACTATTATTAAGATCTAATCAAACGTAAAATTTAATTAAAATTTAAAACAATACTATAATTTGAAGGTTATGTTGCAAAAATCATTTATTTACATTTCAATTTAAAATTATATTTTTTAATCTCATCTTTGATAATATTTATTTTCAAACTGTTATTTTTATTATTATTTAAATTGTAGGTGTGCTAAAAATATCATCGTATGAAATAATTTAATTAGAAATTTATAGTTTTATTATCAGTTAAGTAATAAATATAAAAATATATTATGCTTAAAAATTTAAATAAAATTCATAAATTTTATATAATTCATATGAATTAATTTCTTGATCTTATAATTTTTTAAAAAGAAATATAATGAATTGCAAAATATCAATATCAAAATTAAAATTAAAATGACCATTTATTAATCATTTATAATCTCAATATAGTAATTAAACTGTAAAATTATTTAACGATATGATATTAGTAATTAAAATTGTAGTCATTTTTTATAATTTTTAGTACAACATGTGTTAAACATTAGTGAAAGATTAAATGATAAGAGAATATAATTTGTGTTTTATTTAATCTTAATTATACTTTACTATACAGTTATACTGTTAGCAATATAATGATAATTGTGTTTGAATGGCAAAAAAATATTATTCAAGTGATTGTTGCAAAATTGGAGTTTAGCCATCGGTGCTAAATCAAGCTTACGGTAATCAAAGTTTGCAACAAAAAAATAAATAAGCAATAAATATAATATAGTATTGAAATTGTTTTTATTTGAAAATCTGGTATATATTATATTAACAGCAATATAGTTGTGATAAAGAGAGAAGTGTGGGAACAGTTGAATAGAGGGTCTCAACTCTATTAAAGCTAAATGATTGGTCACTTGGCTTATGGGCTCTCATGAGGAGAACATCATTTGAATTTGAAAACTAACTAAACTAGATATGAATGTCAAACTCATACACAAACAAAAACACATCTTTTAGTGATGGCATACCCGGTATGCTATACCGTAAACAGTGTTTCTCAAATGGTAAGCCCTATGCCCTCAAACATAGACTATTCCATAGATAGTGTAGCGAAAGGTGAAGGCACTGAAAAATTGATGGGCAATATTGAGAGCTTAACTTTAAACGACTAGTCCTTATACATAGTCCTTACAGTCCTTACAGTCCTTATAGGCCACATATACGCCCTTAACTAGTGTTCAACTTTTAAACTGTCAAACTCTGTGTCCCAAACAAAGGTTTGGCCCAAAACTTGTATTTATTTGTGTGTTATCTGACAATAATGTCATCATATTATAAACTATTAATATTATTTGCAATTAATTAATTTGTTTTGACTAAACATTTTGAGTGAATTTTATTACAATGTTTGACAAGTGGTGCACTTCTTGTACCGGAGAGACTCTGGAAATATCTCAAGAGATGAACTCACAAAATGATTTACAGACTGAGGCCGAGACAACCACTACTATAATGTTGGATAAGAGTGATACCAGTGCTGACAAACGAGACCACAATAATAGATGCAAATCCATTAAAAAGAAATTCAATCCACACTATGCCAGGTATGCATCAAACACTCATTTTCATCCAATTTATATGCAAATTAAGGTTTTAATTATATAATCATAAGAGAAATGCTTGTTCTTTATAATAATATTAAACTATAATTAAATGGTTATTTACACAATAATATGCAGTAATGTTATAAATTAAAAATATATTGTTTTTATCAATAGTTTTGTTTAAATATAAAATAGTAATATAAAATAAAATAAAAAAGTTTGTAGGTTTTGACATTTGAGAAAACATGTCAAGCGATACAATGAATTCAATCAAATATAAAATACATTGACTTTTAATGGCACAAACACTGATTTTTGTATATTGGTTTCACATTAATTATATATCCATTACTTATAAATGTATTTTTTTTTTGTACTATTTTTTGTATTAAATTTGTTTTTTGTTTTAAAAGTTATACTTTTGACAAAAACGATTGACCCGTCATTTATTTTGGACAATATTTTTTTTCTACTATCAAAAAAATAAATTTTACTATTTTCACTGAACTTGAAATTGTAATTTTATTTAATTAGTTAAATAATTATAACATATTTAATAAAATATGACGAAAATTTTTAATAACATATGTGTGATATAAAATTGGCTAAAAATTAGGTGAAATATTAATAGATAGTTATGAATATATCAATGATCCACATAAAGCCATATAAATTGATATATAAGATAAGGTATGATATATGTTATGATTATTTGCAATGACATTGTAAGCGTACTTCAGACGTAAAACAACAATCACTTGTATCTCATGAGTGTTGACCCAAATGAGAAGCCAGTGTTCAACAGACAACTTGTCGCACATATAGACAAACATTGATATTCATAATGAAAGTGAAAGTGTAGTGAAATGCCAAACATTGATATATTAAATGGTTTTAACAACACTTGTTCTTATGATTCCTTAGGGAATATCTCTTAAGGTAAGTATCATTACATTAGTGCCATAATGTGTGTGTATATGTGTGTCTCCAACTCGTCTATTGCCGTCTAAATGTTTGCCGTTATGTTATGTGTTATCTTATAAAGCAATGACCCATAAAATCATTTGATGGCTCTGTGTCTGTGTTTACATTGGTATCCAATTAAACAATTAATTGTGTGATAATGTTTTCGGATAATAATGTTTAAATCTATGATAACAACATTTAGGATAAATAGTAAATGTATTTAGTAATTAAAACTTATCATTTTCAATCAATTTATATAACATGTATTTTTAAAAGCTCTTATCAAAATTTAATATATAATTTTGTCACATATTTAATTCAATATTATCATTAATAGATAAAATAATCTATAATAATATATTAAAATTAGTTAAATTATGCATTTTTTTTAGAAATTTGTCAGAAATATATGACACTTCAATTAATTTTTTATATTTTATAATAATGAATTAAATTGTATAAGTAAAAATAAAGTAAATTGATAGTTTATCATATTTTTGTAACATATAATTTAATAATATATTTAGTTTAATTATAATTTATAAAAGTTATTTAGTATATTATTGTATATGAATTATTAGTCAAATTATTTAAAAATTTAGTTATAAATATTCTAAAAACATTTATAGCTTATTTGTGTTATCAAAATGCTTTTATGAATGATAAAACCTTTAATAAACAAAATCAATTTATTTAAAGGCAGTTATATTATAAATGAGCATCATTTTAATATTTTTAAATAATATTGCAAAAAAATAAAAACTAGGAAATGTTTACAATTAATATTGTCAAAATTTTATCGACAATTTTAGAAATTATAGTAAAAAATATATCGTTTATATAAATTATTTATTTATTTATGATCAATTATTATTCATTTTATAATTTTTTGTTTAGTTTAGTTTATATTAAAATATAATAAAATTTTTTATGTAATAAGTAAAAATGCTGTGCATGGCAGCAAAATAAAGCAATACAGATTATTTTAAGTATAAGTAACTAATATTTACATATTATTTATGTATATAATTTAGCTAATAAATTTATAAATTATTTTTATAATTTAAAATCATATTATTATAGAAAAAAATAGAATATTGAATAATTTATATAATTACAATAATGTTATTTAAAAATTAGTTAATATATAAAATAATTTCATTAATTATAGTAACAATGATAAAAATAAACAATGTTTATAAAAAATATTAAAAACACAAAACTATTTATAAAATTAAATTTTTATCTAAATTAAGATTTTAAAATAAAATGAGTTTAAAACAATATTTCAGTAATTATAATAACAAAAAAAATATTGACATAAATGAAAATTACTAATAACATCCTGTTGTTGATAATCAGTATTTTTGTTAAATACTAAAAATTAAACAATTATTTAAAAACTATAATAACTTATATCTAAAAATTTCATGCTTTTAAGTGCTATGATTTAATACACTATTCATACTTATTATTATAAATATTTTATTAGACTAAAATCTTAATTTTATAAATGTATAATAATTCTATACTTAGTAAGGTTATAATTTTTATTTAAATAATAGTAATCATTAAATAGGATACATATAAAGATAAAACACTTATTTCATATTTTCAAATAATATTAGATAGTAAAGTAAAAATATTTGTTATAACTTTATAATAATATGAATTACTTATTGTTTGTATTGAAAGAGTAATTTTGTGACAAATTCGCATTAATTTAAAGGAATTTGAAATAAGTGTTGCGTTAATTGCCTTGAATTTGAATTGCTTTCACAGTTAATATGATATATAAAATGTTTAGAAATTAAACATAATTCAGTATAAATTTATATATATTTATATATCAGTATATATATAACAAATTATATTTAACAAAAATTATAAGTTTAATAAACTTTAGAATAAATATTTTTATAGATATAAAATATAAATATAAATGTAATGTATTTATTATTATTATTATTTTTGCCGTTTGATTTAAAAATAACTGAATACTAAATCAAATGTTTCTTATTTTAGCATATTTTACATTTTAATGTAAATAAAACATATTAAAATATATTTTTGACAATATTTTTTGAAAATTGCATAAATAAATATTAAATACATGCATTTGCATATTGATAGTATATTTTAAAAAATCTTAATTGATAATTTAATAAGAAATATTATATATGAATATTTAAATTTATATTAATGATAACTTACTAATAATATCAAGAAATAAATTTACTATTTAATTAAATGTTTAATAATAAACTAACAAATGATTCACTAATTAGTAAAAGTATTGTGATTTGAGACCGATATATACAGTAGTCAATAGTCAATTTGCAAACAGTTTTTAGTCTTATTTAAAATGTATTGGAGCGTCAAATAGATGATTGGGTCACACAATACCTAACCATAACAGTGTATATATGTTTAACCACTGTTTTTGTAGGAACAGGTACTATGCAAACACCAGCGACAGAACCACAAAGGGCTGGTAGTCTCAGTTCATTGATCAGCAATAATAGTGATGTGAACTGTAAGTTCAGTCTCTATAAACTATGTCTTAGCAGAAGTTCCTTTGATTTGGACAGACATCAAAACAATCAGTTGTTGCCTAAGAATTCAAAGTCTGTATATATTGTCATTATATAACATATACTATAACTGTATTTTACAAAATAAGTGTATTAAATGTGGTTTGTGTTAATTAATAATAATATTTTTATAGAAAATGTTTGTTCAATTAACATATAAATTATTAAAAAAAAGTAAATTACTGTATCATTGAATAGATTAATATTACGTATGAAAAAATTATTTACAATTTTTTTAATTGTTTCGATAATAAGTATTACTAATAATTTTTTAAAAAGCAAATAGTGTCGATTCAATTAGGCATGACTTACAAATGTGGTATGAAATGAAATAAAAGTATATTAATGTATAAATTTATGTATAATAACCTTTGCATTGATTTTCTACATAATATATTACATAACTAAAATATATATTATATAAAATCTTATTTATTATAACTCAAACCGCATTTTTTGCCCTTATTATTATTATTATTATTAATAATAATAATATTATTATTTTTTATATTTTTTTAATTATTAACTGAACAAAGCATTTCTCTTAATTGAAATATTTGTTAAATTTTTTGTATTAATTATGATTTAAAATGCTTTTATATAAAATCAAAGTTTAAGGCCAATAATAAAATCGATGTTTATTTTAAATAACTAATGTATTGACAGGACTGCGGCCTTTATAGTGACCAGTTCTATATACGGACAGCTATTGGTAGTCATATGTCTGGCCTTTTTCACGGCAGAGATCGTCACACTTAAGATACCATTGCATTACTTTGAGGTAATTAAAAAAAAAATATTTTTATAACAATTATCAGACATTATCATATTAATTGATTGTTGTTGTATTTATAGGGCTTTTATCTTTACCTATATTCAGTCAGTTTACTATTTTTACTATATGTATACATCTATCTGCTAAGTGATGTACCGAAATATGAAGCAAATCGTAAGTAATATTTTTTTTGAGTCACGGATTTTTAGTCATAAAATTTGTTAATTTAAAAGTCAGACAATTTTTCAATAACACTGTATAGTTCAAGGATTTGTCTTAATTTTCATTTATAAAATGCATGCAATGACTAATAATAGGACTCAAGCCTTCAAACGGGAAAAAGACTCAAAAGACCGGAGAAACGGATAGATCTCACGCTTCGATATTCTTACGAATCGGTGGTATTGTCTTTGGACTCGGAGTTATGGTTTATAATGGATTAGAATTTGGAGCATATTTTGAGATACCCTATAATTCTCCCTGTTATTCAATACTATTGGGTATTTTTTAGAAATTATTAAATTTATTATTATTATAATTAACAACTTTTTTAATATTCATAAAAAATTACTATAATTATTAGGCGTGAATCCAATACTTCAGGCAGCGTTTACTTTCGCACAAATGTATTTCATATTTACATATTCACGACTAATGATTCATAAATTCAAACTAATTGCAAGACTTGGATTAATGCATTTGGTGGCCACTAATTGTTGTGTTTGGATTAGGACTCTCGGAAAGGAAACACTCCACGTATGATATGATTTTTAACGATACAATCATTATAATTATAATCTGTTTAATAGGAACTCAAGAACAGTGGTTCGTCGCATGCATTTCTTGAAGAGCTTATTCTTCCGCTTCGCAATCAAATCACAAGAAGCAAATCCCGATCAATACATGATAATTACAGCGAAGTCAGCGACTCTATTGTTAACACAACAACAACTCCATTATCGACGACAATAAATCGGTCAAATCCGTGTCAGAAGGAGAACATAATGGGAACCATATTATCGGATGCTTCGCCTTATTTATATCCATTTATTGTTGAATACTCCCTAATCGGTGCCGCCTTTCTATATGTCATGTGGTCCACAATAGGTCGCGGAAAACGCAATAACCTTTGCAATGGTAATGACAATTCTTCGACACCAACTTCACCAATAAGTAGTCCCGGACTACAAATCGACAATTTAAGCACATCTTCGGGTCAAACGTACAGTACTACAACTCCAGCACTCTATAGTTGTCTCGGTTCCAGTAAAGGTATATTAAAGACAATTTTAGTTAAAATTGATTAATAATTATCAAAAAAATAAATTACAGGACTTTTTAGTGGATTCTTGTTTTTGGCCGTTTCTGTCACTGCTCTCATAATATTCTTTGTTTTGGTTCACAATCCTAACTATAAACTGATGGCAACTCTTATTAGTGATATTTCCCATTCAGCGCTATTAATACTCAGTTGTATCGCTATTTTATTGGGATTTATTAAAACCAGACGGTTAAAGTTTCAGCCGGGTATGCATTTTCATCTATTAATTATTGATTTCTTTTTTTGACAAAATTATATAATTTACAGGAATATCTGAAACAGCAGACGGAGGACTAAGAGATCTTTTGTTAAGAGTGGCAGCCTTTGGTCTTTACATTTATTCTTTCTTTGGTGTGATTGCCGGAGCCATGGAATTAAATTCTGTACAACACCTTCTGGTTTTGGCTACCAGTGCTTTGACAATACTTCAGGTATGTATCAAATAAAATACATCAGCTATGGATATAACTGATATACATATATATTTGATTCATTAGGTGACACTGCAGTCGTTGTTCATATCAGATGTGGTATGTCGTAAGCGAAGCTCACAGAAACAACCGGGACGTCAATTGATCACATTTTTACTGATCAATAACCTAACCCTTTGGATAATCTATACGTTTGAGATGCAAAAAGTGGAGGCATCGCCCCTCCAGCTCAGTGTGTATGGCTATACCACTTGGGCTCTCATTATACGGATAACACTTCCGTTATCCATATTCTATAGATTTCATTCGGCCATCACTTTTGCCGAAGTCTGGAAAAACTCTTACAAATATTAATTAATATATTTGTTTGGCTCTCAAATACTAACATTTTTTTTTGGTTCATTATTACATTTATTTATCGCTAATAATCATTATGTAAATTAACTTTAAATGCATTCATCATTTGTAACTTAAATGCCTCATATAATTTGCGATAATATTGAATCCCATTTCTCATTATTATTATATTATATTTAAACTATAAAAAAAATAAATATATCATTTATTATTTTAAAATTATAATTTATATTATTAAAATTTTATTTATTTATAATATTTACATAAACTATGGTTTAATGTTATTTTTAAAGTACATTGTAAGTAGTAGTACTGATAATTACTTATAATACTTAACTTAGAGTACTTTCATTACAGTATTTTATGCAATTTATTTGTTACGTTTGTGACATTATTGCCAAAAATATTTGTACATTATATTGTATATTTTGTTTAGTAGTTTATCTAAATGCTAAAAATTTAACTGAAAAATACAGTAGTTTTTTATGGCCACTAATATTCTAAAATTATTTTTATCACTGCAAACATTTATCGGAATATAAATTATTTTTAATGTAAAATCAGTGTATTTTTTATGTATGGTTTGCATGTTTTTAAATTATTTAAAAGGGAGGAAATACTTATAGTATATAAAAATTGCAAACATTTACAAGTCTTAGACATTAAAGACAGTACTTAATATAGAAGTGGGTTAGAGAGCAAAACCATCTAATTTAGTATAACTATCTCTAGCATAACGGCTCCCAATACTCTTGTCATAGGCCTCTAAGCAAAAAAATGTTATAAAACATCAATATATAGCAAAATTTTATACTCTAACTGTTAGACTAACATAAGTAGACAAGTTTTAGTATACTTTATATCATTTTGGATTACATAATTATTTTTGTATATATTTGATTAAGTAATTAGATACAGTTTTTTATAAATAATATATAATGTAATTTATTTTTATTTATCTATAGTGTTGTCAATACTAGATATATAAACCTTGAGATTTAATTAGATGATAATAATTTGTAATTGATTTAGAATTAATAAAAATAAAATATATTATTTAATTAGTAATAAATTTCAAAAGAATATTAAGTAATTATAATTATTTAAGTATTAAACTTAATAATGGCATTATAAAAGTGCTATTTTTACAATAAAAATAATATATTTTTGAAACTATAAAAACTACAGAAATAATTATTTTACTTTATATTAAATGATAATTTTAATAAAAATATAATATTAATAGTTATTGCTATTTGTTTAAGTCTAGAAAAATAGAAATTATGACCAAAATCATAATTATTTATTCAATTTTAATAATACTTACTATTCAAATAGTGAGCAAAACTAAAAATATGTTATATTTTGTCAAATTTTAAACAACAATTATATTGTTAAATCAATTTTCATTTAAAGTAGATAATATAAATATTAACTATTTTTATTTAACTATTATTTAATTTTAATAATAAGATAAAATTTTTATAAAATATAGTCTTATAAATAAAAATTTATCAATTGTTATGATCTATTATTTTATCATTGTGTAAAATAATATTTATTATTATACTAATAGTAAAATCTGTGTTTTATAGTAAAGGTTAGCGTTTTCAATAGCAGACATTAAACCATAAGTGATGAAAACCATCAAAAAAGGTCAACTTAACGATAATATACAATGTGCTAAACATATAAAAGATTTTATACAATAAAAATAAAATTTGTGAACAAAAAAGTAACAAAAAATAGTTTATTTTATAGTTTATAGTGATGAATATCACTATATATAATATATCGGTATTTGGTTATAAACGATCTAAAAATGAAAAAACAAAAAACAAATTTAGTACTGTATTAGCAATATGTGAATACTGTAGTTAATTGCATTAAATATACAAAAGTGTTTGATTTTTTTGTAAAATCACCTAATAATATATATATAATAATTATTACTATAATATTATAAATTAGCAGCAATACATTACTACAAATAATGATAACATCAATTAAATGATTTATAAACCATATTATATTTTATGTATTATATAATTTCCAAAACACTGAGTATATTGTTTTATCACATTTTTAGATTTTATAATCCTCATAAATTATTGCAATAAAGACTATTTCACAATTATGATAAAAATTAATTAAAATTACAATTGGATTCCTAAATCAGGATTCCTGTTTTTACAGGAATCCCTATGTCTGAAAGGAATAAGACAAGGAAAGGGATCTAAAATGATTCAATAGACAGGATTGGGATTTAAAAAACAAAAACTCTAAAAAAGACTCTGTTTTCAAGAAAATTGTTTATAAGAATTTTATTTATATCTACATAAGGCTAAAGGTTATAATATAAATAAAACAAAAAACTTGTATAATTTTTTTAATAAAGCAATTTTTAATTATTATTTTTATTTTAATCTATCATTTTATTAATTTTTCTTCGAGTAAAGTTAATTACTGATAATTTTGTAAACAAAGATAACAAACAATTTGTTTAATCAGTGTAACAATAAAAATAATATTAATATTAAAGTAAAGCTAATTGTAGTTTACATGAGATGAACGGGAACAGGGATCAGACATTAAAATTGTAAAAAGTTGTCTATTTATAACAATTTATGTATTGATCCAAATGGTACTAAATAATTATGAACATTTCTCTAAAACATTAACCATTATTTCAAATATCATATATGATATCATTTTAGTGTCTATAAAATCTAATTACATAGAAATTCCCAAGAGTTAAATGAATCAAAAGTAGCCATAAATTGTTGAAAACATTTTTAATTTTAAACTCATCTTTGATTTTTATATTACTAAAATACAAACAAAATGTGGTTATAATGATTAAAATAATCTATTGTCTAATATTATATAATATATTCACAATTGCAGTAATCATTCATTTTTATGGTAAATATAGCACATATAATACTTTTAGTAAATAGTATGTGTTAGAGACAACAGAGTTAATGTTTTTAACATTTTTATGATAATAGACTTTATTTAATTATATTGTATATGTATTGCGAACCATTATGTCAGGTCTTTTCGTCCAAAAAGTTAGCTTTAAGTTTGATATACTGTACATACAGACAAAAATAATAAGTGTGTAGAGAAGCAAAATGAGTTGTTATCACATTGAGATGCCTGAGCCGGGTCTGGTAGGTCTATTATTAATGTTCAATTACTGTCATAAGCTATAATTGAATCAATATGTGCACAAACAGCACAAACACCAGCCAAATACTGGTATGAATTTGCACCGACACTGCAACCAAACCCAGTAGTGATTGTCTTTTATGGCAACAAATGAATTATTTAGTATTGATTTGGGATCACTGTTCAACATTAATGTCTACTTATGGTCACTAATATTTGATTTTACACAAACATTACTAATATCCATCTATCTATCCCCTCATTATTATTATTATACATTTATATAGACAAATAAACATTTAACTAAACAATCTGACAATATGTACACAACTATTAATATAATTGTTTTCAATTTGTGATTATAATGAATTGAACTTCACATCGATATCAATGATATGATCATTTGATTAATGAACAAAATATACGGATTCCTTGTTTTATACTAACTTTGATCCGAAATTTAAGGCTAACATTGTTTGATACTTTAAAATAAATGATTCATTAATGGCATTAAATTCCTAATCATTTTTCAACTGTAGGTTTTGTGATAAATGATAGACAAAAATTTTTAAATTTGTTTAAAATAATAATTGAATTTTATATTAAAATAATTTTATATATTTATTACAAACTAATTAAAAATATAAAGAATAATGCAGATTGATTGTCAAAACAATTCATTAAATCAATTTCAATGTACAAACAATATATATATATTTACAAAAATATACATACGATTACTGATGTATAAATAAATAATTTAAATATTGATTATAATAATTTAGTAAATAAAAATTTATATTTATAGTAAAATAAATAGTAAATGATTACATAAATTGATATCAATTGTTTATATCAATATTGCAAATCTTATAAAATATTTATAGTATTAATAAAACAGTAAATGTAGATAATAATTGAATAAAAATATATAATGATAAAACAATAAATAGTATTTGATATGTTCGGTACATTAGGTCAAACTGGTCTCAGACTAATGTATAGTGTTTTTGCTTTTATTTAGTGGTGTTTTGCCAATTGGTTTATAGCCAACAAAAATAATTCGGACCACAAATTATATGACAAAACAAAAGTCTATTTGTTATATAAGTTATGGCATGAATTCCATTACATGTATGAGTACTATACATCCAAAAACCGTAAGGCCTATCAGTTTACCTAATTTTAGAGTCTCTCTCTCTCTCTCTCTCTCTCTTTCTTTCTTTTTCTTTCTTTCTTCTCTCTCTTTCTCTGTAATGCAACACAACTGCATTTTATGGTCGCTTTGGTTGCATTGGCTGAACATTTACTCCGTTACTCCAAAAAATTTCACTTTCAATTCCGTAGAGTCTCTCATCCGATATAATGTATTTGTTGTGAACTCACGGCAGAGCACAGGCTTACATGTTTGCACACATCTATGCAACCGTTTCTTACATAACCGACTCTCACATTCACTATACATCAAACTATATATATATATATATATAATTATTTTCCAGATGAAAGTCTATAAAATTTCAATTACTACTATTTTTTTATTTATCTTAGTTTAGGTATGAATTTAGAAATGATTTGGCATTTCTCGTGACACCATTTATCATCAAATCATTTATTAAAAATTCATATTTTATATATTTTTTCTTTTTTTTTAATTCAATACAATCTTTTATTAATAGTATTTATTCGTAATTCAAAAACCCGTCAATTTAATAGTCACTTACTTAACTCAAATATTGTTTAGAGTTTAAAATTCTTATAAAATGTCTTGAATTTTTATACACAGATTTTATTAAAGAAATAATAATAATAATAATAATGACTTCTCAACTTTAAATTAAAAAAAAATCAATAATCATTTATGACTATTTATTAATATTTTTAATTAAAACTAATAATTTTTTAGTTTAAAACAGCTATATTAATGGATTTTATCAATTTTAAAATAATAAAATGAATAATGTATGGAATAAAATAAAACTTGTATTCAAATAACAGTATATACTTCAAACATAATGATTAATCTAATTTATTTCTAATATTTTTTTTCTCTAATTTAGTCACTGATTATAGAATTAAAAAAATCTTATAAAACATATTTCTGATTATTTATAATGATTTATAAATGCAAAAATGTTAACATCTTAAAATGACACAATACTTTAGTAATTAATAAAAACAATATAAAAGCAAAATTTAATTTGTTAGCACAACTCGCAAGCAATCTATAATATACAGTATATATAAGTTATTCAAATATTTTTATATAACAAAAAAAGCGTTAGTATTGACCATAAGGTCTGTAAGTAATTAATCTTAAGAGCAGAGCTTTGCTTTGTTTTCGATTGCTTTTAAAAACTCTGCGATAAAGCAATCAATTGTTTAGCGAGTGTTCAGCCCTTCATTTGCTATCAGTTGTGAATCAGTCGATCAAATATAAGCCCCGTTTCAGCTGTGAGTTTGTCGATCAATACTTGCAAAATATATTGCATATTATTTTTATATAATTAAAACGATATTTTATGTGCAAAATTCAGTTAAAAAAAGGTTAAAACAATATATTATACAACAATATAACACAACAAAAGATGAGAGAAAAGTTTGCACAACCATTGACTTCACATTTTTTGTGTGTGTTTAGCATTTAATTAAAACTGTCTCACTTTGTGCTAAACCAAATCTATATGAGTTGCACCACAAATACATAGATATATCATAGATTATACTTAATATATACATACAAATAAAAATTAAAACTCCTCCTCTAAGCATTAAACGTTATAATATCGCGCCCATATATATTGCTGTTATACTATAAAGCGTACAGTAATAATGTAAAGATTTATATATAAGATATTATTTTTTAAATTAATTAATTAACTAATAAAATATAAATTATAATTTTTTATTGAAATAGAAATATTTTAAATTTTTAACAATTATTAAAATTTAATTTTATTTATGAATATATTAATTATTATTTAATTATTATATTTTAATTTAATAATTATTTAAATTTGTATTTAATAAATTATTAATTGTATTAATTATTAATATGGAATATATAAAAAATTATTAATTATACAAAATTATTATAAAAAATATTAATTATAAAAAATATATATATTTAATCTAAAAAAAATGTAGATATTATATGACAACTATGACATTAGTTTTATTATTATTATTATTATTATTAGACATTTTAATTAACTTTAATTAACTTTAAAAACTATATTATTGCACATAATTGATTGTTATTAATATTGTATTGTATTTATCACAATATTTAGTACTATTTATAACTAATATTTATTATTTAATCACATTTGTTATCACAAATCTAAAAGTACTTAAACAACACGTGGACTTAGTTTGTTTTCAATGCCACACAATGTCATCCTATAATACAGTCAATAGTATATATGCGCGCAATATTATAGCGTCTAATGCTTAAGGGGCGGAGTTTTTACATGGCATAGTTATTATACACACTAAGTTGTATTGTTTGTATATATTAAGTATAATCTATGATATATCTATGTATTTGTGGTGCAACTCATATAGATTTGGTTTAGCACAAAGTGAGACAGTTTTATAGATAAGAAATATAAGAAATTAGATTTTTGGCAAATGATATGTAATATTATTGATTGGATATATTGTTAATACAATCAGTTATCGCTAGAATTGATTGGGAAGTGTCTATGAGTTGGTTAGTGTTTTGGCACTATTGGACTTAATTGATCACTGGTTGGCAATGGGCGCACATGTTTGACACAATGTCCACATCACGCCATATTAATCCTATTATTTGTATTACTTTTTTTTGTTGTTCAATGTGTTTGTTATATATTATGTAAGCCATGAATGAGATGAAAGAAAGTGAGAGACAATCCGTATGAGAGACACAAAACTCATCGTCTCTTCCGTTCATTGCTTTCAATGATGAGACAACACATGCATTCGTATACATTATAGTAGTATATAGAGTGACCAACTTCGAGGATTAGCCTTGATTAAGGATTTGCCAGATAAGTAGCACTTATTGTTATAATCCTTTACTCTGTTGTCATTTAATAAAATACTATTAATAGTAAAATTACTATTTTATTATTAAATGTTATGCTAATCAATAGTGTAGTATAAATTCATTGATTATTATATTTCATGTAAATTAACATAATCTAACATTATTTTTTTTATATGCAAAATTGTTATTCATAAAAAATTAATATATTTTATCTTCTATAATTATCTTGAGTAAAATTAGTTTAACTAAAATATTTTATATGAATTGATAAATAATTAATAGCTAATTAGTTATAGTAAATAATGAGATAAAATTTATTTAAAATTATTGTTAAGAAATGCAATTTATGTTTTTAAGATTTTCAATTAAAAAAGTTGGTCAGTCTAGTTGTAGTGTTTGTTTGTATTTACTAATACTTAGTCTATTACATAACAAATAGATATAAATATATAGAAACGTCAAACATGTTATATATTTTTGACATAAACTTTTCTTTTATAACCAGTTATGCAATCATTATTTTGTTTGTTTATTTGCAGCACTGCTATCATTAACAGACAAATTAGATAAACTCTACAGACATTCAATAATTGATTGCTTAACAGTTAGTGGTTTTTCATTTGGAAATGATTTTAATATTAATTGGGAGTCCAAAGCAAATAGTGATAACTAATTAAGAGATAGTAATCCATCTCCAGTTGAGTCGACTGTAAAACCCAACGATGTTTTGCTTGTTATGGATGTGTCGATTAAAACGGAGAGTCAATGTTAAGCGGGTTGTCCTGTCTTTCCCATTGCTTTACATATATAGGGTTTGGCATTCATGTTAATTGCATCCTCGGGGAAGTTACTCAACAATCCGACAACCCTTGTAAACAACGTACCCTTTCTCTCAATAGAGACATGAGTTCAATAAGTTAGGTATGAGCTCTCTATTTGCAATCCATTCGTTAACAGAATTACCATCTTTTCGGTGAAAATAAGTTTCGATTTCATTATGAGATCAGATATAAGATAATGGTTTAGTTGGTTATAGTAAAAGTCCTAATTATATAGGAATGGCTTATATTTTATTTCTACTTTCATTCAATATATTCATTTGACTCTTATTGTTGGATAAACATTAAGCACATACTTAATAGTCAAAGTCATTAAAGAGGTGATCACATTATCGTTTTGTTTTATTTATCGCTTTTATTGTAATCAAAATTCTAGTCAACAATAATTATGGGGACAAACATTTTTGTTCAATTGATCATTATTATCAATTAATCTATTTTTATATATACAGTATAAATGACGTATAAAAAAATATTTAATCACAATTGTTTGGTACTTTTCTTTAAAAACTGTTTATTTTAGTCTAATAATGATTTACAGTATTTTTTTATCAATGAATCGATTTTTTGCTACAAATGTTATTGACATTTATACAAATCAATATTATTTTTAAGCGTTCATATATTATATTATTGACACGAAGCTATTTTATATATATATATCTTTCTCTCATAATAATTGTATGCAAACTATATTTAGCATTATTTTTATTAAATAACAAATAAAAATTAATTAAATATCAACATATTTGCAGATTTTTAAACGACAAACCAATCTTGTGGTTAATTAAGTTATTTTCACTGAAAGTATAATCAAAGTCATTCGTGAAGTGTTTGAATGTCATTTCGTGCTTCAAAATACAATATTTCACAATAAAGTTGTTTGAAAAGGTAGGGAAACGTAGTGGAGATCAATGTTTTATATAATATATAATGTATTTTGTTTATAACACTCAAACACATCATTATTGATGTATTACTTACTTTCTTTAGAGAGCAATGGTTTTGATAAAATATATGTTAACTCAAAATCAAACATACAGTGAATCCCAATGTTAGAGTCAATCAAATAGAGTAAGCTTTTAACTGCAATATTACTGTACAATATTCTTGCATTAATGTGTGCATCAAAACATTGGGTAAATTTTAGATAAATTTTGAAATACTCTTAATTTTAAGTTTAGATAAAAACATTGAATTAAAATATTGAAAAGAAAGTATATGAATGCAAATAATTTAATCTTAAACTTTATTTGAGGCAATTTTCTCCTAAAAATAAAATGAAAAATATATAAAATCATTGACTTTGACTTAAGAGCGCCTGAAATGTAGAAACTAAAGAACAAAAAAAAGGTATCATTTGTGTACATATTAGACACGGAGTTCACATAACATATAGCACATAAAGGGATCAATACTACCGTACCATACCATATATATGAGCACAAAGTGGATCTATAAGTTTATATATAGTGACTATAAATGTAATAATAGCCCACATTTTTCTTATTCACTGAGAGAGAGATTGAGAGCAAAAATTTTTGGAAGACTTTATTAGAACTACAAATAAAAGACGGCATACAATGGCATACAATTGATATACATTTCTCACAATATATTACTTATGGCTACACAAGCCATCCATATACTACTTTATGTACATTAATATACACTAAAGATGTTTATGATTAAATGGTATATCGGAGAGAGAGAGAGAGAGAGAGAGAGAGAGACAAAAAATGAACATTAAGTTAACAAAATTACTTTCATTGTATTGATATAGTCATGTCTCAGACCTATCGCTACCAATCACTCTCCAAATAGCTATAACTGTACACAAATAATACACAAATAAATGAGTTTTTCTATTAATTTTGAATAAATTGCTTTCTCTTTTTTTTCCTTATATTATATATATTTCTATAGATAATTATTTTCTTAATTATTTTTTACATAAAATCTGTGTATTTTGACAATTAATGTTTCATATGTTTTTTATTATTATACAGATATTATGATAAAAAACAATTTTTCTAATGAAAATGCATAAAGTTTAAATATACAATAGTATAATAACATAATGTTTTTTAATTATATAAAAATGATTGCTCTAAATAACAAAATATATTATAATATAATGGGTTAACAAAAAATGGCAAATTATTTAAGTCCTTTATTTTGTTGGACTCATCCAATTTCATTGATGACTCTTTTCATTGTAGTCGCTATTGATGTCCATTTGTCGTCAATTAAATATCAATCTCTTCTTTTACAACATTTTTCGTTTATAAATCTATTTGTAAAAAAATAAAAATAAAAAGTCATTAGATTAACAATTTGTTATAACTATGTTTTTGACAGATTTCAATAACATTTTACTATTGAATAATATTAGTCATTAAATATTTATATTTAGAAAACCATTTTTGATATATAAATGCAGATTTAATTCAATTTTTCTAACTAATGAACTGATGGCTAAATTTGATGTTAAAAAGTTAAGCTTAAGTTTAAATAAAATGTCAATCTATATTATAATATCATACAATACAATGCATAATACATAGGGTGCGGTACACTTTGACTGCATTGGTCTTTAAACAATTTGATCCCAATAGTGAACAGTCGGTCTTCAATACAATAGTCCCAAAAGTCCCCAATATATATATACACGATATATACTATGTTTAAAAATAGGCTCAAAATTAATGAAATGTATTTTCATTTATGAATCATCAATGAATTGATTACAACTTTATTTCAAAATGCATTTACAATAGCTTTGAATTAGAGTTAATAAAACAAGTTAAATGTCATTTTTTCAATTTTAATGCACCATTTCTTACAAAACATTTAATTTAGAGTTCAATTTATAAGTGATTCATGATTTCACTACTATTTTACTGTCAAAACTTTGTTTCACCCATTATTCTCAATAACTTATTTGTTTCCCCTCTTCACTGATATAAAGGCTTAAATTATTTTTATACTATCAGTCCTGTCATTAACGTAAAAATACATTGAATTATCAAATTTGTTAGTCTGATAAAGAAAGAGCTAAAATATATTGAATAGTTAATTTAGTTTAATAATACACTTAATATATATATATATATATTTCTAAAAATTATGTCGAATAATATATATATTCTAAAAAAACTAAAAAATTATTTACTATTACTTTACTATTCCTTTACTGTTCCTTTACTATTACATTTCAATGCTAAGTATTATATATTGATGATAGACTTGTTTCTATTGAAGTGTATTTTTGGGAGTATTTTAAAGTATAGTATCGATAGCACTAGTATTTTAAAAGCTGACACACGAAAGTACACAGTGTGTACTACACACTGTCTATGTTGTGATTGTAATGTAAAATAAATTATAGTCTACTTTACTGTATATAAAGCAAACTCTAAAACTATGATATAAATGATGGCTCAAACTTGATATTAGACAAAAGCACAGTCGGTGTCATCAAAAGGGATAAAGAGATGATGTTTTAATACAAAGACTGGTATTTAAAATTTGAATCACTATTTTACTGTTGTGTTCACGAGTTTTGTTTTGAGACACGAGTCGTGTATACATTGATTTTAGAGAGACAGAGAGAGAGAGAGAGAGAGAGAGAGAGAGAGAGAGAGAGAGAGAGAGAGAGAGAGAGAGAGAGAGACCCATTACTAGATTTATGACCAAAAAAATGGCCCTATCGTTTGACAATATATATTCTTTAGTTTTAACTTTTTTATAGTTAATATAACATCTATTATACTTTACTAATATTTCAATATTTTTCTCCTAATATACATATTTTTGCAAAAGAGAAATAGTGATCAAAATAAAGTTAGTCGTAAAACATACAGACAGTACTTTAGATATTATAGACTTTTACATGTGATGTGAAACTCAATTTAGGAAAAGTTCAAACATTAAGATCACGTCTTGTATTAAAAGTAAAGCAATTTTAGTCTACTTTCTTAATTTGAAACAATTTATCCTTTATATCATTGATTTATAAAACTCATTTAATTTAAAGCATTGAAATCAAGGCATTAAACGAACCATAAATAAAATAATTACATTATTTAAGCAATTTTTGTTTATAAAATTTTTAATTATTTTGTGTGATATTTATAAAAATTAATGATAAAAGTATTTTGTTTAGCTTAAGATTCTCAGTAAGTTATCTTTAACAGTAATGTATTAAATAATGAATACAATATATTTAATTTGAATATCTATTTAATATAAATTTAAACACTAAAAGATATAATTTACTATAAATAAACTAATAGCACCTAAATTTTTTTATTGTGTAAATGTATAATAATTTTTTATTAAAAAATTACTGAAATGTACATTTTATTTATAAAATAAAATTTTATTTTTTAATATTTAATATTTAATAATATTATCATTTACTGTACATAATATGTTTAGTATTAGTTATGATTGTAAATAAAACTATATAAATATTGACATATTGTACAACAAAATCGAAATTTTTGATATTATTATATATTTTATATTTGTTGTCAAAAAATATTTTTCATAAAAAGCAAAGGAAGAGAAATGCTTATTAGATTCATATTAAATGTTTAGATAAATATTAAAAAATGCTTTTTAAGGTGAATTACATTTTAATATTTGCAAATATAGGTAACAATCAATAGCTTATCTATTGGTAAAGGAATATAAATATTATGGTTTGTGATTGAAAAGCGTGTAAACATTGAGGAGAGGCTTAAAGTCAAAGCAGTTTCACTTCAAAAGTTGTTTTGAGAGCTAAAACCACAAAAGCTTTTACTCGTTATTCAACACAAAATAGAAACTGAATAAATATATTTCATTTTTAGTACTCATTGTCTGTATACTCCTCTCTGAATGTCGGCTTTATCGGCATTTGGGAGCACAGGGATGATGAATACAGCACTGGTAGTCTCATATAAAAAAATACACAAGTGATAAACACAGGCATATATCAATATATATATAGTATAAAAATTGCATTTTGAATGATGCCTTCAAAGGCATTTTGTTTTAGAAAGTAGGCCAGTCCTATGCCATACACATCTTATACACATTCACTCTATCAAAGCCTAGGGAACGACAGCTAAGAAATAGAAGATCTGTCAGCAGCAGGTGTTACCCACCGCTCACATCAAACAAATCATCAAAACATCAAATACAATAAGTTGACTCTCTCTCTCTCTCTCTCTCTCTCTCTCTCTCTCTTTCACTCCTCTTTTCTTCCGAACTCCACTGAAGAATCATTATTTCTTTGATAAAACGTAATCAAAATTTATATAATATTTATAAATATTTTAAATTTGATTTTAAAGTTATTGAAACTATATAAAAACTTTTATTATACTAATAACTAAATTTACAGAATATTTATAATATCATAATATAAAATAGTGAACGAATATTATGCAAAAAAATAAATATTTATTACATTTGATACATTAATTTTTATGACTGTACTAAATTTATTTTTAATTTTTATTAGTATCAAATAAAGTTATTTAGTTTTTTGTCAGCATATATACAAAAATATGTTGATAATTAATTATGTGTGTAAATTGTATTAAAATAATCATTTATACAAAGTTTTATTTTAACTATATTTTAAATGTAAGATTAATTGTAAATATAAAAAATCTATAATAATTTGATTGTCTAGTTTTAAATTCGACTTACGTATAAAATATTTTTATTTTTAATTTGCATATATTTTAGTATATTAAATATAATATATAATCTATTATTATTATTAATTTTTAAAAATATTCTGAAGACAAATATAACAGTTTTACAAATGATAAAATATATAATTTTTTAGTTACACACACACACATACACACACACACATATATATATATATATATAAGCACATACATATACGTACACACATACGCACACACAAAACACACACACATAAGCACATACACATACGTACACACATTTTGATTTTTCAAAATTTTTTGTTATATAACTTAAAACATATAATATTTTCTAAAACTATCATATAAATATACCATTATACTAAATATAGTATAAGGTATTGTATACAATACTATATATATTTCGGAAATTATTCAAACACAATATCCGTTATCAGTATTGGCTTAAAATTTTAATGTTTTTTTTATATAAAATGTTAAGAGAATAAATCCATAAACTAATAAAACATTATTATTATGACAGCAAATCAATATCGCAAATGGTTTGTAGTCATCTATTGTTATATACTATAAATATTATAACACTAATATATAGCGATATATAATAAAATATCGTGATTTAAACAATTCACTTAAAACAAGTAATCTAATGTTAAATCCTTTATACCGTATAATCAATGACAAAAATAGACATAAAAAATAATAAAACATTGTTATAAACATATTTTACAATTTAATACAAAGTAATTTTATGAGGATCATAGCATTATTATTAATAATAATACTAATATATATATATATATATATATATATATTTGTATATACAGTATATATATAATTTAATATTATTGCCATTTAAATTATATTTATATAAAGTAATATTACTGTATTATAATTTATATGATTTGTGTTTAGCACTAAATAAAAAGTTAAGAATAACTTACCGTTATTTTCAAAAATTATTTCAATTGTGTAAATACTTGAATATAAGTTATCTTTATTGCAGTCAGTCATGGCATACGTCTTACTCATTTTGATATACAAGTGTTTAACATTTTATTTTTTTGAAAATGTATTTTTATATGCAATACTTAATAATATAAATATAAGATTATACGGTTTAATATATTTATATATTATATTGTTTTGATGCCAAAATGTGCTAAAAAACAAATATAGTTTATAAAAAGTCATTGTTTTTAAAACCATTTCTGTATTTTTAAGTTTTGACGATTGATTTTTATGCGTGAAGTGTAGGAAAAAGTTGCAAATGATGGCTAATTTAGAGATGAATATAAATGCATAGAAAGTACATAAATAATATGATTAGTGTTTAACTATAATACAAATGAAGCGCACATAGAGTCGGTAGTTGTGATGTAATTTTAAACTAAAGTCTATTAAAACGAGTTGCCATTCATTGTAAATGCATAGAGACTACACTACAGTATATAAATTGATATAAATTTATATATACTGTATATGTATGTATATATACAGTAAAGCTATATAATTTATATATACAGTACAATAAATGTGTTTAATATATACAACATGTATAGTTAGTTATAGTCATTTTGTTCACTAATGAGACAATGAATTACATTTTAGCTGTTTTGCTGTGTTTTGCACTATTTTTAATGGGATAGTATGTTATAATGAATTATAGCTCAGTTATAGGTGCGATCCTAATGGGAGGCTTAATCATAATAGCAGTGGTTGGAGAACACATCACTTGGTTATCAATAATTCTGCCCTTTTCATAGGTGATGTCATCAGTCAGTGCTGGATATAATGACTGTTCATATTGTTTCTTATGCATCAAATAGGTTAGTCTTGTGCGACACCAAAGACCAACAAAAATGCAACAAATGGTGCAAACGGTGAACACAATTAGGGTTGTCGTCAAATATTGAGAATTCTTGCTTTCATAGCAACCTAAGTCTGATACGGGTATTGACATCAATGGATGAGACATAAGATTAGGGGGTTTGGCACAGACAACACTTTCCAAATACTCTTTTGTCGTCAAATTAGATTCTTTAAGGAATTTCCAGAACCATACCAGAGAACAGTTACAATTAAATGGATTTTCTCTAATATCAAGAAAGTCGAGTCGTTGCCATTGAACGAGTCTTGAATGCAATGTCTCCATTGAATTGCCTCTCAATGAAAGATACTTCAGATTTGCTGAATTGGCGTCAAAAGTGCCGATAAATACATTCTTTAACTTTTCATTAAATTCCAAAACTATTTTCTTAAGCCTCACATTCTCGATGAGCGCATCCCTATCGATGTAAGACAATTGGCTCAGATATGACATCTCCAGAACCTTAAGGTTTGTAAGACCGCGGAAAGCAAACGCTGTTATAATTTGCACTCTATTACCGCTTATGATTAATTCATTCAAATTCTTCAGATTCTCCAACGCTTCGGTTGGTATTTGTGTCAAATGGTTGTCCCGAAGGTTTAATTGCCGCAAATGAGATAAATGAAGGAATGCTGTCTCTGGTATTGATGTCACTGAACACGAATCAAGTAGGAGTTCCTGTAAGCTCATCAATGAGGAAAAGGCATAATCAGGCATTTCTATGAATGAGTTGAAACCGATGTCCAGTTTGACCAGATTTGGCAAATGCGAGAACGCAACTGATGGCACCCGAACCAGACGGTTGTTCCTTAATATAAGACTTTTTAAATTATTTAGTCCAGAAAACGCTTCGGGAGAAACACTATTTATTGCATTTGAACTCAAATCTAGTTTTTCTAAACTAATTAAAGTCGCAAACACTCTGAATGGCAAATCTTGAAGCAAATTGTCATTCAAGTTGAGCACATGTAGTGATGAAAGTCCATAAAATGTCAAATTATTAATTTGTGTAATCATATTGTTGGACACAGACATCACTTTTAGATGATTTTGTAAATTAAAATTCTTTTTGCCTAAACTTGTCATTGAGTTATGAGTCATATCTAATACCTCTAGATCTCGATATACAGTAAAAGAGGAAAATATATTTTTTATCTGATTATTACTTAAATATAATTCTTTCAATTCTGGATTCAGTGTAATGGGAACGACATCCAGAAGCGAATTATTACAAAATGCAATCAATCGTTCGTCATTACAATTGCATCTCATTGGACACAACGCGTCGATCAATGTGTTTGAAAAGTAATTCATAAAACAAAATATTAAAATAAATATTAAATTGAGATAATTCTTCATTTCGATAGTATTTTTTGGTAGTCTTTCACATCAGTTGTTAAATCTGTAGATAAATCAGAGAAAAAAGACATTGAGAAATGAAAACTGAATTATAAATATATAATAATATATTCTGTGATTTAAATACTACAGTAAAAACGTGTGGAAATATATGGATAAAATGCATCTGCTTTTAGATTCAATATATATTAAGTTTTGTGTGGATTTTTTGTGGAGGAAAAGCAATACATCGTTCAATACATTGCAATCAAAAGTTGAGATCAATGTGTGGTTTGGAGTGTTTCACACAACAAAAAATTATTCTCAACTAAAATATTATATATAATAAAATGTTTGACTCGACGTACAGCTGCACTGCTCTTCAATATTTAGGCTATAAAATGTTGAATAATAAAAACTTCCTCAGAGTTATGTAATAAACTTTTTTGTTGTCGAAAAACCTTTTTTTTCAACTATAAAGTGCATTATATAAAGCATCGATGTCTGACAACTTCTCTAAAAAATATACTAATATACTATTCAGCTAACAATGCCTTTAATAATAATAATAATAATAATAATAATAATACTTATATAATAATACAATATTATATACAATATGTGAAAAAGCATTTTTCATAAAAAGTTAGCTAATTTTTATGCCTCTAAATAATAATATTTCAAATAATTAGCGGTACTTATTGTACGTAAAATCAATTACAAGGCATCAAACAATAAATAATAAATATTTAAATTCTAGTAAAAAATTTAATATAAAATCTCTTTAGTGAATAAAAATATAATTTTAATATAATCTATCAAAACGTGCTGAGAGTTGTGAAAGAAATAAACATAACTTTAACAATACATACAAATCGTAACACATGTGTCGCACAAATCAACATTTCTTTTGTAAATTGCAATCAAATAAAGAATTGTAAGCCATATATGATATTTCAAGAAAATATATTACTTTTTATTTATTGTGTCATTTATTATATTATATAATACTGTTATGTTAGCCATAATCAGTAATACAGAGAATAAAAAAAATTAAAGCAAAAAAAGCATTGAGGACTTGAATCAAAATTATTTAAGGTTATTAAATGGTAACAAATATTGGTAATCATTTAATCATAAAAATGATACGAAAAAACTATAGTGTGACCAAATATCATACGATAAAGTGATTATCAGTAATAATAAAACTAAAATTATCAAAACCTGTATTATTTATATTTTAATTATATTCCTTTATTTCTTATTCAATGATTAAGACCAATGATTATCTAATTTTATAACATTAATAAATTATTGATAAAAACACTTAAATCTTAAATTGTCCAGGTAAATTGTAACTGTAAATGGTCACTACAGTCATAACTCAATATACAGCTGTTACAAAACAAACATCTAATTTAACGTCTCAATAAACAAGCTATTATTTATGTTATGTAATTAATTATTGAAGTCTATTACAAATTGATAATACTGTACGACACTATTATAAAAATATTTTTGTATTATATTATTTTAAATATAATCATTAATTAATAAAAATATATATATAATCTTCAATATATTTTTTGTACAAATATTAAGTGATAAGTTGTACTAATGTATTTTATGCCAAATAAATAATTATTTAAAAAACAGATAAAAAAATATAAAATACAAATTTAGTTTATTAATAATTTTTATCTTAGGTTATGTGATAATGTATTATTATATAATGATTTATTCATTGTGTATTACATTATTTTAATCAATTTAATTATTAGACATCAACGAATAAATAATATCGACTTTAAACTATTGTTAAATAAAAGTTTAAATTTCAAAACTTCTAAACTAAATGGAGAGTGCATTCATTCAAATTATAAATAAAATAACTGTTTAAAAATCAATTTTTTATATATATATTATAATGAAATACTTAGCGATTCAACTAATTTATAAAAGAGTCTTTCATTGTATTAATGTATTGTTTAGCAAATGTATGCCAAAAAACTAAAAGTATTATAATTTATGTTAAACATTTAAAAGCATCGAAATAATGGTATGC
Organism: Oppia nitens; assembly: GCF_028296485.1. Classification (NCBI taxonomy): domain Eukaryota; kingdom Metazoa; phylum Arthropoda; class Arachnida; order Sarcoptiformes; family Oppiidae; genus Oppia; species Oppia nitens. Next base: position 2,391,327 of record NW_026533253.1, on the reverse strand, counting down.
AAAATATTGTCGTAATATCAATACAAAATCGGGTTAAATAACAAATACAACTAAATCCAAACCATTAAACGCTAATATTAAGAGATAAGTTAAATAATATAAAATTAAATTATTAATAATATAAATAATTAGAAAAATAAAATAGAAAATAGTAGTTTCAAGTTTATTAAATTTTAAATTTAATTAAAGAGATTAGAGTTAAAGAAGTTTAAAAAATTATTTTCAAAAAAAAACTATTACACTTTTATCACTACAATGTAGTGTATGAATGGATAAAAGCAATTGAATGTAAGTCTATATTTAATAAAATTTATGTTATAAGAAATCCAATGCTGAACTTAATTTAAGGATTTTCGCTTAAATGTGTGTTTATTGAAAACACAATATTACTTTTATTGACAACTATTAATGTTGAGTAAATAGATTTTTTCTTCTAAAAATACGAGTAAATTTCAAGAAACTTGCACTTTTTTTAATCTATTTACAATTTACAGAATAATATTAAATAAAATAAAAAATTAAAGCAATAACTGCACTAATAAAATACTAAAATATTTTACCCATTTATTGAAATTATTTTTTAATCAAAATATTAAAAAATATTTCATTTAATTTAAAGAAATTTTTCTTAATTTTTGTGAAAATTTCTATTAGCTCAAACTTTAAGATCTCATATATTTTTTTAATAAAAAGTGCCAAAAAATTATGACAAATATTTTTTTGTCAACTTATCGTTTGATAAAAGCATTTCATTAAATATTTAATAATTCATATATTGCCATTAAAAATATAAATTTTAATATAAATTAAAAAATTAATCGATATAATTTATTGTTTTAAAAAAATATTATTACAAAATTGACAAGACAATGACAATATTGCTTAAAAATAATTTTTTGAAATTTAAACTTTTGAAAATTAAACATATACAGTATAATAATAATAGACATATATAAAGATTAAATAATGAATTTTAAAATCTGTTTTATCGTTATTAATTTATTTAAATATTATGAATTAAAAAATATTAATTAAATAATATTTATCAAAAATATTATCCTCCATAACAAATATTACACTGTACTATATATACAGTATAAGACTAAATTACTATGTATTTTAAAATTAACTTGAATTATATCATTATATTTTTGAAATTTAATTCCGAAATAGTTTTCAATTCTAAAAATAGAGAAAATGTCAAAACTTTCGATTAAATGTGATATAAATCTGTATTAATATAATACTAATACTGTAGTTAGAAAAGAAAAAACAAGTTTAAAAGTGTTAAACGATTCAATAAATTATCATTTAATTTATCATTTTTAAAATTGATTGCTATAAATAATCATTTAAATTGTAATCAGATGTTGAAAATAAACTTTTTATTACAAAAGTTAAATGATATAACAAAAATTAAATGTTTGTAATTTAGATGACTTAATAGTATTTGAGTTTATTTTTTTCTACTCAAGAATAAGCATCAAAGTTAAGAATTGATTGAAACCAATGGGGAATTCAATAGAAATCAAAACTGTATAACAAATAAATGGATTTAACGTCTAATACAATACAATTGCAATTTTAAGACTCACATTCCGGTCAATATTTACCAATCAGTCTATAATGTTATATCAATGCTGTTAATAAAAATACTCAATTGTTTGGTAATGTCTTTAAAAAAATTAAAATACATTTACGTTTTATTATTAATTATCATATCTTTCTTTAGTTAAAATTCTCAGTAAAATTTTAGCTGAGATTAAAGTACAAAATATAATTTAAAATTTTTATTTATTAATCAGTTAATTATTGTTAATGATATAACATTAAATATTAATACAATAATTTGCAAATAATTTAATTAATAGACTAAATGTACAGAATATTCATTTAAATCAACGATTTTAAGTATAGCTTATATGTATTTAAGATCACAGTGTGGGGTAATTAGCCCAAAGAGGGTGTTTAATTGATTTATTGATTGATTAAGGTTTGATATTAAATGAGTATATTTGTAAATATAATAAAATTTTACATAAAATCCAGTTATTATATGTATATAAACTTTCTTAATTTTAACCACAAGTTTATTGCTACTTATAAAATATGTTGTTTCAAAAGTCATTTCCTAATTTACTATATCATCAAATATATGAATCCAAAGTCAAATTAAAAAATATTTTTTTACAAATTAACAGACAGTCAGACACAACAAATTTAGATACACAAAGTCTTTCATGTTTTTGTCAAAATGTAATAAAATAATAATAAGTATCAATTATTGTATACTAAATAAATATAATATACAATATATACAATGTTTATAATTTTTCAGTAATACAATATAACTAATACAGTAAATAAAATCTTATTTACATTTTTATCAATAAAACAATGGATTAAACAAACGATTTGTTTTTGAATTCAATTTATGTTCAGCGATGCAAACGCATCTATTTTATTGCTATATAAATGTTGTGTAAAACAATTGTTTTACAACACAATGCTTTTAATAAATAAATAGCATTTAGACAGTATATTTGAAGTTTTTTAGGAGACTGAGAAATTGTTAGAAATAATATTTTATAGCTAATCATAAAATAACTTTTTTGAATCTTATTTAAAAATTTTATTATTAAAAAAAATTATATTTATTGACTTTTATTACATTAGATTATAAAATATATTCAAATATCTATAGAAAGTGATTGTCTTTAAAAAGACAAATAGTTTTTCTGTATCAAAAAAAGCAAACATACTATATATGGCAAGTGATTCAATTTTTTGTAATAATAATGACTGATCCGTGAAATGAATAACAATAAACATCTAAACAAAAATGAGACAAAAGGTATTGAATACTAAAAATGTTATTATATGTTGTAATGTAGTTATGAAACAAAACTATAGAAAGTCTGAAAACATTTAAAAATAGACGACTTGTATCTGAGATAATAATACTGACTTTGGTTATAGGGCTATAACTTATAGAAGTGATAGAAGAAAAAAAAACTATAAGTGAGTGAACATAACGGGTGTATAACTGCTTAATCGGTGGTTTCATAGTTATACACAAAAGAGTAGTTTTATGTGTTATCTTAAAGCAATGAAATGTGCAAAAGATTAGGCGGTCGTGTTGTTAAATATATATATATATATATATATATATAAACTACTATTTTATATGACATACAAATTCTCAATGGCTTTGACTTAAAGTAACGAAATACATACCAAACGCATGTATTGCTGTGATAAACATAAATCCTATTTTACTATTTTTTAAATTATAAAACAACAAATTTTGTTTTTATTGCCAACTATTGCACTTTAATAGTGGATAACTACTATATATCTATATATTTGTGTATATGTTTGTATGTTTACAATTCAGACAAATTAAGATGACTTGCATTTTGATGTATGACTTCCCAGCTTTGCCTCACTTTTTCCGTCACATTTCCGACGGATAAATAGAGACTCATATCAATAGTATATTAACACTAAAAGCCATTTGTATTTGATTTTTGAGTACAGATTCATTACATAGCATTTGTAGCCTTAACATTGATTATATTATCTTTAGTTACAAATTGCTATAAATTTAATTATTTTAATTATCTTAGTTTTAAGCCAAAACTATTAGTAATTATTGCTAATTAGCTATAAAAATAAGAATAACTAATGACGTTAATAATGTTAAATTAATTATAACAAAAAAAAATAAAACATTAATATTATCTTATGTAACATTATATCATATGAACTTTTATAACAATAAATTTGATAATTTCATCACACTTTGTAAAAGTAAAGAAATACAATAAAAACTAGAAAACAAATTCAAATATATAGAGTTGTTTTCCATATTATTGCTGTACTTTATTTTATTGTATTATATTACAAGTGAAGTAAATATTAGTAATAGCAATAAAGTATTCACACGTTTGGGGGTAGATATTGGATTATTGGAAATGAGAGCACACCATCAGCTCAGGGACTATCGACTATCTGCTGGCACACCAATGTATTAAATTATGGAAACATCACTAACAACTAAAACCAACCAAACCTTACACCCAATAGTTTGAAGCAGAGCTCAAATTTTATCTCATAGTATGCATGAGTTGAATATACACTATTCAATAATATACATACAAAACTTTGTATAAATATATTTGTTGTGTTGTTTGCGATTTGATCTAAGATTCAGTAAATTTCATTTCATATGCGCTTCACTTATAACATATATATATTATCTGCAGTTTATCAAAAACAACAAATGTTACGCAAAGCCATAGATGACAAACACAGTACTAAACAATATAATAAAATCATTTTTAACAACAAAAATACGAAAATATATTCTTAAGATTAAACCAAAAAAATGTCATAAATGCCAACAAATCTTAATTGAAGTCTGAATGTGAAAAATATTTATTGTGTTAAACACTATTTTATTTAAATATTGATTTTATGTATATTATATATCATACAATACTTACATTAAAATCTTAGCAAAAATCAAAATCATAGCTTATATTCAACTGAATATTCTGTATATTATTATTATATAAAACATATGCGTTGAAAGTGAAAGCATTGAAGCAAAAAAATATGTGAACAAAACCACAGACTAGAGAGAGTTGCCATCACTGAGATGTCTGTATTGATATCCCTGAGCACAATGGCTGTCCCGACTGCTAATTTCAAATGCTAATGTTTTACTGTTTTTTTTTTGCCTTTCAATTCATGAATAATTGAAGGATAGCTTTATATTATTTCTTAATACATTTTGGTATTTGATTCCCAAGTAAATCAAAAAATGACACGAAATGTTTGTTTAGTTTAATAGTTGTAAATCGATAAAAATCAAACATTTTTATCTTATTTGTATATAAAGTAAATGTATAATAATAAAAATAATGTTATTTTTTAAAATCTACATTTATCTGGATTTTCAATTAGTTTTTCATTGAAAAAGATTTTATGTCTTATAAAAGTCATTACAGGAAATATGGATTTAATATCAAATTAATATTAGACTCAAAATAATTAGCCCTTAAAAGGGAAAGACATTGTTTTTGAGGTTTTTATCGCTGTTTCAGTGCTTTCATCAGTGAAAGACATAACACATTAAAAAGGAATTACATTATGATTAGTTGGAGAGAGAAAGAGAGAGAGAGAAAGAGAGAAAGAGAGAAAGAGAGAAAGAGAGAAAGAGAGAAAGAGAGAAAGAGAGAAAGAGAGAAAGAGAGAAAGAGAGAAAGAGAGAAAGAGAGAAAGAGAGAAAGAGAGAAAGAGAGAGATAGAGAGAGTCCCAGTGTTAGCAATAGTAGCCATTAATCAATATTATCATACAATAGCAGCATATTTAGTAGATTTTACAACATTTTGTAATTTTTATATAATTTACTTTTTTATAGTAACTGTGATGTTGAGAAATCAAGTCATATTTGAATAAAAATAATTTCTCAAAAAATTGAGTTAAAAATAATTTAACAAATAAAAGCTAATAATGCATTTATATAATTTTATTATATATGATTGTCTAGATTGTTATAATAGAAAAAATACGGTACATATAACAAAATAATTAGCTGATCTCAATAGTTAGCATCTATTGTGGCATTTACTGTAATAAATGTTTTAGTAGAGATTAAATACAACATTAAAGTGTAATTCAGGCAAAAGTCATCAACACATTCAATAAAATCTTTGCAGTAATTTGATGGCCGCCTCTCTGTATATAATAATAGTGTTTTGAACGTAAAAATACTTAATGAACGCCAGTTTTGTGGTTTTATTGAATATACCGATACTTATGTTGTGTAACGAAAATACAATGTGTTTTGTAGTTAACTATAGAGAGAATGGGTTTTCACTAAATAGTTGTAAATATTCTTCTTCTGTCACTTTGAATGGCTTATAACAGACTGTTCTCTATTGGGATATAACACTAAATAAGACTTTTTATAGACAACCACTGCCTCACTATTACATCCCTTACTATCTATTTCTTATATTTTTGTTATATTGATATATCCTTTTACTATTACAAACATCACTAGAATACGAATAAAATTATATAAAATATACAATCAAAATATATATAGTTTAGTGTTATGATCAGTATATCAATGAAATTGGAAAATTATATTTTTCTAATTTATTCTATAGTATGTAAAATGGTTATACAAAATAATGGATAATCTAATTATTTTTGCCAAAAAGATTAAAAATTAAAAAGAAAGAATCAATATTTTTGATCGGATGAGACATTTTTTATAAATTGGATTAGCATTAAATGGGCGATTGTGCTTGATTATTTATTTATATTTTAATCACAAACACAATTAGAATTAATATTATATTTATTTCTTATTTTTAATATTTACTCTCGTTTCGCAAACATATCGTTATATTTAATTATCTCAGAAGATATTATATGTAAATATTGTAATAGTTATTTAAATAGGTTAAAATTGTTGTATTTCATAATATAAATTTATATACATTAAAATATACTGTATATATATAAATAATTTGTATAAAAATAAAATGGTTATTTATTATAAATTTCCTGGAAATAAATATTTTTATTTCTATATTTATACCTAAATATATGATAGTAATTTTAAATCCTATTTTATAGAGATGATGGTTATGACTAATAATTACAATATGAACAATAATAATATCTTTTAATTAATGAAAATGTGTTATTTATAAAAGCAATACAATGTCCTTAGTAAGGACTTACAGTATATTATATGGTTAGCACCGGAACAGTAATATAGAGTAATAACGATTCCGACAACTCTTTTACCGGATTATACTTGTCCTCAACATTACATGTATGTGAACACGTGTTGGCACTAAATCACGTACGAAATCACGTTAGCAAATCAGTCAAAACTAACCCATACATCAATGTAAATAAATTATATTTTTGAAAATAATAACTATATTATCAATATTATGAAAATTACATAAATGTCATTCAAATATTAAATGTCATTTTCCTTCATTTCAAACAATCATTTCTTTTATTTTGTTTTTCTTTATTTTATTTTTTTTACTTTATTATTGCTTACATATCATATCATTTCAATAGTTGCTATTTTGTTTGAACCAATGGTTCATTTTTGAGACTATAAACTGTGTGTTTTGTATATTTATATATTTGTTTTCATTTTAAAATAGCTGACAGTTTTTTTTTGAGCTATTTATCAAAAAGCAAACTTAAAATTCAAAACTTATACACTATTTTCTGGTTTATCACTTTCTTTGATGACACCAAAATGAAAAATTCATCGCTATGTGTAAAATTGAGCAAATATTTTACACACACTCAGTCATGAATATATACAGTATATATATATATATATTATATAATATATGCTTAACCGATCCAGGCTATATTTAAGATTTTTTACTCACATTACTTTAATTTCATATGAAAACATTTATTCATATATTTCTTGATAACTGTGAAAACAAATATTTTTATGCCAAACAAAAGGTTTTTTTTGTTTGAAGTATGAAAACCCATTAGAGAAAGATATACAATAATAATAAGCTTTAGCTTAATTAGGAATAATAATAATAATAATATTACTAAAATCTGAGCAACACTTTTGTGTTAATCTTTTGGTAATAATAGAAAAAAGTGACAAAAAGTGCTTTTCATGTGTTATCATGTGTTTTATGTGCAAAAAGGCTAATCAATTGGCAACACAATAGTGTTTTGTTGGATAAACTCTTAGTTTGTTTGACTAAATAAACAGAGGCTCTCATTGTTTGCAATCTTTCATACTTTACTTTCTCTCTTAATGACAGCACTGCTCTCTAAAAACTCTGTGACTTAAAAGGATAGACTGTTTTAGGTGTGTGTTTAGCACAATAAATGCCATCAAATGAGCACTTATTGTAAGGTAAGGATGAGATATAAAGGAGATTTAGTCGTCACATCTCATCTCATCACATATACTATTGGTGTCCACTATTTTAACTATAGTACAGTATATATTGTACAATATATTATATAATACAATATTATTGATGCCTTTGGTTAAGTTCACTAATCAAATACCATTAGATAAACAATAATACTGTATATAAATATTTGAAATAATAAGCAAAATAAATAACACATTATATATATTATACATTTATGTTATTTAGTCTTATGTATAAATTAATTATAATTAATTCTATAAAATTTATTGTGATATAAAATTTAATATTTGTTGATTTGATCAATTATATAAAATTACTTTATTTTTATTAATTAAAATATTGTAAATTAATTTAAAATCATTGTATAATCAATATTATTTAAATCACTCGTTAGCATTTGATATACATACCGTACTGTATATATAATTTATATATAATAATAATCTGTATATATATATATATATATATATATATATATTTAATATAATAAAGTTGTTTAGTTTTTTATTACATTTGAATTAAATAAAATTGATAAAAATAAAGTTATTGTTATTCATAGAGAATAATATATCCAATGATAATTAGAGTCTATAATCGCTTGACTGACATATAATGTGTACATTTCTGTAAGTTAAATAACGTTTCGTAAATTACTATACAATTGACATTAATATTTAGTTAGCATTTGATTTGAAACATTTATCAGAATTCGTAATAATATACTGAATATACAAACTGTATAAAAACTAAACTTTAATTTAGAGAATTTGTTGCACAATTCACTACCATTTCTTGTAGCACTTTATAAGTCAAACATAAACTCAAATTCTGGTCACGAGACCGACCATATATTATGTCCAGTTCTCTCTCTCTCTCTCTCTCTCTCTCTCTCTCTCTCTCTGTGTGTGTGTGTGTGTGTGTGTGTGTGTGTGTTTCGTCTAATTGCAAATTACGTGACACTTATAAATACCAGTCTATATCTCATTGAAGCCAAATATGTTATTTAGAGTTCAATATTCAAAGCAGACCCTTATTAATGATTCAATTGTGAAACAATGCAAAAGTGGATAACGATTTGAAATAACAATAAATGCAACGAAAAACTAATACAACCGGTGATTGACTTTTATACTATTACTCTGCTCTTCACTTTTATTCTAATTATTATATAATTTATTATTTATATCACTTTTTGGTTACAAAAACGATCCAATATTATGCAATAAAACATATGTGAACTAATCAAAAATGATACTATAATTTAATCAAACATACTTTAATCTATTAAGAAAGCAAGTAATTTACAATTATTTCTTATATTATATATAAAGTAAATTCTAATTGACATGAAATATATGAAACAAAAAATACTATACTATATATTTCATGATTGAAATTAATACAAATTCTAAATAAAAACTTGATTTTTAATATCAAGAAAATAGTAAAATAAAAAAATTTGCATCAATTTTATAAGAATATATATTTATTTATTACAAGTTGTATAAATACATTCATGAATAAGTCAAATATGCATAACATTAGTAGGATGTGAGGCATAAAAATGGATGTGAAATGAAAGTGTATAGTAATTGAATGCATGAAAAGAGACAGTTGTGTTATATACTGTATTCTAAGCCATACAAAGTTTATTATTGATTTTTATTAATAAGATTATAAGGCATTGAGAGATCATTGTAAAGACAATATATTATTATACCTTTTGCTCCTATTTTTATCACTACTAATATAATACAATTTATTTGTTTAGGTTTTACTAATATCATTAAAGTTTGGGAAAAATACGTTATAATTAATTTAATAATATAAAAAATTAGTGCACAAACAATGATGATATAGTTAGTTTTGTATTACCATTTCATTGGATTTCATTATTTTATAAATCAATACAACACTATATTAGTCTATTGTAACATTAAATTAATAATTTTTCTCTTAATAATAATAATAGCAATAAAATAATGATAATTCCAACTGTTATTTTGAATTAGTTTAACATTTCTATAACACATGCATTGCATTATAACATTACGATATATCAAATATATGTCATAAAATACTAATAATATATTTCACGTTTTGATACAATAAAAAAATAGTCTTTTTGCTCATTTAATAAATGACATAAACTTTTGTGACAACTTTTATCATCAAACACTGGATAAATAAAATTCTTATGCAACCAATGTTTAATCATAAAATATACTCTAATAAATAAAATAGCTATAAGTTATACCATGTATTGTGATGTGAATTAAAAAAATATTAAAGTATTATATATTATAATAAATTTATATATTAATTATATACTCATTAAAAATATAAATTTAGATTTATTTTGCAAAATATAACATTTTTCATTAATATATATACCGTATATTTAAAGCAAACATTGATTTATAGTTTGATTGTTCACTAAACTATTACATTAATAATATAACAATATAACAGTTGGTTAATTGGGTTAAAAATCGTAATAAATTTTGCCAAATCTTTAGCTAAATACAAATGTTTTATAAAGTTTAGTGACATCGGAGTCACGCTATCTATCAAACTATTAATCGATCAAAAGTCAGATCATTAATAAAGTCATTTAAAAGACGTGACACTATTATATCATTTGAAAGGTTTGCTTTACTATCATATAATATCATATATATAAATACAATCATATAAATGATGTTTTCAAAATTTATAATATATGCAAATTTTCATGTATATAAATTTATTGTAATATTTATAAATTATAATATGTACATATATACTATATATCTTGCATAATACATAAAGTACAATATTTTTACTGATTTTTGTTAGATTTTAACCCATTGGGCTAATGAAATGTAAATAAAGCATAGAGTATTTATAATAAATTTTGTATGAATGTTAATAGATTATTATAAAAGCAAACTTAGCAAACAAATGCAGAAATTATGCAATTTATTGGAAAAATAACATAAAAATTGAGTTACGCTTAAAATTAATATTTAATAGATCGACAAAATCATTGATGTATTGATATATAAAAAACAAGTGACTCATCATTAATAATGAAAGATCTGAAAATCGGATTTCTGATTAAGTCATATACTGTAGTTGAGACCAATAGTGAAAGCAATGGTGAGACAGAAAAACAGGTCATAACTAATACTTAATAAGCTTTTGATGAAAAGCTAACCAAAAGTTTTGCCGAATTCAAAATCCATATAATCCTATGATATGATAGCATATACTCTAATACATACCATATTATACTGTACTATACAACACATCGCAATGATTATTGAGAGCGACTCACGAGTCATAAACCGTTAGGCATGAGATCTAAAACCCGAAAACTTTCATCAAATACGAGAAAACAACAGGATTTACACTGTTATGCCTGAAGACACGCTTATATATTGTATATATATATATATATATATATATATATATATATATATATTATATATATATATATATTTGTATATACTGTGCTATTATTTGGTATGAAAGCCACAAGATTTTGGCAAAATAGAGCATCATTTGCCAACAAAACAATAATATCAAAGAAAGGCAAATATGTGTCTCATTGTATGCATTTGACATTAAGTCACACTCATATTGTTTCATAACCTCATAGACACAACACTAAAATTTTTATATTATTATATAATATAATATAATAGCTTAAAGAATAGCAAAATAAGAAGACTATAAAAGTTAAGCTTCTTATACAAAACGAAACACTGTTTTTATAATCAAATATATTTTGAGTAAATTTGTGGACAACAAGAATATAGCAAATATATATATAGTATATGACATACAGTTACTTGTAGTGACAAAAGTGTATACAAAAACACTATTCAATGTATAACTTTGTGATCTAAGTATTCAATACTATTGAATTACTTTTGAGCACAAGATTCATATATTAAAATGTATTATATTTGCTATCATTTATACTTGAAGTCTAATATTGACTAAACCTGAGGGCTCACAAAATGTGAACGTTTGCTGATTTTGTGCTTCAATTCAGGAACTCATGTCATCAAACAATAAGAGGGAGTAATCATTAAAAACATTTTATTTGAGAAACATTTTATGAAACAAATTACAGTTAAATTTCTAAAATTTTATCAATACTGGATATAATATTATATATGCTATTTAAATATATTTTACATATAAATCACTTACTTGTAAAATTTATTTGCTATAACTTATTTATTAAAAGCATTTTTTGATATTTTCTAAGATATAGTCTAACTTCATTACAGCATATTATAAATTTGCAATTTCCTTAAAGTTATTTTTAAATTAAAAAATGGTTAAAATGTCTATATTTTAAAAATACCCATACGATTATAAAATCTATGGCCTTTCAAATTTCAAATTATTTTGTGTTATTAATGTAAAAAAGCTTTTTTGAGTCATTTATATATAAAAAGACAAACTAAAGTTTTCCTTAAAAATTTTAGTCAGTGTTTATATATATTTTTTTGTTTATAATATAACTTAATATTATTGTTAACTCAAAACTTTATAACCAAAAATGTTTTATTTAATGTATGTATTGTATGATACAGTATATACTATATTTAATGGTGTATTTATACTGTACAATATTTTCTCTTTTATATGTAATGTAATGAATTTTATAAAAGAGTACAATTTTTGCTATAATATAATATAATAAATAAAGTGAGTCTCATTGCAGTGTCAGTTACAATGAATAAAAGCTTATTTTTAGTTTTTATTTATATATCGTTAAAATACATGCATTTTCTTCAAATAGTTATAAAAAGCAATGAAAACATGCATTTGAGTGACACATAAATCAATTTTCTAAACCAATGATTTGCAACCAGAGGTAAAAACCAATTTCTCTATGAAATTTGGTTTTCCGCACAAAAATACAATATATTTGCTGTAAATTTATTACATTTATCCATTCAGATGACCCTTCAATTCTTAAATATTGTACATTCAATTGGAATTCAATTTTATTTATAACTCAATAAACACACAAATTTTTAAATTTTATTTTAAATCAAATGTTACAAATATTTTTTGTAAATTTATATTTTATAGTTATATTAAATATAATATTTTATGTTATATACTATTTTTATATTTTTAAACAAAATAAAATATATTGTTTGTATAATAAAGTATAATATTCATACAGTATAACAAAATAATATTAAACTATAGTTTATATTATAGTACTGTAATTAATGAAATGATAATCAGGAAAATTATAATAATTGAATAAACCTATATTATTATTGTTAAATTTTTTCCAATTGAATCATTTAATGCAATTTAAAATTAATTAAGTTGCGAACTATTAAAATATAATATAGTATAGTATAGTATAGTATAGTATAGTATAGTATAGTATAATATAAATAAATATTTACCATTTTATATAAAAGTATTTGTTTTATTAAAAGCACCAAAATTTAAGAAGATTTGCAATAAACTTTGCTAAGAATCTCGAGTAGTATTGATGTGAAGATAATGTTGGCGTTAACTGTACTAAACTAAAATAGATTTCATTCATTAATTTTGTAAATGACTGCTTATAATACTAAATTCAGTTCAAAGTTTAAACACATTTATACAAAAAATATATACCTTTAAAATAAAAAAAAATGTGTGTAAAAGAGTGAAGGAGAAAGGGATAGATAGATAGATAGAGAGAGAGAGAGAGAGAGAGAGAGAGAGTCTTGGTGTCAGAAATCGATATGCAGTTTAAGTCTCTTACTCTCTCTCTCTCTCTCTCTCTCTCTCTCTCTCTCTCTCTCTCTCTCTCTCTCTCTCYCTCTCTCTCTCTCTCTCTCTCTCTTTTTCTCTCTCTTCCTCTCTCTTCCTCTCTCTCTCTTTCTTTCTTTCTCTCACTCACTCACTCACTCACTCACTCACTCACTCACTCACTCACTCACTCACTCACTCACTCACTCACTCACTCACTCACTCACTCACTCACTCACTCACTCACTCACTCACTCACTCACTCACTCACTCACTCACTCACCTACTCATTCATTCACTCAATCACTCACTCACTCACTCACTATATACATAAATAATACTATTTGGAGATTCTTTACGTCAATACTTGATACGAAAGTCAATATTCAATGCACTCATTCTTATACTTTTCAGATTAACTTATATATGAAATTTATAAGCATTTAATTTTATTTAATATTAAAATTGATAATTTATTGATACATTATATTAAACTATATACAGTTTTTATTTATAATATGAAAATAATTTGTATAATTATAATAATTTAAATATTTAAAAATTATTTTTGTTAATATAATTCATTGTACTAAATGTTTTTTTAAATATCATATTTTCTTATTAAAATACTAATCTAAAGCATTTTTTAAACAGTAAATATTAGAAATAAAAAATAGTACTATTAGTGGTTAAAACATGAGAGAAGAGGAACGGTATGGCAATGAAATTGTATATTTCGATCTAACAGTGCTTTTGGCATAACATTTGTTGGCATTGATCTGTGTGTCATATGTTTGATATGTATCGTTACTATTAAGAAGTGATGACTTTTGCATTAATGCTAAAACTGATATCAATTTGTGCCTATCTTTACATTATTGGTACGAGAGGTGTAAACTATATAGTATTTCTCTCATATCATATACTATATGAGTTAAGTGAGATTTGCAGCATATTATACATTTGGACAGACATATCATACATACAAACTCAAGTTTCTTGTGTTTCAATGTCTATGAATTGATCGAAATATATGTAAGAAAAGTGATAGAGAAGAAAGAAAGAAAGAAAGAAAGACAGAGAGAGAGAGAGAGAGAGAGAGAGAGAGAGAGAGAGAGAGAGAGAGAGAGAGAGAGAGAGAGAGAGAGAGAGAGACAGACAGACAGACAGACAGAATATTTCAACAGTGAATCTAATAACAAATGACTTGAAGGCGTCGGCAGAGATGGACTAAAGACTTTGTCTCTGGAGATCAAAGGAATTATTGATATCTCTTTGAATTATAAAAGCAAATGAATTACTGTATATAGAAATCCAATGAATGGCTAATTTCAATGACAGTCACTTAAGATTTATTACTTTTCATTATATATGCGCCTGAAATCATATAACTAATGTTTTTACAAATAATGTTAATAAATGCATTTTTAACAAATTATGATAAACACTTGTTTAAATCGATATCACAATTTTTTTTGGACGACTACTCTGGTATATATTTATCATTATTTATGTTAAACTTTATAAAGTCGTTTACCAATTGACACTTTTCATACGTATTTCAAATATTTCAAACTAAACAAAAATGTATTACATATTTAGATATATAAAATTTTGAAATGTTGTCAAAATGATCAAGATTTTAAAAGTTACTATATTTGCATCTAAATTATTGATTTTTATTATGTAAATAACTTTAAGTTATTTTTAATATAAAAAATAATAAATGTGAATATTACGATAAAAACAATTGTTATTATTATTATTGATACTATTATTCTTTCTATTGATATTTATCTTGTAATTTTGTAAATATTAATAAACTTTAGCTAATAATTTAATCAAATTTAAAGTTTTGTTAAATTTTTAGATAAATAAGTAGTATTAATCGCATTTAAAAATAAATAAAATTATAGAAAATAATTATATAATAATGTAATTAAATATTACTAATTGTCTCATTTTTATCTTATGATAACCATACTGATTTAAATAATAATAGTTTACAAAATTAATCATAGATTACTATAGTTAATGTTTAATTAATTAAAAACAATTTTATAGATATGTTTATGAAACTTTAATGTAATCATAATATATAACAATGATTACATATTATAAATAGCATACCATAAGTACAAATAGGTGCTAACTTTTTTGATGTTATTATTCATTTATCTTATAATTTGATTATATCAACTACTTCTTTGAAAGGGAGAGTTATGTCAAAATATGGGTGCGACCTAACAGTCGGTAATCTCTCTAACAATACTATTATTGAATGACTAGTGAAAAAACGTTTTACTATTAATGAGCGATGTATTGCATGATTTTGAGTCTAATAATTATTATATAATTTTTATAACACTATATTAGTTATCTGTTATATAATGTATATACTATACAAATTGTATATACATAATAATAATGCATAAGTTACATAAAATATAATTACAGTATATTTTCGAGTCTTATTTAAATTTCTCTAAATTATAATTTTTGTCAAAAAAAACTTTTATATCATAAGTGTTATAATAAATATAAAAATTGTATGATTAATGATGGGTAGGTATGAGCCCCTGAAAGGCTATTTCTTGACAATACATTACAAATAAGCATATATAACGTATGGTATAACATATAGTATTAAAAACTACTATAAAAAACTACAATAACTTTTGATATAATGATGAGTTTGTATACAAAAGTTGAATACAAAGCGACTGAGAGAAGTGATTGAATGAATGTTATACTAAGTATTTGAGTTAATACTATAATTCACAATAAAATAGCGATTGTTTGCAATCAAATTAATTTTATTCTTTACATAACAGTATAAATATATATATATTGCTAAATGAAAAGCAATAGAAAGCAAAAGTACTCTTACAGTTGTAATCGATTTACTACTTTCTCTGCATTTATAAGTAATATAAAAGAAAGTCTTAAAGTGGTATAAATATAGCAACGATTGCGGACATACAATGAAAAGAAACACAAATTTAATAACATTTTGTCTATTGGTGTTTAAGCACAGCACTGGCAGTCCAGTCCCTACCAGTTGTGACACACCATCCGATTCTTTAATTCCCAATGCCTTACATGAGTCGAGTCATTGATAAATAGTGTTTGTCTTGTATTGGGATAACAATAACATTGCATTGCATGCCATAAGTAGACACTTAATTTAATTTGACTCAATTAAATGTTTGATTTGTTTTATAAACACAACCCATGTTTTACAAAGCATACAATATATATATACAATATATTCAACAAAATTGCATTACTCTGTGAATATCTACTACATTATAAGCTATAATATAAAGTCCATTATTGTAGTAAAGACAACATCAATAAAACAGTGCAGCAGATGTTTAAATAAGTTGTAATTTTTATTATTATAACAAAAGCATAACAAAAGATAAAAATTATTTAACTAAATAATAATTTTCTCTGATTTTTTGTGACTTTTCTTTGTTTTCTATAACAATGAAATATACATTATCATAGTTAAACATAGTATAAATAATTATATAAGAAATAAAAATAAAGTAAAAGATAATAATTCAAAGGAAACAAAGATAACAGTATTTTTATTTTAGAGAGAATTACAAGTGATGGACAATATAAGTACTTAAAGATAACTTACTAAATGTCAAAACAGTAGTTAATTGGATGAAAGTTGTTATCTAATGAAACAAATGTCTTATATGTCTTCATATTGTATACACTATTGTATAATACAGTCAATACTATTGTTGTAGAGAAACAAAACAGTTATCACACATTCAAACAGTTATTAGTTGTCAATAGAAAAAACATATAAAGTGTGGGAAACAAGTCTTTTTTTATTTGCTTCTCATAATATGACAAACAAATACTCTATTATAATATAGACTGATCTCATGAGACAAATGAAAACGATATGAACGTTAAAACTATGCGCCACTGCATGTCATGACATCAATAGACCAAATGTTACTCAAGACACGAGACATGTGCCCCAAACACACTACTCTTGTTTGATCCCTGAAGTTGTGTCAATGCAATGCGTGCGCACCCGACCTCATGGACTGATCCACTTTACACGACATACCGACGCTGACGGCCATCACATTAACTGATCGCTTAAATGAGGCTTAAAACCAACATTTATTGAATTCTTCCAATTAATTAATTGTTATATAAAGTGTTTAATTACTCTTTTAAATGACATTTTATGTCATTTTGAGACATATTTATCACTTCGCAAATACTCATCATTTTTTAATTAATATTATATATAAATTTTATATATAAATGTATATATACTGTATTAATAATCTCTAATTAAAATATCAAATTAAATTAAATCAGTTATAATATCATAAATAATAATATACATATTAATAAAATTGTATTACATTGAAAATATGTAATAATTACTATAATTTTTAAATTAAGCTAAATCTTAGAATAGTGTTGTAAATTTTATACAATATTTTTAATAATAATATAATGCAAATATACTCTATTATTAAAAATACACTAAATTCAAATAATTTATTTCAAAAATTATTTTTAAAATTATAAAAAGTATTAAATATTACATTTCTAATCTATTATTAAAATAATGGTTCAGTAGTTCGATGATATTAAATGTAAATATATAATTTATATGTAATATAATGTATATATAGTATGTTTATTGCAATAAATATATATTTAAAAAGTTAGTAAAACAATCAAACATTTGAAACAATTTTCATGTAATGCCTTTAAAATGTAGAAAATATGTACAAAAAAGATGTAATAATCACACAAAAAGCACATCTGATTTATTGTACGCCCAATGCTTTTGGTGAGTAAGGCGTTCAGAAAAAAGTTCAATTCATTTGCTAACGGGTCGGCCCTTACTTAACAATAGATATGTCGCGCAACTGAATAATAGTTACTTTACTGATATATCACACAACAAAAAAATAGTCTGAAAACAAAATAGCAGTGAATCAGTGCTAACGATCGTTACCATTGCATTAGTGCCTCTCAATCATATCCCAGCCCCTACTGGTCTGATCCGTTTCAATGATATTATATGTTATATTTTACGCTCAGAAGTGTTCAAAAAATTTAAGTTAACTTTGGTTTTGGCTTTACTGTTGTTGAGTCACTCAATTGACAATTTTGTAAAACACGATTTTGATATCACTATCTAAATAATAATTGCAAAACATATCAGAGCAACAAATCCTTTGTTCAAATGGGTTGACCATCGAAATGGATCCAAAAATAAAAGACAATCACTAGAAAGGGATTTTTTTAAAGCTTCACATTTTATGATACAATTGTTGTTATATAATCTATAACTATATATATTATATACACTAAGACTATACACACATATTATTAGCCACTTGTCTATTGTTCATAACGATTCACATCACTAAATAAGACCGGATCTCATGTTTTATACTCGACTAAAGCTAATACTAGTGAACACTTTACAAACAAACACTCATTTCTCTGATAATCTTTAGCTTTAAAGTTGTGTTTTTACTTCAATAAACTTTTTTCATTTTGAGATAAACTAAAAATATTTGACCAAATGATTGACCAAATGAAAGCCATAATATAACAGTAATTACAAATGTTTTCAACTATTTCTTTCACGTTTTGCTCTTATCATAAAAAATTTATTTTTAATATCACTTGATATATATATATATACGGTATATACCGGTTATCTATAAATTACATTATATAATATATAACTGCAATTCAGCTAAAATTGTAAAACACTATATATAGCTTTATAATTATTAACTGTAGATTAAATTTATTATATATTAATTAATATCTTTTTAATTTATATATAAATTATATATTAATAATTATTTGAAACTTTAATAATCTAGATTATTACATGAGTTTATATTATTTTTTGCTTAATAAAAATTATTTTTTAACAATGATATTTAAATTATGAAAAGTTTTTTTAAAAAATTATTTTGTAAAGAATACAGTTAAATTATATAACATGTCTAAATGTGTGTTTATAAAAATAAACTTTAAAATTATTAAAGCATTTTTGTGACACTTATTACTGAATACATACTTTTCAGAAATGTTTTATTATTCCATATATTAATAATTAATACTAATGCTAAAGATATTAAGTTTTTTTTTATTTTTCACTCACTCACTCACTCGCACTTATAATATAAGTATTAACTATATTTTACATCCTATATTGTTACCATTAATACGGTATGTGGTAATATATGTACTGTACATAAAACTTTCTTGTATAAGCACAGTTGAAAAAGCTAAACTAGCATGCTCAGACCAACTTCTAAATTGTATTATAATCTTTGTATTATATAAATATACAAATTGATTTATATCAATCATTATAAATGTTATATATTATACAATGTATTCATATATAAAGCATGTATAGATTGTATCTTTAAAATATGCACTTTTACATTAATATTTTATCATTAAATTATCTTTAAATCATTTTCATGGATCATAAAATATAATTAAATGTTATTGAAAATTATAATAAAGATTTCATGGGTCATATGGCACTAAGGGGTTAATGGGCTAAAGGGGGCCAAATCTGAAACCAAAATTATAAAATATTCAAAAAGAAAACATAGAGAACAAACATAACGAATTCAGATATAAAACTTTTCACTATTTTGTGATTATTTATTTTGTATGTCCTAAAGACATATCAAATACTATATTATATCATATAATTTAGTAATAATTACAAAAATTATTTTTTAAAAACTGTATTAATATATTATCTATGTCTAATAATTTATTATTATTATTATTATTATTATTATTATTATTATTATTATTATTATTATTATTACAAAACATTGAGTTCATATACAGAAGTTGTCTTCAAAGTGTATAAATATATATAAAAGTATAATAAAGATTAGCTTATCGTTAGACGAGTTGACATCATTTCATATATAATATACTATTTTATGCTAAGCTATTGGTTTAGATTTGACACAAACACATCAATATTTATATATACCGTAAGGTTAATAATATTTTATGTAATACTTGATATTGATTATCTGTTTTACTGAATAACAATATATTGGCAAAAAAAAAGTTTGGTAACAGACAACACATTTACTACTAAAAGTAATAAATATTTTTTAGTCTTCAGAGACAATAAATTTATTTTTATTTATTTATTAAAGTAAACATTTATTAAATTTTGATCGATCATAAACTCATTTATTATTAAATTAACTTACTATAAACTTTGTATTGTAAAAAATTAATTTAATAAAATCAAAAAGTAATTACTTAATATAATAATAATAGTTTTATGTAAATAAAATTAATAGAAATTAAATAGAAATTAAATAGAAATAAATATTTCAAAATAGTTTAAGTAAATAATTTAAATAACCTTATTTTTTATTTAAAATATAAAAACAATTTTATTGGCAAAACATTTACTACTAAAACATGAATAATTGATATTTTCTAATAAATACAGTACTGAATGTATAATTATGTGATTTTTTTTAATTAAAATAAGATTTTCTCATTTCGTTTTTATGTACTGTATTTGTAATTGCTTTCATTAATCACAACAACAAAAAACTATTTTTAAAAAAAATGTTGAATCAAATGATTTTATTGAATTTGTTTTTAATAGAAATTGTTAATTATTTCTATTATTTTAAGCATTAGTTACACAAATCTTTTTCATGTGAAAACCCTATGATTTAAAACAAATAAAAATAAAAATTAAGTCTATATTTATAAATATATAGACTAAAAAATTAGTGGGAATAATATACTGTATATATATATATTAATATCATTATATCATAATTGTATGATATATATATATATATACTGTATATATCGAAATATTGTATATTATGTCTATTATTAACTTAATATTATCATTCAATTTTGGACAATAATCATAATAATAATAAATATTAAATTGGTTTTTATTGCATTAATTAAGTATTTAATGCTTTTAATTGTTAATAAATTGTCACAATTTTCGGTTAAGGTATATAACACCAAACCCACAGTTGTTTATTATGTATTACAATTGATTATGTATTATAATAGTAAATTCATATATGATTTAGAAAACATTTCGATACTTATATATATTTATTTATTTTTACATTAAAGTCAAATAATTTTGTTAATTAAATCATGTATTAGTTGTGTATTACCTAAACTGGTGTTTGCCTCACAACCTAAACCTAATTATAAAGTAAATACTGATATTCAATGTATAAATCATAATTAATCATAATTTTTGCATTTACTTTATAATTAGGTTTAGGTTGTGAGGCAAACACCAGTTTAGGTAATACACAACTAATACATGATTTAATTAACAAAATTATTTGACTTTAATGTAAAAATAAATAAATATATATAAGTATCGAAATGTTTTCTAAATCATATATGAATTTACTATTATAATACATAATCAATTGTAATACATATAATACTGTATAATAAAAACTGTATGTTTTGTGTCATATATTAATATTTTAACCCAATTTTCCTATTGTACTGAAAAGTACTGTTGTTTATGAATACAAAATCATTGAGATTTAAAATCAGCTGAAAATTCAAAATATTTTGCAAACAAAACAATAAAACAATCGATAAATGATTTGACAGACAATTGAAAAGTCATTATTCACTTAATTATTGGTTTATTTGATTTATTTTTGTTTTTGATTTCATTCATCACATTATTAGACATCAAATATGAGTGAAGAGTTGGCTACAAATGGTTTAACATTAGTAGTGAAGTGGAGTTCACACGAGTATACCATCGATTCGGTGACCATTGAGGACACGGTTTTGGATCTCAAGAAAGCTATCTTCAAGAACACTGGTGTTAAACCCGAGCGACAAAAACTTATGGGTCTTAAGAGCAACGGTTAGTCATAGAGGTGTCAGATAATGATTTAGTCATTAATATCTACGATTAACCATTGATAGGAAAGCCGGCCACCGATGAGATGCTGCTCTCCAAAGTCGATATAAGACCTAATATGAAGATAATGATGATGGGCAGCAAAGAAACAGATATTGCTAGTGTTGATCTCTCACCTCAAGACATACCTAATGTCATCAACGACTTTGATATCGGCGATGACATCGAATTGGGGAATATTCCCATTCAAAATAGGGAAGAGTTTTTGGCCAAAGTTGACAAACGGGTTAAAGACTACAAAATTAAGATGTTATCCGAACCCCGAAACGGCAAAAAACTACTCGTTTTAGATATCGATTACACACTATTCGGTATTTTATTTGTTTTTTATACACAATTATTACCATATATTATAACTTATATCAATTGTCTCAATCAGACCACCGATCAACAGCTGAATGTGCGGCACAACTGATGAGACCTTATTTGCATGAATTCCTAACCATTGCTTATGAAGATTACGATATTGTCATTTGGTGTAAGTATAGACTTATTATATTGTGATTATTGATATTTTCTTAATTCTGGTAATAATAATAAAAATAAATGGTTTATAGCGGCGACGGGAATGAAATGGATTGAAGTGAAGATGAGAGAACTGGGCGTTGAAAAGAATACCAATTATAAGATAGTGTTTTATTTGGACAGTTCGGCTATGATTAGTGTCCACACAACCAAATATGGATTAGTAGACGTATACTTAAATTATTAATTCATTATATAAATAAATTCAATTAATTTTTACATAATTTTAATATTAGGTAAAACCTTTGGGTGTCATTTGGGGTAAATTTAAAGAGTATTCGCCAAAGAATACTATAATGTTTGACGACATCCGCAAGAATTTCTTAATGAATCCACAGAATGGACTCAGAATTCGTGCTTTTCGTGAGGCCAACAAAAATAGAGATACAGACAATGAGTTATACTATTTGTCTAAATATTTGAAGAAAATCGCGAAATTGGATGATTTTGGTTCACTTAATCACAGACATTGGCAAAGATATCTAAATCAAGAGTGAGACTTATATTTGTTTGCATTTAATTTGAGTTAATCTACCGAAAACATTGCTAATGTTATATATATTACTTTAATTTCATTTCATTTTGTTTATATTTGCCTAATATGTATGCGGTTTAGTTACTTTGCAAAAAAAAAACTATTACTGAATATTACCAAATTTAAATAGTTTATTAAATAGTGAAAACGTGTCTAAATGAAAATATAAGATACATTTTTAGCCATACATTAATTTGTAAACAGTTATAATTACGATATATGTATCAAACAAGTACTGAAAGAATGTCAGTATTAGTTAATTAAATTAAATTGACGGCCATTTTGACCGCATATTCATTAAGAGTTAAGACATTACTTTTTTCAGAAAATTTTTCCAAATCTGAAGTCAAAATTTTTAAATTTCCAAAATAAAAGATACGACACTCAGTCAGACAAATATAAAAACAATTCACTAATATTATTGTAATATAAATATTCAGTAATATTTTAGTTTTTGCAAATTAATTACTTAAATGTTATTTTAATTTTTTTAAAATTAATTTTTGAGATTCATTACACAATAATCATTACAATTACCGGTATATTTATATTATATACACAGTATATCTTTAATTACATTTATAAATAAAATTTAAGAAAACTATTTTGAGCTGACGTTTCTAGTTTAGACAATTGTGTGACTTCATCGGCTAATTGGCTAACATGACCCTCGTATGTATATCCCTGACCCATATTTTTCTTACCATACGTTACTTTGCCATCAAATTCATTAATTTGTAATTTAAAATCCGATCCAATTGAATCAATAATGCAATTTAAACTTTCCTCGATTTCAGCCAAAATCTAATTATTAATAAAAAGTTTAAATAACTTTAAAATACTACACAATATTACCGTTAATATATTTAGCAATTATAAGATCACCTGAAGTTCATTATACCAAACACAACAACCACCCTCTTCGACGAGTGCTGTCTCATAACAACCTTTCCCTCTGGAATTGCAATTTGAGTGATACCACACTTTTTCCGGTACTTCCGACACTAAGCTTATCGCTAAACCCATTTTTTCAGCTCTACCTAAGAGTTTAATAATTAAAAAGTAAATATTTTAAATAATATATTATTATCTAATAGTACTACACATACCAACTCTTCCAATTCGGTGCAAATAATTAGATTTCTCGTCCGGAAGTGTTAATTGAATAACAAATGGAATTCCTTTAAGTGATACAAAATGTTTAAAATATAACATAACTTAATAAAATTATTATTTAAGTAATTACTTAAAGTAATTAAAATTTTAATAGTTATTACCTTTAATATCAATACCACGAGCGGCAACATCAGTACATATAAGAAAATTGCATTTTCTTTGTTTAAATTTATTCAAATTTTCTGTTCTTTCGTATGGTTTTCGATCAGAATGAAGACAAACACATGAATATCGGTTTTTTGGATTTCCATTACCTGTTTCATACAATTAATAAATCAACAAATTTATTAAATACAGTAAAAACTAAAACTGTTAATCGTATGACAGACTAACCGCCACCGATAGCATTGAAATGCTGTTCCAGTGAATCGCAGTCAAGTTTGGTTCGACAAAATATTATGGACTGATCTATATTTAAGGCATCGATTGCTTTCACAACATAATGTCCTTTCAAACAATTATTTAGACAAAATAAATAATTTCAATACAGTATAACAATATATTCATTTAAATTGTGTTACCTTTAAGTGATTTGATGGCTTCACTTAGCGTTTCTTTATTCGGTTGATTGTAATTAAGTCGATCTTTGGTGTGAACGCCATCCGTTTTATATGTCGTCTTCAGTGACTTCCATAACATGTCTTTTAATGGATCAATTCGATACACTACGTGATGTACAGTATCAGGAATTGAGTCCTCTCCCTATTATATCAATTACATGGTCTAAGGTATATCTTGAGTGACAATAATTTAACTGACCTTTAAGTCAACCCAAGTCGGGAAATACATTACAGTTTCGGCAAACTTTTTGACGTCAAAATTATGTAAAGTTGCCGAACAAACAATCGTTTGAAGTCGTTTACCATCAGAAAACATACGCGGAAGTAATGAATGCCAGCGTTTCAGTAAATTTTGATTTCCTTGTTGTATGAGAGCATCCACTTCGTCGATCACAAAAAATCTATAAATCATTTGTTTTAATTTAACGATTTTAAATCGTTTTTAAAAATATCGATAATTAATTAATTCTTAAATACTAACCGACAGGAGTCGAGTGAAAGATTTCCATTACTAATCAATTCTTCAATACGACCTGGAGTTCCGACAACAATGTCAACGCCAGCTGACAATTGGTCCATTTGGTCTCTGGCATTGACACCACCAATCAGTAACAGTTGTTTTATTTGTCCCGACAATCGTTTCATGAATTGTGTGATACAATCGTATGTTTGTTGTGCTAACTCTCTACTCGGTTCAACAATTAATGCTTTTGGACCTATATTTTTGTTCTTTGAATTCGATGAATTGGAAGCACTTATATTTGATGAAAACTGATTGGGATTGGCATTTGCCACCCAAATACTATTAGGAGGACAATCAGTGCCTAAATTAATAAAAACCAATAATATATTAAATTTTATTTTATAATAAACTTAACGCTAATTCATGATCAAAATAAATACCTGAAAACTTGATACTAATGCCAGCATTTTTGATACAAATAGCCGGAAAAAATACATTTTGTTGAGTCAATTGATCTGACAAACGAAAAGCAATGCCCAGATCTTTGCCTCCTTTAGTAAATGAAATGGTATTTCTATCTAAATCTATAAGATTTCCGATGACATCAAACTTATCGCCAAATGTTTGGCCGTAATTCTCAAAATTTTTCGCTGTACTCTTCTTAGCTGTTCCTCCATAGCCCCAACTTTTCTGATCGCAACCCAACTCAAGATTAGCGCCGGCCAGAGACCAACCAATTCTGGCCAAACCGGGATTTGTGAATTGGACTTCAAAGTAAAAACAATTGCATTTGGCTGACGGATCCTTTAATTATATGATAATTACAAGTCATTGTAGTTAATAATAATCAATAAATATTACTTTTTTGACGCCATAGTTAGCCCGACATCCCTGCCATTTCTGGTCTCCTTTACTTTGAGCCGACAAATAATCAGCACTAAGGGATAGGTTTAGCTCTCTATCAGTTGAACTCAAGCGCCACTGTTTATCACTTGAAGAAGTCTTTGTTCTGCCACCGGATATATCTAAAAAGCAAAGTTTTATTTTATTTGATCTAATAGTCAATTATTAAATAATCAAACCATAAATGGTTTCCCAAACTATTTGAAGTACTGGTAAACAAAATGCTCCGGTCTTTCCAGAGCCGGTCTCGGCTGCCATCAAGACATCACCGCCGCCGAGAATAAGTGGAATGGCTTCGGATTGAATATCAGTGGGAAGTCTAAGATAATTATAACAACAGTTAGCAAACAACACAACCAAATGACCACTTCTTAACATACGTCCACTCCATCTGTTCGACCGCTTCAGCGATCTCTGACATGATTCCCATTTCTGTCAACAATTTAAGACAATTTTTTTGTGACAATTGATTCAAATTAATCAAACAATATATACCTTCAAATGCTGTCATTGTTTTCAATAACTTTATTGTTAATCACTTTTTTGTAACTAATTTTAATTAACATTAAAATCAAAAATTTAGTGAAAAGTATCGTTCAATTGGTGTCTAATATTAGTGTGAATTGACATCAATTACGACAAAATCCTTTTTATCGATCGGTTTGATGTCTGTTATCAATAGTTATTAAATAATACCACAAATTGATTGATATTCATCTAAATCTGATCATTGATTTTGTGAATATCTGTTAATTATTTATAAATGGTTTGATTTAATTCAATTGATTGGTATAAGAGATGATAATTCTTAGCAAAAAAGTTGCCATTTGTTGTTCCCTTCTGTCTGTTTGGGCGATAGTTATGCTAACTTTGATGGGAATCCTGTTATACAGTCACGCATTGGCTTTCGCTGAAGACCTCGAGTTGGGATCAATCAAGAGTTCGGACACTTTCGAGTTCGTGGCCGAAGCCTTCTCTAAGTACGAGTCGGCGGCACATAACTGTTGGATCGGCGCCTGTCTATACATCGCAGCCCTGGCCTTCTCTGTCCATCAGTATATGTCTGCCCGTAGACTACAATACGGACAATAATCAGACACTCATTGATATCATATTTGATTGTATTAAATGTAATTGATTTTTGTTGATAATTGGTTTCAATTTTATGATATCTATTTCAATTTTAATGTAAATTATGTATTTATTTACAGTATTGTCACAAATAATTATTATTGTAAGTTATTATCGGTAAATATAGGATCTGATAATTATTGTATTATTTATATTAAAAAAAAAACAATTATTATTTGTATTATATAAAATTTATAGAATAAAATATAATTTATCCAAGTTAAAATTAAAATATATATTTACTATTAAGTAATATATTTTTTTAAATTAAAATAATTTGAAAATTGTTTCAAATATTTTACTTTTATCTACAATTAATACATATATACGGTATTACATAATTTATATACACTGTATACCCTATCAATGATACATATTGTAGTTAAATTTATTTGACAATTACTAGTGATGTTATTTAACGATTAAATTATATCAAAGGGAAACAACATTTTGATGTTTTTTTTTTTTGGTTTTATTTATCAATTGATTTAATGATTTAAATTATATTATTTTGCTTAAAATATATAAAATTTATTCAAATTTAAATAAATAAAAAATATTTATAAAATAATAAATAAAAATATATTCAATATATATATCTCTCTTAAAGTGTGGCCAATACTCGTGTAAACGACAGAATAAGAGTGACCAGAGTTTGTCCGCAGCCCCAGAACATAGCATATAAGGGATACATTTGAAAGCTGGCCGCTCTGTGAGCACCGGCCACTGCGGCAGATGTTATTGAGTATGCCGTCAATGGAGTGACCACTCCTGAGATCAACACAAGAATTGAACCAAATCTTAGTGTTTTGTGTTTCCGAAGTGAACCAAACGCTATACCGGAGGCCAACATATGAATAATTATTGACGAAAATAGTGACCAAAGGAAGACGTGATACCACATCTCTGTGTTATTAATAAAACATTTGTTAAGACAATGAAAACAATTAAATTGTGATAATTGAGTCCTCTTTTAATTAATCGGTAATCATTACCGACAAATGTGTCGATCGGGTCGTGAGATAATCCAATGACTGTCCAGAAAGAGTTTAGCTTTGAAGTGTCAAAATCTCTTGATTGTGAAGATCCCATCGCTTAACACAACCAATGATTCAGTCAATCGACGGAACAGTTGAAGACTAAGACATTTGAATCACATTTTTAGTCATTATTTCCTTTTTTGATATTAAAACTACAAAATCATTCAATCATTTGGTACTTTTTAGACTATATTATTAGTTTGCTTGTAATACATGAGTTGTAAACTAAAAAAGTACTGAATTGTTGTTTAAATGTTATTAAAAGTACGCAATGTTTACGAAAAAACATTTGTTTAATGTTTTGAACGAAAACTTGTGACCAAAGACTTGCATTTAAATGAAGACATTAGTTAACAATGAATAACATTAATCCAGTGTTTGGACAGTTAGTTATAGGACCGGCCGGATCGGGAAAGACAACATATTGCGATGTTATGGCCAAATATTTACGACAATTGGGCCGATCGGTGATACTGATCAATATTGATCCGGCAAACGATGTCCTCCCATATGAGGCCACTATTGATATTTCAAAACTGATTACTTTATCGGATGTTATGGAAACAATGTCTTTGGGACCTAACGGTGGTCTACTTTATTGTATAGACTACTTGAACAGCAACTTTGATTGGCTTCGAGATGGGCTACAAAAGGCCATCGACGCCATAGAAAGCGGCGACAAAGACAGCAGTGGTAAGCCATCGATACCTTATATCTTAGTGGACAGTCCGGGACAGATAGAGCTCTATACTAACCATTCATCACTCAAGAATGTCTTAACCAAATTGAATTCGTTGTCAAAACAATTAACTATTAATAGCAGTGATGTTGCAACCAATGGTGGAAGTGCTTCCAGTGATCACCAGAAAATAATAGACTTACGTCTGGTTTGTGTCAATATAGTTGACTCTCACTATTGCAACGATCCTTCAAAGTTCATATCAGTTGCACTCAATTGTCTCAATACAATGATTCACTTAGAGATGCCACACATCAATGTCTTATCAAAAGTAGATATCATCCAAAAGTACGCCAAATCAGACTTTGGTCTCGACTTTTACTGTGAAGTTCTTGATCTTAACTATTTGGTCGATAAAATCAGTGACGACCCGTTTTTAGCTAAATTTAAGAAATTAACCAAAGGGTTGGCTGGAATTATAGAAGATTATAGTTTAATTTCATTTATTCCTCTGGATGTAAACAATGCTAAGACAGTTTTAAACGTACTGAAAGGTTGTGATCGCGCAAATGGATTTTATTTAAGTGATTTAGATGAAGAACAATTGATCCAAAAGTATTTTAGAGACAGCGGTTCGGCCAACTTTGAGAGTTCAAAATACGATGAATTACTCGACAATCTTCACGAATGACACACAATAAGAGATCAATTTCTAAACCATTGAATCGTTTATTTATTATTAACTAATAATAAGTGAATCCATTTTTACAATTAATTTTAATTTAATAAAACTCTCATTAGAAGTATTTGTTAAAACTACTAAAATCTTTTTGAAAATAATTTATATAACATTTAATTAATTATCTGAACGTTAATGGCATCGGCTTCTGATATCAATAGGTCGATGGCTTGACTAAACTCGAGATGAATTCTTGTGTCTCGAATCCAATCGTTGGCTACATTCCTAGCCTCACCTCTCAATTGATTTGCATATTTAAGAGCCATTTCTAAGTTGTAGTTTTTTAATGAATATCTAACGCGACTTAATATATCAAAAGTATCCCATTTTGTTGGATCAACTTCTTTATCTTCCAACTCTTCTTTAGGAATTTTTGAGTCACCAATAATTAAAACAGACTGAATATATGATAACAAATATTGAAATATGTTTCCGCCGTCATCTCCAATAAGAGCTACTCTTTTACAATATTTGTCCACTTTTTGAAATCTTTTGATGAGGTCTTCACGACTATAAACACCATTTTCAAGAGCGTATTGAGGTATACCTTCGAGTGCACAACGAATTAATGGCCGATCATTAAGCGATTGTTTATTTAATATTGACTTAATGGCAGTTAATTCTCCTTTTAAAGCTATAGGAAGACTATCTTCACTCAACGATGGTTTGTGACAAAGCGATTCTTTGAGTGTCTGAGCTAAGACCCAAAGCTCACGCACAGGATGTTGATCTGCATCTAACTGTTCCCGCACTTTGGTTAAGAATAATGATATTTATTATTGCTTTAAAAATATAATATTCATAAATACCTTTAAGAAGTCCTTCCAATATTCTTAATCTATAAAAACTGTTTTGAAGTTCAGATTGAAACTGAGCTCTTAGTTCGAGTAATTTTTCTTCAGTTTTGCTTTCATTATCTCTTTTCAATTGTTGCCTTAAAATAGTCAACTGATCCTGTAAATAGTCATTATAGGCAGCCAATTGTCTCTTTAATTGTGTATTTAATTCAATTTCAAACTTTTCCTCGAGTTTTGCTAACTATTGGCAAAAAAAGGCATTAAAAATGTTAATTACAGTAATTATTACCGTAAGTGTAATAACATTTCAAATACTGACAAATTAAATATACCGATACTAATAATTAACTGTAAATAAATTTATTATAAAACATACCTTTCTTTGATATTCAAGATCCTTATCATTTGATGATTTGTGTTCATCATTAGAAATATCCATAATATCTTTAATCAGATTTTCTAACTCTCGAAGTGAGGCATCGGTGATGGCATTCGAAGATAAGACCTCAGGCTCTTTGTTGTCACTCTTTTCATTAGATGATTCATTTAAGTCTTTAGTTTCACTTTGATTATCATTAGAAATGATTAGATCACTAGTTTGTGGTAATTGTTGTGAAATTGTTGTATTAATCTCTTCTTTCTTTTCAATGTTAATATTGTCTGTCTTAGCGGTTGAAGTATTCAATGAATTTCTTGTTTTCTTTTTGTCTAAAAAACTCTTTTCAAAATTTTCTTTTGATTGCTTTAACTCTTTTTCAATTAAAGGCCCAAATAGTGTATCAAATATATTGTCTGAATATGGGATCAAATTCTGAACTTTTCGTCTAAAATCAGTGTCATATTTAGCGTAACCGATGGTAATGCCTGTGAAGGCCGCCAAAGAAGAGCCGACAATAAGTCCAACTTTAGCCGAATTGCTATAAATTAAACAAATCTGTTGAGAAATAATCAAATGATATGTAAAATATTTACCTTTTGTCAGCATCTGTGGTATAATAACGAAGAAAAGTATTTCTCTGATGTCTTGAGATTTTCTGTAAATTAAATGTCAAATTAAATGTAATTAATTATTACTTCAGAAAGTATGTGAAGAGTGAAGACATACCCTAACAGTATTGTTGAGCTTAAGTGTTGACCGAAACATCTTCTTAGAGGTCACTCAAGAGTACATTCAATTGGATCACTTGACTTGTGTTGTCCACACTTACCGGTCGTTCAAACAAACAATCACACAATCAATACAAACACTACTACACTGTTGTATACTATATATTAGCCCCTGTAAGCTATCTTCTAACTGTAGTTACAAATAGATTGCATACTTGAGTAGAGATAAAGTTTACTTTTGGGTCTTTTTAATGTTAACGTATTATTCTAATGCAATTCAAGCCAAATGTTGATCTATAGCTTACCTTAAAGTCTATAGTAATGAAAGTAATGAAGAGTTTTATTGTCAGCTGTTTTGTTGAAAGGCTTTCATAGAAATCTCATAACAATTGACTCCAATAAACAACTATTACATTGAAAACACTAATTCATTGATTATTATAATTATTATAATTAGTTATATATTAATAGTATTTGTTTGCGTGAAATGTGACTAACAATTGGTCACCAAATTTGCATCAATTGATTGATCACTTGTTATGTAATTTTCTTGTTTTTTATCAACCAATGGGTGGATGTCTTGGATCGCGAAGAAGTCGTCCATCGAGTGGTGATTCACTTAACAGTAATATTCATCCAAATGGTAAGAAATTATCATTTATTTTAACTAACGATTTACTAAGCAAATGATATGATATCTGTATGACATATGTAGTGTCTATCGGGAAGAATCAGCCGATGAAACATCAGGTCCTCAAATGGAAGAGGTCTTCAATTTCAACTCACTTTCACTTATCATTTCTTTATATCATTCATTTTGTTTAATCAATTTATTTGATTGTTTGGTCAATAGTGATGTTCCCCTAACCGATGGTCAACTCAGATCTAAAAGAGATGAGTTCTGGGATACGGCACCAGCTTTCGAGGTTTGCTGAAATTATTTGATAATTTTATACAATATGTTATATATTTTATATAATTTATAATTTATTGACCAATTTGTTAACAAAAAAGGGACGAAAAGAAATATGGGACGCATTGAAGGCAGCGGCCATTGCAGCCGAAAGTAATGACTTCACATTAGCTCAGGCTATCATCGATGGCGCAAATATCTCTTTACCCAATGGTATGAATTACTGATACAGACGTTTTCAATCTTATGATTTTATTTATTTTTAGGTACATTACTTGATTGTTATGATGAATTGGGTAACCGATATCAACTGCCCATCTATTGTGTCAGTGCGCCCATCAATTTGATTGATGAGAGCAGTGACTCTGAATCTCCATCTCCTGAGAGTGAGCCCATCAATGCCATCGGCGGCGAAGAGATATTTGTTAAGTTCCGAATCAACCCGTCTTGTAATGACGTCAAGATGGCTGTACTCTCAAAAGAAACCATTATAAGTGCAAAGAAAAAGTTGGCTCTTCTTGAAAATGTTGAGCCCTATCGACAAAGGTATACATCGAGTGATTTTCTAATTTAATTTTTTTAACAAATGAGTGAACAATTGTTTGATTACTCATTTGGTTTGTCATATTAGGTGGTATTTTGGTGGACGACTATTAAGTGATAAACAGAGGATAGAAGACATTAATCTTCAATCAGGATTTGTAGTCCAAGTTATAGTCTCTTCACCACAAACTACAGATCACTGAGAGTTTCGACTTTAGTCAAAGCAAAATGTGTTAATTTTATGTATAAACTTTTAATTATTATTAGAGCGCTCTTTTCAATTGAATTCAAACTGTGATATAAGCGACAAAATATTTTTAATTTTATTAATTGATTGAAAACATTCAAAAGTAATGGCAATTATTTTACTTAAAGCACTAATGTGACTGAAACTTGAAAGCAATGGCTAAAAGTCAATAATTATTTTTGCCATAAATTGTATACTGTATTGACACACATTATCTTACAAACTGAAACTCAGTAGATAGGAAAAGATGCAAAACAAATATCTATAAATATAATTGATCCCAATTTTATAATTGTCACAAATTGTTTAAATTGACATAATGTTGTGGCCATAATATAGTGTTTTAATGATATGATATAATATATAATTATTAGTGTTAGTTTACCGTAATGCTTTTATTTATATTGTAATAAATGATAGTATAACTTATTAGTACCGGTAATTGATTTCTAACTGCAAAATCTCGTTGATATAGTTAATGGAAATTATTTAAAACATTTTATTTGTTTATTTTTAAAAAATTTTATAACTTGTTATTATTATTAGTTTATTTTATATAATAGTATAATATTTATAGTGATGATTGAATGGTTCAAATATAATTTAGATACTGTTTTGCATCTAATTTTTAAAAATGAAGTCAATGTATGCAAAGTGTTGTCAATACGGTATTAGGATATTATAAAATGATATCAAAATTAAAATTGAAAATGATTTAATCAAATTAAATAAATGACTTCATTCCAAATGTTTAGATCACAAATAATTTACAGATTATCTAAATATCATAAAATTTGAATCAGAGAGTAGTTTATAACTATAAACAGGAATAAAAAAATTTGATTTATTTAATAATTCATTAATAATTATATACATTATATAATTATAAATATATATATAAATGCCATTTATTAAAGAGTCGTGTAATTTGCAGCTGAAAGCCTTTGCAAACAATTTTTGCCTTCATTTTTCATAAAAGAATATCTAAAACACCATAACTTGAAATATAATTTTGTTTTATATTTATTTTACTATAAAAGAAATATTGCATTCATTATATAAGCCGATTGTCATAACACCGTTGCTATCAATATAATTACTTTTCGATAAATTAAAATTGATTTCTAAATAAATTTGAATAAATTATTAATATTCTTTCAATATTCAAGAAAACATTTAATAACAATAATATATATTATATATCGTATAATTGTAATACAACTTTATTAAATCTAGATATTTTTATTTTAATTATTTTTTGTTTTTATTATCATGTTATTAAAAATAAATTTGTACAAATATATATACATAATATAATAAATTAATATATAAGTAATAAAAAATCATTATGAATTGTAATATATATTGAATATACTGTATATTGAATATATATTTATATCAATATTGATATATTCAAAATACAGTACTTTGAGGACAGTATGGTTGGTATGATGTGCTCAGTCTGTTAAGCAGTCGTGTGCAGGTAAGTTACAACACTGTATTACCTGCGGCACTACTACTTAGAAGTCTGGCATCAAAATAAAATTTCAATTGAAAAAAACATTTGGTTTAAAATTAAATTTCTCTTAATTAAATTAAGTGATATTATTATTATTATTACAATTATTTGGTGATAAGTGCCTCAAATATATATATAATTTCGTTGAACACATAATTTAATTATTATCCTTAAAACATATGCTCCTCTTCTCTCATTAATGACTGGTTATCTGTAAAAATTAATAATAAATATTACTATTATATTTGTAGTATTAAAAAGCATAGGCATACTGTTTGATTTAAAATAAAAGCTATATATGTTATTATAAATGAATATATGCTCATAAATTAATAGTTGAAAAAATAAGTTACAATTTGTCTATAAAAATGCATTAAATGATATCATAATTGAATAGTTTGTATGAATCGCACGAATGATTTGTGGCGGAAACTCTTGAAATGATAGCAAACAAAAAAACGATGTGATGTTATGATAATATAAAAATATTTTTATATAAGTTTATACATATGTTGTTTCATAGAAAGTTTGTATAAAACTCCAGCAAATCAATGATAATGCGATTGACACCAAAGTTTATGCCATTCATTTGACAAAATCTCTTATCACTATTTAGTTTCCTAAACTAAATATAACAAAAATCATTATTTTCATTGCTCTCTCACTTATAGTTTGTCCCCAAATCTCGGCAATTGATAGTGACTTCAATGTAATGTTGTACTGTAATGACTATTAAATATAATAAACATTTCGTGAAAAATAAGTGAATATCAATGACATTATAGACAGGGCTTACTCTGGGAGAGAGAAAGAGAGAGAGAAAGAGAGAGAGAAACTCGTACTTTGAACGAGTGATTGCTTTTTTTTGATGATTTCAATATAATTGAACCATAATTTGGTCCTATATTTTATATATATATATTTTATAATATTTTATATATAAGTTTACATCAATTATTAGCACAAATGGTGATCAATAGTAGAGACGGTTAACTAAATTTGACTCCAAATTTTCTAGCATTGAATTTTCAAAATTAATATCTCAAATCTCGATATTATTACCTCTAAAATAGCAAAACAGTGCAAATATGATGATAGTGTCTCTTATATTAAATATGCTGTAATTGGATATTCATTGCGTTGGTTAACACAGAAGGTAGTCGTTGTGTTGCTGTTATATTCACAATATATTAAAAACTACTATAATTTCATTTAATTATTTATTAACTATCTCTCAATTTTGATAAAATGCCACATTTGAATTTATAAACTTATATTTTTACACATTACTTCTTATAGTTTTACATACATTTACTAAATATTTAAAATTAATTTAATATATTAAAAAATTATATTATTCACTGTAATAGACTATAACTTATACCGGTATAACTAAAAATATAAAAAGTTTGTTGAATTCGACTTTTATGTATTAAACAATTTTAATATAAAGTTGTGTTATATGTATTGTAATTTTACAACAAACATATTGTTAGTTGAAAACATGAAATAAGCATAAAGTAAGCAAAAAATTATTTTAAAAAGAGCCAATAATTGAATGATATGCAGAAATGATGCCATTATGACAAGCAATGAATGAATCAGTGAATGAGAGAGAGAGAGAGAGAGAGAGAGAGAGAGAGAGAGAGAGAGAGAGAGAGAGAGAGAGAGATGACTGGAATAGTACTCACCTAAAGATTTGCATAAAGTTTGAACCAAACAGTGAATAGAGTCGGTGGCCGTCCTGTACTATAAGAGACCAGATTATGGTTCATTACATTGCTTTATGTAGTTATCAGATGTTTACTTTAGTTGTTCTGCATTTACTCATTAATGTCTGTTATTTTTGCGGAGAACAGGTAGGTATTGAAGAGTAACAGTGTATTGTATAACAATAGAGTTGGCTTTTTTGGAGACCAATAGCAATGCATTGGTTGGTATATAATGTGTACAATAGTACACCTGTTGTAATGTTAAGTTACATATTAATAGTTGTAATGATAGCTGTTTTTTGTGAATCTCTCGTATACTAACTAATGCTAACTAAATGAAACTAAATGGTGGACACTATCTCTTGTTTAGCTAACGTTTGATTGGTTGTATAGATGTATATGACATTATGTGGTGCTGTCGGTTGTGCTGCCGGTGCACTACATATTCACATCCAATTCGTGATAACATTCAAACTAAATGCACACCAATAAGGCATCACTTCCAGTCTGTCTGCAACACTATTATCATATTATTATATGATATTTCAAAATATCACACATTATACCAATTATATGTATATCATTATATACTGTATCTAACATTTCATTCAATTTATTGTGTATTCACCTGTTGTCACAATATACCACTTATTATTGTTTTATAAATAATATAATTATTTAAACTTATTTTTTGCAAATCAAGTGCTCTCACTCTATACTAAATGTCTAATGCTTTAATTGATTTGAAACCCTTTTCAACTATTGATAACTAATTTATCAAATTAGTTATGATAAAACTTATTATCAGTAATTATTTTTATTACAATTAGTATAAAGCAGTGGTAGCTATAAAATATAAATATAATATATTTATATATTATTCAGTCATTAAGGCATTCCGTCTAGCATTTCGCTGTTTATAACTTATTTATTTATTTAATTAAAAAATTTCATTGTAATTTGTTTAATATAAAAACACTATCTTTTCATATAAAATATACTTTAAGCTACTAATATCTAATAAAATATATTGTTAATTAACTTATCTGCCTTTACTTTTAAACAGTTAATTTTTGATAATAATAGTTAACAGTAAAATTGTTTTAAAAACTAAAATTAACACTGAAAACTGATACTGATTTTAAATAAAAAGAGAAAAAGAAAGAAAGAAAGAGAGAGAGAGAGAGAGAGATTGTATGACCACCCTATGTGTTCATCCAATTAATATTTGCAAATACAGTTAAAGTTATAATTTTTTACATAAATTTATGTTGATAAATGTAAATGATAATTATATATCATATAAGTGTGCATATATTGAATAGTTCAATATATTGGACTCAATTTCAGAGATAACTCAAAACTATTGGTACCATTGCATGACATTAAATGTTTGATAATAAGCAGTGTTTGCACTGAATTCATATAAAATACTTCACTATTGGTGACGACTATTCAATAAAATACTGACGCTTTTATACAACATTACTTACATTCATATTTGATATATTAAATATAAATATAAAAATATTATTCACCTGTTTATAAAAGCAAACAATTTGTGCTTATTTTTCCTAAATATCATCAAAATTTATTATATTATAGAAATATATTACTGTTTTTAAAATTTTTATTCAATATATTGAAATAACTACTTTAAAACCATTTAGCACTAGAGATATATTTTCAATTATTTAATGCGCGATACAATAGTTAGTCAATAAGGATTAAAGCCGACAAAAGCAAATTATATATATATATAATAATAATAATAATAATTAAGTACTTTATAACATATTAATAGTATATTATATATTATATATTTAAGATTATTACCAATTAATATAAAAGATGTGATGATTACCGGTTAGTCAATTAGGTGTCGGTGCAAGTGATGCAATGCTTTGCAGTGCACGATATAATGAGCGTATGTCTGTCTCGGGACACTTGACGCCCATTATAACGGTCACAATAAAGCAATACATGATATCATAACAGTTATTTACGATCACATATTTATAACTTCTCATATTAAGTAAGTTAATATCATATAAATACTATATATGATATAACAATTAATAGTTAATAAAAAAATAATAAATATATTTATTTTTAACAATATGATCAATGAATTTGTACTTACCTGTGCTTCCAACTACTAAACTAGACACTAGTAAATGATAACTTAAACACAAATTGAAGCCACAAATGGATAAAGCATTTGGTTTGTGATTAAGGTGTTTGAATGTTTGTTTGTAAGACCCGCATCATTATCGATGAAACAAGCAATGATTGTCTACCAGTGCCAATGCTAGTCAAATGTACGGTTGGATCAGAGCCCGTATTATTAACGACTAACAGATATTAAAGAACAAGTGAGACCATAGCCCACGTGGTATATGGAAAGCCTACAGAACGCCTATCATATAAAATCTAATAAAAAGCTAAAAAGCTGGCCATATGTGGTCCGACCTGTCTATCAAATAATTACTCTTTTTTAGCACATGTTTGCAGCTTTTCTTTTAACATTTTATTTGATGGGATATATGTTTTGTGACATTTCATATCTATTTATCTGTTTCTATATCTCCGTTAAAACGTTTTACATAATAAATAGACAATTAATGACTCATTCAATTACTTTCTATATATTTTATATTAGCTTTTAATTAGAATTGTTAAGTTGTTGTCTGTAATAAAAACTAAGTAAATACTAAACTAATATAAAATATTTTAATTTAATTAAATTACAGAAAAAGTAAAAAATATTTAAATATATATTTAATGTTTAAATATTTGGTATTTAAATTAATAAATACTTTATTAGAAAATAGTTAATACAATCTATAGTCTATATCATACATATCGAGGTTATCATTCATCTGTCATAACACCTGGCAATGTATTTGCAAATAAACTTTTATTTAATACTCATTTAATGCCACCTAAATTAATAGTTCACTAAAATAACATTCATATTAATACTACAGTATAAAGACTATAACATATTTTGTCTAATTGTTTCAATTATTTCAAATTTTACTATATCTGTATTTATTTATCTTAACACTAATTCTAAATTTAGATATTATTTAGACTTTTTAAAATTAATTTTTAATAATTTTTATCAAAAAATAATTATCATATTTGATTAATTTTTTATTTAATATTTTTTTAATCAATACATTTAAAGTGTATTATAGATATATAAATACAGTATCATAGTCAGTAACCATTATAATTAACAATTATTTTTAATAAATTAGCAAAATGTTTAACAATTTAAAAATTATTAGCTAATGTATAACAGAGACAATATTTTTGATGAATAATACACAACTTATAACTGTTGCCCGCATTAAACACAACTCAATATTGCATTAGTTATAACTTCCTGCAGATGTTTCAATATTAATATTAGATGTAATAATAATAATAATTAAAATACAAAAAAATTATTTTAGAGTTGATTTCAATCCTAACAAATTTAGCAAAAATTTAGACATCTATATGTTTCTAATTAAATATCAGATCCTTGTAATTGTGGAGTAAATAAACTAAAGTAACTCTAGAGTTGGTGGTTGAGCGCACAACCGTAGCCCTGTCCGCCCGTTCAAAGTTGCTCTTTACCTATTAATAATCAATTATAAATATTTTTATTAATTATAAATATTAATTAACAATATTTTTTGAAGACATACCATTTCAAAGTATTTGCCATCACTTAGACATAAACATCGCAATCTTAAACACTTCATTCTAATGGCATCTGATTTACAAAAATAAAAATATCATTTTATTAGAATTATTTAATAATAAAATCAATAAAATGACAATAAAATGAAGAAAACAGACCAACAGCTTTGCTACTTCTGTCTGAAAAACGGAGTGTCTCTGAATCCCAATGGGCCTCAAACCTCTCCAATTGACAACAATTGTTGGCAATTGAATCGATCAATGAGTCGATGTGTATCTTTTGGTGGATCTTTTGACAACAACCTTCAGGCATACCCATCACTAAAATTCTGTATTAATTAGTAATTATTAATACTATATTGAAAAGTATTAAATGCATTAATAGTTGTTAACCTAATATTTTTAAGTAATGGTAATACTGTAGTCCAAAAAGACTCTGTCAAATGTGGTAAACCAGACAATTGTAGACCTCTGAGGTGAGTCGCTTGCATTTTCAGAAATTTAAGTAACATATCGTCCGAAACATTTTCATTGCGATCCAAATCCAATGCCATTAATGACTTTGTGTTTCCCTTTTCCATAAACTCATACAATACTAGATCTGTGAAGCAATCCTGTTGTCCGGCACTTAGATAACGAAGAGCTGGTATACGACATAAGATATCAATTAGACATTCCGTTGATAATTCTGTTGCAGTTATGTCCAACTCTTGTAGATTTGTCTTTTCCCACTCAATAGCCATCATATGATCACTTTGTAAGTCTAATTAGATATTCAAACAATAAATATCAGTAATATTTATCTATATTTTGTAAAATCCTTACTCGTGTGTTGCATAAGAAGACATCTGAGTCTTTTGCATCTTTGAAATAATTGTTTTAATATACTTCCCGTGAATTTTGTGCAAAAATTGAGAGACAGACACTCTAATTGAATACAATTACTACTGAGAGAATCGACATGACTGTCGTCGACAAAATTGATACCAAATAAGTTGACAACTCGTAGATTGGGAACAGCACTCTTCAGTTTGTGAATGTTTACCACTTCATAGATTTCTTCTTCCTCTTCTTCAACAGCCTTCTCATAAGTTCCGACTAAATGTAAAACCTCTAAACCATTGATAAAGTTATAGATTTTTCTCATAAAACCCTCCATAAAGATAACTTCAGATAAACAGACGCACATTGTTCTGAGTTTTGTTGGAAATGAATGCAAATCATTGAAGTCGTGTAATTGCATTGCTGTTGAAAAGTCCAACAATATATTGGTTAGATTTGGACACTTATTGGCCAACTCATGAAGTACTGTATGAGTGATCAATTCAATGGGTAACTCTATATAACGTAAAGATGGGCCTAAAAAAATTTATATCATTTATTGATTAATATTTATCAAATCAAAGACAAACCGAAACGAATTGATATGAGAGCCAGCAATGACTCTATACTCGTAACGTGAAGTCCCGATACTTCTGGTCGGAGCGAGACGTGAGTCCATAGCTTGGAATCGCATGAAATCATTCGCCATTTCTTGCAAACTCTGGCTAACCGTGATATCTCCCGATGCGGTAAATTACTAAATATTTTAAGCAAAATCTTGTCCGGAAGCTTATCTAATGTCTGGTATTTTTAAGTAAATTTTTAAATAAAGAAATTCATTCACTATTTGTAATTTTATTTATTTTAAACAATTATTATAATTATGTGCAGTTATTTTATCAATAAATTATAAAATAATGTCTATATCAATAAAACTTAATTAGTTTTATATGTGAAAATATCAGACATTTATATTGTATATTTTATACATTAATATTATGCACTTTTTTAATACATTACACTTAATGTTTCTATTATAGAATACACTATTTATACTTAAATTTTAAAATATAAATATACATTTATCAAATTAAAATCATTATTTAATTTTTATTATAATTTTATAATCCATATTTGTATAATAACTACTTCAGTATATACTGTAAGAATACAGTGTTTATTGTAATGAAAATCAAACTAAAGCATCAAAATCAAGTATAAATCTTATTTGAATTTAATTTATTTTGTTTATATATTGGTTATCATGAATTTGCACAACAATATACAGTAATTAACTAACTTATTTTTATAACAAATATTATTTCAATACTTATTTTTCGTAAAAGATAAATCACGTATTTTTAATCCTATTTATATTATAAGTATAAACTTTATAACTTATAATAATAAATATCATAAACAGTATTTATTATCAACACTTGATTCAACATTACTGTATATAAAAGCTAACTTAGATTTTTTTAACCACAAATATATTTTTATTAATTCACATTAATTAAAACTATTCTTTAAAAAAATATTCATAAACTATTGATGAGTTTGTAATTGTCAAATAAAAAGGTATGTTTGAGGATATGGTACCGTAATGTGCTGTAAGAATCCATTTTTGTTGTGTTGGTCCTTAATGTTGGCCAATGCAGCCGATGACACATCTTGAGTGACGGCCCACATTGAAAGCCTTCTCAGATCCATCTCTGCCTACACTCACAACCTTTTATATCTGAGCTCAAAGGGGGTAAACAACGGGGAAAACACTGTTTTTTAATAAAATAGCATTTATTTCATTTTTTCTTATCTTTTTTGTCTCCGCAAACATTGGTATTTTCTTTTTTAAAATAAAGACATTTTATTTTTTTCCTAATTTCTATTATTAGTTATTATAAGGAGCTCTTAAATGTAATTACATGTCAGCGCATCCAAACTATGAGAGATACCATTTGTTGGTCTAAATTTAAATTATGCATTCATTAATGCTTCTTTGAAATTATTTTATAATGTATTATATTATTAATAGATATTAATAAAATTATTTTATTTTAAGAAATAAACATTTTTAACTTTTTAACTAAATATACGGTATAAATATCAGATATTAATTATTCTTAAAGTACTGAATTATTTAACCAAAATTTATCAATGCATTGGAAATATATTTTTATTATTATATTAATATATTTTTTTTTGTTAATCATCAACCAGTAGTTATCATAATATTATAATAAGCGAAGTCATTATAAATTATATGCTAATACTGCATAACATTTAGATTGCATATTATTATAAATAAATTTTCAGAGAAACAAATACATTTAAAAAATATATAATTTCCTAAAAAGTTATAAAAATAGGTTTATGAAAATAAAGTATTAATAATTTTATAGTTATTTATTACATTTTTTTTATTTCTACTAATATATCAACCAAAAAATTAAAATTACGGTAAACGGATTACATTATAAATATAAAATTTTTGTAACTAAACGATTATATTGTTTATTTAATTGATCCCAAAATAGTTTTGAAGACTACATGACTTCACTACACGAGTCTCAGTCTTATTCTGCGTTTATATGTATTGACTATAAATTTTGACATTAAATACTGCATTATTATATTTACTATATATTATACTTCATTTTAACCAACGGTACGGTACATATGACCAACACTTAATATGTTTATACTAATTGTGTTTATGTATAGTTTATCTATAGATATCATTGTAATGTGTCTACTAATGTATACTATGAATAAACAAAAAAAATGCATAAATTTAAATATAATATTGGTTTTAATTGAAAAAATTTGTTTTTCATATTTATTATGAATATTCTAAATTATTCATAGAC
This sequence comes from Oppia nitens, assembly GCF_028296485.1. Lineage (NCBI taxonomy): Eukaryota > Metazoa > Arthropoda > Arachnida > Sarcoptiformes > Oppiidae > Oppia > Oppia nitens. The sequence goes on along the minus strand of NW_026533253.1, from coordinate 2,346,615 downwards.
TACATACAGTAATTCATTTACACATTATAATTATATCATAACTGAGACATCTATACTAAACTTATTATAAACATATTAAGTGGTCATATGTACTGTTGGTTAAACGAACTATAAGATTATAGTTTTTATTAAAGTAATAATTTTTATCTAATATTTATTATATACTTTTATATAATTTATAAAAACAATTTATTTATATAACTGTTTAAATTGGTCATACTTTCTTATTTTTGTAAATATTTTTTAAAAAAACGTTAAGTAAATAATAATTATTTATATTTAATTTTGTTATATTTATTGATTATATTATTATATTTGTTATGAAATTTAAATAATATTCTAACTCTACTATGTATTCTGTATATATTTATATAATATACTAAATGACCTAATAATACAATTGGTTATTTTTAAATAATATTTTATAAATTGATAAACAATAATGTATATAATACTACCATCTACTTTTTGAATATTTAAAAAAATTAATTAATAAAAAAAATATTTTACATTAAGTAAAAACTATCAAAAAATTACTAATTTATATTATAATAGAAAATATATTAAAACTACTGTACAATTAATTATTAGAGTGACCAACAATGACCACGCATTTTCCGTGACATTGATTTGACTAAATATTAATGTAATTTTTAAAACAAAATATTTTTAATTAAACTTTATTTTACAATAAATATTATACTGTATGTACAGTTTTTACAGTCCAGTTATTCTCAACTATTAGTAAAATATCATTAAAATCAATATCACATATATTATCATTAATATCATTAATTGCGATAAAAATATTTAAAATGTGTTTAAAACAAAAATTTATTAAATTTTTTGATAATTAACAGCACATTGTGAACCAATGATAGTTTCATAATTATTATCAAATATGAATTAATAATTGATAAAAAATAATCGCCAATATTATTAATATTACTGTTAAATTCGATAAAATATGATTAAACTTTTTTACTGTTTATAAAAAATTCCAAATTATATATTATGTACTGTATATACAGTATGTGATCTGAAACAATTTTTGTGATGACAAACTTATTACTTATATCAACAATCAAAATATTATAATTAAATAATGTGTTTGCTATGCAACTAAAATATAAATAACTAAAATTATTTTTAAAATAATTTATAAAATTAATATTAAAATAAATAATTAAAAAATGAATATGTTTAATTTAAGTGAAATACCTCAAGAGTATTACACATGTATATTATGCCTGTTGTGTTCCGGTCTAATTGGTTTAACGGGAATATTACCCATGATTTTTATAAACAAAAAGGATAATTATTATAAAAATAAGTTTATTTTCTATTTTTTTTAATTAAGTAAATTTTGAATATACTTATATCAGTTATTATTAAAATAATTTTTACATAATATTTTTGATATTCTAATTTAAAATGATTTTTAAATCTTTAGGTGAAAGTAATAGGATTTCACTTTTAATAAGTCTAGGAGTGGGAAGTCTATTGGGAGATGTCTTCTTTCATTTACTACCCGAAGCTATTCGGTTGTCATTAGATAAAAACGATTACAATCCCTATACCATTGGTTTATGGATTTTGGTGGGAATCTTCACATTTGTCATCATTGATGTCCTCATTAATCAAATACACAATAATAATGCGGTAATTATTTTAATTTTTGTTATAAAGTTAAATATTAATTTAATATTAACTGTTAAGACTGAAAATATCAAGAAAAACGATCAAAATAACAAAATCAAACATAAAACTAAACAAATTAATGGAAAATCGGTTCAAAATAATAATAATAATAATAAGGGCCAACAAATTGAAGCCATTGGTTATTTAAATTTGATAGCAAATGCAATCGACAATTTTAGTCATGGATTAGCTGTATTTTCTGGATTTATGGTCAGCATTAAGGTATTGTTTATTAAAACATTTAAACATTTATTAAATTTAAGATTTAAAATATTTAAATTAAATTAAAATTTTTAAATATTTTCTAATAGACTGGATTCCTAACAACTTTAACAATAATAATCCATGAAATACCCCATGAATTCGCTGATTTTGCCATACTTTTAGAATCAGGATTTTCTAAATGGGAAGCAATTAGAGGACAACTAATCACTGCCTGCACTGGTATTTGTGGATCAATGTTTGCTTTCATACTAAGTTATAGCACAAGAGTTAATATTGAGATTTGGATTCTCACCTTCACTTGTGGTGCATTCCTCAACATATCACTCGTTAATCTTCTACCAAAACTTCTTAAAGAAAAAAATATTAAGTAAGTACTGTACTAACTATTTAATTGAGTGTTTAGTTCAAAAATAATTATATTTGTTTAGACAATTAATTTATCAAATTTTGATAATTGGATTCGGAATCGGACTAATGGCTATTATAAATAGTTTTGATTAATCATAAATTATTATTAGTTTTTAATTGACAATAAAATTATTTATTATTATTAATTTCCAATAATTATTTTATTTGAATTAAAATTTATTTGGGAAGTTTCTTCAAAAGTTTCATTTCATGTGATAACCAAAGAGCAATCGTAAGGACTGTGAGCGCTCCCGATTGATGCGATGCGGCCAATGATTTCGGTACATAAAATAGCAATGTTGTAACTCCAAGAGTTACCTGTAATAAAGTGGCGGCAAATAAACAGTTGACTGCAAGTCTTGTTCGGGGACTTAATGGTAAACGTCTTGAATAAATCCAAAGACCAGTTGAACCACATAATACTAGTTCGCCTAACCTTCTGTGATCAAACTGGACAGTTGTCGCGTTTTCAAAAAAGTTTTTCCATTTCGGAGACTGTGATAATAAATCTGTGGGAATAATTCTGTCGGCCATTAATGGCCACGAATTGTAAACCAAACCGGCATCAAGTCCTGCAACTAAAGCACCCGAAAGAGCCGTAAAAAATATAAAGCCTTTTGTCATATGTGTATATCGTCTGAATTTGAGTACTTGAGGAGTGACTTGAGTCTTAAATATGATAAAAAAAATTACCGTAAATATTATTTCTTAATATTATAATAAAATGATTACTGACTTGTGATGGAACTGTTAGATGTGAAAGTCCTGACCAAATAAGTAATGAATAAAATACAAGAGCTGTTCCTAAATGTGCAGCCAATCGGTAGTGACTAACTTTTGGATCCCTTTGGTATTCTGGCTTTTCTTCGAGACCACTCTTAACCATATACCAACCCAACAAACCCTAGATATACCAGTATATACATTACAATTACATTAATTATTACAATTATAAAACAGTTACCGAAGTAATTAATAACTCAATACAAACCTGAAATGCAAGAAGACCTCCAAACACAAGAACTCGCGGTTTCATTGATTTGGTAAACCATTTCTTATACCAGAAAATGGCGGCCGGAATGAAGTATACGGCGCCTATGGTTCGGCCCAGAGTTCGGTGAATGAACTCCATATACCAAATCCATTTAAACTCCTCTAAAGTCATGTCTTTATTTCGGCTAAACTTTGATAAAAACAAATAAACATTAAATCATAGCATTCATCACATTATAATCATTTTATCCACAAATCATTACATTTTAAATTCAGGAAATAACTTATATTTATTGAACTCTTCAATCCATTTATTGTTATTCAGTGGTGGAAACTCTTTGAATGGATGCCAGTCGACCATCGAGAGGCCAGAATTGGTCAGTCGGGTAATACCACCGATTATTACAGTAGTAAATGTTAGTCCACCGCATGTCATCAACCAATAGCCAACAATTTTACGGCTTTTTGTTGACACTTCTTCAAGTTGTTGTCCAACCGTTCCTGTAGTTAATTGTTTGACAACTTTTGTCACATTCAAGCTTTTGGTGACACAAATCTTTGATTTTCAATATTTTTAATTATTAATACCGGCTTAATGTCAAACAACAATTAAACTTACATTTGGAGTATATTTTGGTGACTTTAGGATACAATGAGTTGATCTCATCCATACTCTTGACATCAAAGATAACATTTTATAACCTTTTCTTACAATTTAGTAATCATTTACTAAACACGTGTTCACACAAAATACTGATTCAAATTAATTGTTGTCAATATTTTCAAAGTAAACAATACATTACACTATGGGTTCACATGTATTACTAACCATACATATCGTGTAAGTTTACTGTTAGTGCAATAAAGTAGTACATAATATATAGTGTATAAATAATATTACATAATATTAATACAATTTCAATTAATATACTGTATATAATAATTAAATATATTATACAGTTTTTACAAATAGTTATTTTTATTTAAAATTAATTTTATATAATACTTTTTCTTTAATTTCCAATCATTATTTTAATACTGTATAAAAATATGTTGGCATTTGATTTAATTAATTAAAAATATATCACATATGTTATAATGTATTGTATATTGTTATAATTAATGAGACAAATAGTGTAAATTATACAAACAAACTTAACTGTATTTATCATAATAAAATAAATTTGTTAAAATCTATATAAAATATAACTAATTATATGATTGCAAATTTAAGCATAAAACATATTGACTAGACTTTTAAAATGACCATCATCAATTCAAACTTATGTCAATATATATTACGATAGTTTTTTAAACAAAAAAATCAGATAAAGTACAGTAGATTTCATTGATATAAATATCTTTATATTTGGAAAGTCATTCAAAGACTATATTAAATTTTTTTTAATAAATTGTTAATTTCTAGTTAAACAATGAGCAAAATATATTCAATTCATTTATATTCATTTAATTTACTGATTTATCATTTTTTATTAAATTCTCCTATATTTAAAAAATATATATAAATATTTATATAGATTTATACATATGATATATGTAGAAACATAATATATCAGTGATACTGTATATCAATATTATATTTATTTTAAATATAGGGGCTAAAAATTGTAAAATACTAAAATTTTTCACTAAACAAATAAGTGTAAATTTATGTAATAATCTGTAATAATATAAAAATGTATTCATTTATGTTTTAACTCAAAACTTTAATTAACAAATATTTGATAAAAATTCACAAAACATGTTTCCAATCATTAGTGAAATAAAACACTAAAACTAGTGAAAAGCTATTTTTAAAAACAAAAGTGTAGAAAAACCAAATTAACAATTGATTATTAACACAATACAATATATTATGAAACTATATGATGCTATTAAATAACATTTATAACATTTATATTTATTATATTAAACATAACTTTTGGATATTATACACTGTATAATATACAGTATATACAATATTACCAAAAAAGTACAGTATATTATATAAAGTATATATAAATATTTAAGCGATAAATGATTATATTTATTCAAAGTTTTACTAAGTAATATCAAATATGTAATATTTATATAATTATACAATAAATATGATGACATAGAAAATAAAATGTATATAATTATATGGATGTGTATTTCATATGTATTTCTGCACAAATGATTTTGGGAGTGGTGTTAGTCTATTGGAAAGCAAGGAACGGGACATATGAAACCTTTTACTAAAATTTTGAAACATTTTTATGTTTTGTGCCACCAATTAGTGTAGTGTATGGCTCTCTCTCATTGCCAAATCTGTGTCCTCTGAACCTAATTCACATGTCTTTTGTATAACAGTTTAACTTTTAGTTCAGACCATAACATAAGTTAAAAATCTTATATCAAGACAATCACAACACAAAATAAATATCAAGTTTTACATTATTATCAAATATTATACTATAATAACTTATGTTTGAATAGTTGAATAAATTGTTATAAACTATACTAAAACTGATTACAACTAGTGATACAACAAGTGATTTGTCTAAATTAATTCATATTAAGTCAAAATTATACAATATGATCGTGTATAATATTATGTTATATTATTAACATATTAACGTCAATTATTATTATTTTTATAATTTTTGCTCCGATAGTTGTCTTATTTTCTAAATATACTATTTGTGATTTATCTCATTAAATTCAACTAATTAAACGTAAAATTTAGAGTAAGTGATTAGTAGTGTATTATTAATAACAGTATTAATAATAACAGTATTAATAATAGATAAGTTGTTCAAATCTTTAATAACTTTATAATATTAACTATAATAATACTTTAAAGAATTTTATAGAAAACTATTTTATATAATTGAAATAATTTTATCATACAGTATAATATATTATATATGTATTGTAGTATATATTTAAAAATAACTATTATTATTAAAGCAAATGTTTGTGTGATGAATAATAATAATAATAACATTAAATGATGAATACATTGAAGATATCAACTACTGATTCGCACCGAAAGGACACATATATAAGTAATAGCGATATCTCACAAGGGATTGGATATAAGGCATACCTCCCGTCTCTACAGTTGAGTTCTCACATAAATAAGAGTCTAAATTCAAACTCAGTTAATATTGAAGGCATTCATATAATACCAGAAGAGTTGTTTGAAGTGTTAGTTGAGTCCAAAGTAGATCCAGATGTGCTCACAGACAACAACAACATAGGGTTAGTCTAGTTTATGACTTATGTCTTATAACATGTTTCAATCAACTTAACTGGTTTTCTTAAGCTGTGTTTTACTGTTATCTCATATACTGTAATATATTAAACACAAAACTTTTCATCTTTTAATTAAAAGGAAAGTTTGCCAAACATATTGTTCACAGCAAACCACTGTTCCGCCCGATTCACACAATACTGGCCTTGAATTAAACAATAGGACGACTCCCGACAAACAATACAAAGTGTTTCCGTATTTATCAACCAAACCATTCAATGCTGAACCACACATCATTAAAAAAGGTAATGTATTTTATAAATTTTAAATTTTTAGTGAATATCATATTTTATAATATTTCTAACTATTAATTTTTTTTTGTATCAGAGCTTTAATGATAAATACTTACAGTATAATATATACTGTATGACTACGAAATATCTATAATTATTCAAAAAAATATTATTTTAATATTAATATTTAAACATTATATAATATATATATATATATATATATATATATATATATAATATTATAAATGAAGCTCTTTATTGTACTGCAACTATAAGTTGCTTTATATTCCGGTCTATAATACAGTATATGATAAACCATACATTTTACCGTATAGTATGAAAGCATGATATACACCACCGCCTACTTTAATGAGAGTTTTGTCAAATGTAACAAAACTTTGTCCATAACAATACTTAAATTATTTACTATATTATAATCCATATACAGTAATATACAATATAATATAGTATCCGTATATTATTAGTTATATTGTCTATTATATTATTATCTAACAAATATCCCATATCTAGTATTCAAAAACAAGTCTTAATTAGTATATAAACTTTAGACTCTAAACTAATGGCTACTATAATATTTGTATATATAAAACAATAAAACAACAGTTGACCCCTATTTTTGCTTATCATTTAAAATTATCTTTTATGAAACATATACTGTACTTTAATATATGTAATCCATAATACACCGGTTATAAGTTAGTACACTATCTTTTTAAAAATGTTATGTATTATTGAATTTGTAGTAACAATATTGTTATATGTATTTGTGACCTCTATTATAAATAGTTTTTTATGTGTTCAACTTTAATTATCATTGCAACTAATTATTATTTAATTAATCTTTGATTTAAATTTGTGTGTCATTGTGTACACTAACTTATATATATATATATATATATTAATTTTAATATAATACTTATAAATATATATTATGACTAACCAATAACTTGTAATGTCCAGTATTAGTGTCAATAAGTTTTTTATTAAAACCAATAATGACTAAAAAATCATATATCAGTGTATAAAACGGTATATTAAATTACTTTAAACTATTTACACTAATAGGTATTATAACTCATGAGTGGATAGTGTGGTATGTGTTGTGTGTGTGACACGAATTGAAATGAAAATATAACTTAAAATAAGATTTGGGTTTCAGTTCGTTGAATAACAAGTCATCAGTTATTTCTTTACATACTTTGCTTGTATTATATAATAAGTTTCTTTTGTTCATTTCTTAACACTTTTAAACATACTATGCATATGATTATACATTTTTCATTTTATATACACTTTTTAGTTATATTATATTTGAAAAATTCTAAAAAATAATAATTTTGTTTATTAAACCTTATAAAAATTGGTTTTAATAATATTTTTTAAAATTATATATTTCTTGATTATATACAATAGTTTTTTAATCATTGATTTTTCAAAAAGTATTTTCTATTTTTATTTCAAAAACAATTTTATTACTTGTTTTGCTCTATTTGTCAAAAAAATGTATATTTGTATTAACAGTGAATAATGTGTTAATAGTTTTTTCAATATGAATAATGTCTCATTAATCAATATATTAACAAATGTCAATTTATTTAATTTTAAAAACAATCAACTTAAAGGTAATTATAAATATTTTATTATAATTTTTAATTGTACTGTATATTACTCTACTTGATAATAATTAAGATATACAGTATATAATTATTTATTTAATTACTAAATTTTATTTTCTAAAATTGATTTAAAGAATACTAATATAGATAATTAAAATAGATTTTTTTTTTAATTTTATAAAATATAACTCATTTACTTAATGATGTTTTATTTAATAAACTTTTAAAAATGATTAGTAAATTAATGTATACAAAATTAAAAACATTATACAGTAATATAAAAGAATCTTTAGTATAAAAAATAAAACTATTTTTTAAGATTTAAACAAAAATATGTTATTTAACATAATTTACTGAATTACATAATCTAAATAGTCAATTGATTGAAACTAAATTATAAATACAATAAAATCAATTTAAATGTCGCAATATATTTTTTTAATTTGCTAATAAATGTATCAGTAAAATAAAACTTTTATACAAAATGATAAATATTACAATAATAAAATAAACAAAATATTTTTTTAATTAGACACTTCAAAAATTATATATTGTAATATCACTAAATTTAATACTAAAATGGATAAAATATCAAATTAAATATATTTTTTTGCAATTATAAAATATTTTTATTAGACATATAACTGCATAGTTTAATAGTCTAATTGCCAAAAATTACCAAAAATATTATACAAATGAATTGCAATTTGATATACATTAATAATAAAGTTATTTTTATGTCTGTTTTAGCATAACTACTAAAACGTGATTCATTTTGAATTTTTCTGTATTTAAAATTTAATGATTTTTTGAATTTGTATAAATAATTTTTTAAAATAGTCTATTTAGTGGTTATTACGGTATTAATTCAGTACAATATGATACGGGTATAAAATAGCAATTATATACTGTCTAGACATTAAATCAATATTAAGTATAAAATCAAAGTTTTATATTAATTTTTTTAATGACTTTTAAATGATATTGTCAACCAAATTAGTTAAGCAGATTATTTTATTTTTTAAAATAAAAAATAAAACCACTTGAAAATCTTAGGCCAGACAAACTTTTTGAATCTATTTTATTAGTATTTTTATTATATATATATACTAATCATATAAATAATCATACAGTGTTTACTTCAAAAGTAATTTTAATTTATAAAATAATAATTATTTTTAAATACTCATAACAAATTAGCAAACCATATACATTAGTATATAAATACATATTATAATATTGTTTTTTTTAATTAGGGTTAAATACTATTTTACATTATTAATTAACTTTAATATAAATGTTATGATAATAATAGATTACTTGTTTTAGCATTTTAATTATAAATTATTTAAATAGCTATTTCTCACAGTAAGTTAAATACATAATAAATATTTATAAAAAAAATTTCCTTATAAACAATATTAAATGTGAATAATATTTTAATGTATTTAAAATATTAATATTCTAATTTTAAAAATAAAAATATAATTAATATTTTTTTAAATTTTGTTATTTATATCTAATATTGGCATAAAGATATAATTGTTTTAAAATGTAAATTATTTTTTTTCTCTAAAATTAAATATAAATTATTTATTATATTTGCAACATTTAAATATAAAATATACATTAATTTATAAACTAAATATTGTTAGTTGAATTAGAATATAGAGAACCTAAACAATTGAATTTTATTATTTGTTTAGTTGACACTAAAATAGATATAATAAAATATACAGATTTTTTTTTTATACAATACTATACATATAAGTTAAATGTATAAATATAAAAAATGCATCATTTATATTAAATGGTTAAATAGGTTTTATATGACCTCCAACTTGAATACAATTAAGTTTTTTAATAAAGCTTTTGGTTTAAAACAAGAATTAACTGTATTATTGATTTCAATAAAAGGCAATTAAATTTATAGATAATAAACAATATAACAGAAGAGTAAACATATAAAATAAATTATTTTTATTAGCAATGCTTTGTTTGTAACCAATTTTTACATTTAACTTACATTTCAAATACCTATTTTGATTGTAAGCATAAAATTTGTTTTATTTTTGAAAGGTTTGGCACAAAAACAAAAGACCAGATCTTCACTGTTTACTATAGTTGGACATAAAATAACAAACAGTACCGACAAGACTGCCATTGACTGCTTAAGAGAAGAGTCAACAAACACGTCGAGTGATTATAAGTGTTGTTCCGGTACTTTGTTTAGTGTCTCGGCTTCACCTAAGCTAACAAATTGGAGACAAAATAACTTTGATATAAATAAATCTTCAGAAAGTGATAAACAATCAAAAATTTCTATCGAATTCAATAAAATTGATAATCAAAATGATTTTGACAACAAAAGTGAAGATAAGTCATATATGACTTCAATTACTTGTTCAACAAATAATCAAAATGTGAATCCTATTAAAGATAGTAATAATGAAAATTTAAATTTTAAAACATTGGTTCCACAAGAGGTACCGATTCAAACATTTAAGGAGTTTTGTTGTGTTATGATTGAAGACAACATTAAAACAACATTTGATGTGAAAGAAGAAGTTTTTGAGGAAACGAGAGATGCATTGAATGAATCAAATGAACAATTGTTGTTGTCTTTGAAAAGTCCCACAATTGTTAAAGAAGTCATGAAAAAGATTGCTTTTCTTCCCTGTGGTCATGACTTTACCACCGATTCAAACAATAGTGTCAATGAATCATCAAATAAATCTAATGATTGTAATTTGTCGACACATTCATCGCCCAAAATGCAGTTAAATGGTTATACATTGAATTCAGACAATGATAACGAAGCGATGTTAGCAATACAACAATTGGATCAAACTATAGATGAGGCCAGTCCTTCAAATACAAACTCACCGGTAATTGTTGCCAAAATTCAAGACAATTTTAAAAATGAACAAATTGACCAACAAATTAATAATATGAATAATAAATCAAATAATGTTAAGCCAACTAAACCGCCGCGTTTTATCAATTATTCAACCATTGAAAACAAACAAAAAACATTAATTGAAATAAACCAAACACAATGTGATAATCTTATTGAAGAGATGTATGTGACTGATGAAAATGGCAGTAAATCCAATAAAATTATCGATAAATGCATTACTAATCATATGAAAAGTCAAACACTTTATAATAATGATTCAAATAATAGGCAAACAACACATAAAAATGAAATTGACTTAAATTATAACAATTATAATATTAAACAAATGAATATCGGAGTGTCTACTGATTTGGACGTTGCCATCGCCAGAGCCAGTCTTAGGTATGTTTTATTGTTAGAAATTATTTTTTTAAGTCATAAATTGTCAATTACTTAGTTATTAAATACAATTACACTTATCTAAAAAAAGTTAATTAGCAGAAATTAAGTGTAATATTAGTGTATGAAATAACTAATTTTAGTATAATTTAATAATGTACAATATTGTACAATAATAATAATAAATTGTATATTTAATTGTTATAATTAGCTTATATACGGTATAAGATAATTATTTTTAAATGAATGTAAGATAAATATAGTATAATAAATAAGTGAAATAAAAAATATATATTTAAATTATAGTTCTGTCGACTCCGGAACCAGTTCTCCAAATTCAACCCATTTTATAGTAGTAGCCATTGATTTTGGCACAACTTTTAGTGGCTATAGCTTTGCCTTTACCAGAGATGCAGACAATGCCATTCATGTGATGAGGAAAGTTGAAGGTATTTCATCTGAGATTTTAATTTAAAATTAATACATTCAATAGCTATAGTTAAAAACTCATAATTGCAAGCATTCATGCATTATAACTATAATTTCTAAAAATATTGATATTATTATACATTATTTAATACATTTGACTTATTATAGGCTGTGACCCCGATGCTAGCAATCAAAAGATACCGTAAGTAATTGTAAATATAAGTGTTAGATATGTACAGTATGTATATATCTATAGATTTGTTGATTAAAATATATATATATATATATAATTAAAGGACTATATTATTACTGAATCCGGACGGAATATTTCATTCATTTGGATTCGCATCCCGTGACCACTACTCCAGTCTTGAGCCCAAAGAGGCCAACAAATGGTTTTATTTTGAAAAATTTAAAATGGATTTGCATTATAATCAGGTATTGTTCACAAATATACTGTATATTATAAGGTATATATATATATATATAACGGTATTCTTTAATTATAGTATTCATAATCTATTTTCAAAGTTTATTAATAAATTGTCACTCATATAACAAATATATCATTGATATCATTGTTAGTAAAGTAATACAATAATGAATGACACAAATGAATAGATGTTAAGTGAAGTGAAGCATTGAAACATTCAGTCGCGGATGACTTATCGCTATAGAAATACAGTATATAATCACTTAATTACCAAAAACCACTTAATCTTATAAACTGTTTGTCAATTTTTAACTAAAACATCTATATTTATATGTTGTGGTTATATATTGTAAATAACATAAGTTAAACATATATTTAATTATAATTAATATTTGTTTCAGTCATTATCATTGGAGAGTACAATCAATGCAACCAATGGTAATAAATCAATGTCAGCTTTAACTGTGTTTGCACACGCACTCCGGTATTTTAAGCTACAGGCGCTACAAGAGCTAAGTGATCAGTCGGCCACCAATATTCTTATAGAAGATATTCGATGGGTTATAACAGTTCCGGCCCTTTGGAAACCATCGGCCAAACAATTTATGAGAGCAGCAGCTTATGAGGTAAATCTTTATAAATTTAATTAATGAATTATTTAAAATAATTTAATTAATACGGAGTTCAATATTGAAATTTAATTAATAAAATTGCCAATAATTATGAGTATTTTTATGTAAAAAATAACAAATAGGCGGGAATAGGAAGTGTTGACAACCCGTCACAATTGTTAATAGCCTTAGAACCAGAAGCTGCTTCAATATATTGTAGACGTATTAAATTGAATCAACTGATCCCAAGTTGTCCTCCAAGAGAATGTCAGTCACAGTCAGAAAATATCAACTCAAATGATGATAGATTGGCCATACATTGGAAGAATGGTATTTATCTGTATAGCTATTTTGCTTTAATATTAATCTATTAATGATATAATTTACTGTATGCTTATTTGCTATGGATTATCATTTAAAGTTAGCAAAAAATGCAATTTAATACTAATACAGTCTACAGACTAACAAAATGCTTATATTTGAAATAAATCACAGATTCTTTCAGTGCTAACGATTCAGTTGAGACCTCCTTTACTAAAGGTAACCAACCATTAATAAATTGATTGTTAAAACCTTATCATAGATTTTTAGATTTAATATTTACGATTTATTTGTTTTTAAGGGACCAAATATATAGTTGTAGACGTTGGCGGTGGTACTGTTGATATTACATGTCATCAAATGCAAACAAAAGAAGGCTCTCTTAAAGAACTACATAAAGCTATTGGAGGACCCAATGGGTCAGTTGGTGTGGATATAAATTTCGAAAAGTTATTATCTGATATATTTGGTGTGGATTTTATAAAACAATTCAAAAACAAACGACCGGCCGGTTATGTAGATTTGATGTCGGCTTTCGAGGCGAGAAAAAGAAGTGCCACTACTTATCAAACAACTACTTCCAATATATCCCTTCCCTTCTCTTTTATTAACTTTTTCAAAAAATCTAAAGGAATGTCTGTAAGTATTAATAATAATAAAAATCTAATAATTGTATAGAATTTCATTAGTAGTTTAACTGTAATAACAGGTCGATAGTGCTGTTAAAAAGTATTCAGACGGTAAAGGCATAACTTATTGCTCCAAACTAGGAATGCTTAGATTAGATCCAACAGTTATGCAACAGTTGTTTGCACCGGTAGCCAAACAAATCATAAGTCATATCTGGGATATACTAAACAGCAAACATGTCAAAGACGTGACATTTCTGTTTCTTGTCGGAGGCTTTTCTGAGTCACATATACTTCAAACTCATATAAGAAATGCATTTTCATCGCGACTTAAAGTAATAATACCTCAATCGCCTAATTTGGCAATACTTAGAGGGGCTGTAATGTACGGACTGGACCCCACTGTTATCAGTTGTCGAAGGGCTAGACTTACATATGGAGTGGGAGTTCTCAATCGATTCATTGATGGCAAACATCCATCACATAAATTGGCCATTAAAGACAACATTGAATGGTGCGCCGATGTCTTCGACAAATTCGTAAATTGTGATCAATCTATAGGATTGTATGAATCAATCACAAGAAGCTATACTCCAGTTAATGAGGGACAGTCATGCAGTATAATCCATATATATTGCAGTGAGAGAGACGATGTCGAGTTCATTACCGATAAAGGTGTGCAACGATGTGGTACTTTGTATCTCGACTTAGATGACATCAATTACATCTCTCACTCCAATCATATCAACTCTGCATTTAAAACTATTATTAAACGAGAAATACAAACGCAAATGATTTTTGGAGACACAGAAATCAAGGTTTGTAAACATTTAACCATTGAATGCTATTTATATATATATTTATTATAACAATAGGTATGTGCTTTGGATGTCATGACTGGCAAATGCGTGAAAGCAGAGATTGATTTTCTTAACAACTCTAATCTATAATATATTCATATAATTAACTCAAGATACGAGTGCCATATCATTTAATATTGAATAACACAATAGATTTTAAGTTTTTCAATATTTATGACAATTGTCTATATAGTCATTATAATTTTAACGATTAAAAATATTACAGTAATTTTAATAAATCGTATGTTTTTAGTATTATAAATTTTATTTTAAAACATGTGATAAATGAATAATAGAATTAAGATTTTAATTAAAATTATATCAATTATATAGCATTCAAATTATCTAAAAATCACTCTAACATAAAATACACATATTATATATTAATAGTTATGTATTATTATTATTATTATTTCACAATTTATATATAATCGTGTATATTATAAATTTATAATAAACTATAAATTTTGAAATATTATTATATATAACAAACTAATGAAATAAAAATATTTAAAATGACTGATTTATTAGTTTTGATAAAATTGATATAATTACGGATTAAATATGTTTGCATATAATATGTTATATCGTATATAATATTTGATATATTTTTTTGAATGACTTCGGTATAAATCACAGAATATATAGGATATGCTTATAATTAATGTAAAAATAATATCATTTTTTTGTATATTTTGTTGTAAATAATACTGTTATATCATATATGATATACATACATATATATATATACATACATATATATATATATATATATACATATATATATATACATATATATATACATACATATATATATATATATATATACATATATATATATATACATACATATATATATACATACATATATATATACATACATATATATATATATATATATATAYATATATATATATATAYATATATATATATATATATACATATATATATATATATATATATACATACATATATATATATATATATATATATATATATATATATATACATATATATATATATATATATATATACATATATATATATATATACATATATATATATATACATATATATATATATATATATATATATATATATATATATATATATATATACATACATATATATATATACATACATATATATATATATATATATATATATATATATATATATACATATATATATATATATATATATACATATATATATATATATATACATACATATATATATACATACATATATATATATATATATACATACATATATATATATATATATACATACATATATATATATATATATACATACATATATATATATATATATACATACATATATATATATATATATACATACATATATATATATATATATACATATATATATATATATATATATACATACATATATACGGTAATGTAATAAATTTGTGACTAAATTGATGCATAAATTAATTAATCAAAGTCTGGGATGTCATCAAAGGAATATCCATAGCATCGATGGT
Source organism: Oppia nitens (assembly GCF_028296485.1). Taxonomy (NCBI): domain Eukaryota; kingdom Metazoa; phylum Arthropoda; class Arachnida; order Sarcoptiformes; family Oppiidae; genus Oppia; species Oppia nitens. Next base: position 2,330,026 of record NW_026533253.1, on the reverse strand, counting down.
AAGCATAGTATGCAATACGGATGTGATAAAAGCCAGGAATAAACATTATGACACCGAGTAATACCAATACAAGAAGTCCATCATTGGGTTTAATGTTGACAATAACTCTGAGATATATTAATATTGATATCACTATAATAGCGGTCCCGAAGACCAACAAAAACAGTGCCAAACATATGGCTCTCCACGGAATGCGTCGGCTTTCAGACACCTGTTTTGGACATTAAGTCATTAGTGGTGGTCATCATCGGTAACATTGATAATATGTGTCAAATAAATACCTGTTTATTGTTTTGGTCGCAAAAATCATGCAATAATTGATAATCTGACACATCTTTTGACGGCTTATTCACTAATCGATGCGTTAATTGATTGCTAAACCAATTATAACTCATTTGTTTTGATTTTTTAGTTTATATAATATTCACTCAATTAGTCAAACATTTAAATATTATTTTATATTATATTAATTGAAAATACAATTGAATTGACTTTTGATTTAATAAATAATTTATTGCTTCAAAGTATACACAATAAACATAAATAATGTCAAAAAATTATCAATCATTTACAATGTGTTTGCTTATGAAATGTTTATTATTTGTTTGGACGTAATCTATGATAATATTAATAAACATTACTGTATTATAAATGATATAATTAACGATAAAAAGCATAAAAACAGTGAATCATTAAAATCATTGACTTTATTATAACAACTATAGTGTCGATGTTTAGCGGCTTTTGTTAAATACATTATTAAATATGCAATTTATATTGAATTTACATTTATTTAATAAACATATTTATAGTTATTTAGCAATTTGTTTATCAATTGTGGCCAATGTTTTGACACAAAATGATTTTGAAGCCAAAGGTATTTACGCCAAGAAAGAGCACTCTTTGGTCAAACCATATCAGGGTATGTATTGAATAGACATTTATATTAATCAATGATATTATTAGTTTATATTTCATTAATTTAATTTACCGACAATTATCTTATTGTTGATTAAATTATTATTATAAATAACATATCGATTATGCCATTAATACAATAATATACAGTACTTTAATTGTATTTTTATCGAAAAACGCCTAATTATTTAGTTAAATGCAATACAAATACATTCAAACTTTTTCCTCTAAAATTATTATATAATTTATATCCTATAATAAAAAAAGTAAAACAGACTAAATAAATATTTATTAAATTAAAATAAAATGTTTAAAATGTATAAAAATATTTTAATAAATTGTTTATTTTTTCTAAATTAAGTTTAATAATGAAATACATAAAATATAATATAAAAATGAAAAATCATATCTGACTAGTATTTTCTCGACTATTAAATACACGTTTCATTAGAGATATGGTTTTATATTCATTGGTGATATTGTTTTTATGAGGTTTTTATTTATATAATATATTTTATTAACTATTTTCCCATATTTTCAATTTATTAGTATTATTATTAACTCTGCTGTACAACAAAAGTACACATTTGTTGTACACAAACCTCAATTTATGAAAGTTTTTTTTGTAAAACTATCTTTTTTATCAATTTTTAAAAAATGTTTATCAAAAGCCAATTAAAATTTACAAACACTATATATGATAATTATATACAGAAATGATTTTAAATTTATAATCAAAGCTAATAAATAAATTTGTAGTTTAATACAATTTAATGTTTTGAATGGACAGGTACTGGTATGACAATCCCCAATTGGGACTTTTTCGGCAGTACAATGGTTACGACCAGTTTTATTAGGATTACACCCGACTTACAGAGCAGACAGGGAGGCCTCTGGAATAAGAGTGTATTTATTTGATTACTATTATTAATCTTTAATTATAATTATTATAAACTATTTTTATGTCTAATAAAGCCGTATTCATTCCGCAATTGGGAAACACAAATTCACTTTAAGGTTAGCGGACACGGAAAAGATTTATACGGAGACGGAATGGCTTTTTGGTATACTAGAGATCCTCTTAAACCGGGTAATCATCTAAAAATGATTTCTTTTAATGTATTAATAATATTTGAAAAAAATCAATTAATAGGACCGGTGTTTGGTAACGCTGACCCATTTGTTGGTTTGAGTGTATTTTTGGATACCTATGCCAATCAAAACGGAATCCATAGTCACGGACATCCCTACATCTCAGCGATGGTAAACAACGGATCAAATCATTACGATCACGACAGAGATGGCACACATTCAGAGTTAGCCGGATGTGAGTCAAAGTTCAGGGGTGTAGATGAGGACACGTTTATTGCCATCAGATATGAAAACGATATATTAACTGTCAGTACAAATATTGATGGAAATAATGAATGGAAGGAATGTTTTAGTGTTAAAGGCGTCCGATTGCCGACTGGTTATCACTTTGGTGTGACAGCAGCTACCGGTGATCTCAGTGATAATCACGACATTGTCTCAATCAAGACTTACGAGTTAGAAGTGCCATCAGTTATGAATCCATTAGAGGATCGTTCGCAAATCATTCCGTCCGCCTCTATATTTGCTTCCCCAAGAGATCACACACCAGATCCGCCGCCACCTATGTCTGGCTTCAAGCTTTTCCTTATAATATTGTGTGCCATCATTGGTGTTATTGTCTGTGTTGTCGTCGGAATTATGGTGTTCCAGAAGAATCAGGAGAATTCACGCAAAAGGTTTTATTAAGTGACTGATTGTGAGATAAGTGATCATAACATTAGACATAATATTTAATTTCAAATGATTTGCAATATCATCGAAGAGTTTTATCTTTTGTTTTATATTGTAGTCTATGTTTTCCCATTTCAAAAGTCATTGTAAAGCTATTCCCAACAGTAATTATTTTCAATTGTTTTTATTTGAAATATAAATTATATACAAACTTACATTTTATTCTAATTATTAATATATTGTCATTTTCTGATACATTTTTTAGTAATATTACAACTATTTTTAATAAATAAAAGTTTAATATTTATAAAAAAAAAATTTAATTCATTTTATCGACAACTTCTCGTATTTGTTGACAACTATTGTTTGTATTAAATGAGTTAATGGTTTTTAGGTTAATATATTAATTAGTTTTATATGAATACCTGTTATTGATGTCCTCTAATCTGAAATCATATTTAAAAGTCATTAATATTATCAACAAACAAACCACTATAAGACTCACTGCATTTGGAACTGTTTGGTTGATATCTCGAGTTTCTTGATATTCTGTAAGAGTTATTATCATTAAAATTAAGAAGAGTATGGTTTAAGACTAACTGAATAAGTATTATCAATAGTGTTGTCGAGTGCGGCCAAAGAGCGGGCGCTTTGATTGAGTGTCTGTTTAAAAACAGTTTCAATTGTTAATAATAATAATAATAATAAATTTTAATTCAATAAAAACCATTACTTCAACACATTTTGAGCCTTTAATGATCTGTCGGGTGACTGAAGATATTAAATGAAAAAAATCATTTTAACACAAATTAGTGGTCAGATTAGTTGATTGATCACCTGATCCGGCGCTCTGTATATTAGAGGCTATTCTGTCGCAAAGTCTTGCTTTAGAGTCTGAGTACAGACTTGTTGTCTGAGATGTCTGTCCACTCATTGCTTATATGATATATAAGACAATCATATGATTACATCAATTGTTTCAATCAAAACAAATGTCAAACTCTACCACAATATCCAAACACATTATAAACATTGGTTGCTATGACAGCAGTCAACTTACATATTATATTAAATTTAATGTTTATTAAAATTTTTAATATTATCAAAATTATATAAAAACTTTTTTAAAATATTATTAGAGTTAATAATGACATCCAATTCATTTGTTTTTTCTAATACTTTAACACAATTGAAGACTCAGATGAAAAGTCTAAACAAAGTTTAACATTTGATTGATAGATAACAGTTGTCTGTAAAAATTAATTCATTAGAATACAGTATAATAGAGTATTAAATTTATACAGTATATCACATAATTGTATATAAATTAATATTATTTTAGTTTTTAAAAATATTAAATGACTGTTATATACACATGTGTTTTAAAATGTTTTGACAAATATATAATATTGTAAAAAATTGTTTATAACTTGGATAACAATAGTAAATTGATTGACACCGATATCACAAATTGCGTAAATTTATGGATTTCAATTGGAGTTCAAACTTTTAATAGATCTACTAATAGTATTGATATTTATTAAATTTTAGTTTATAAATTGATATCAATTAATTAAACTTTAATGTATAATATTAAATAAACAAATTTGATGTAATAAAGCGCAATACATAAAATAATTTCATAATTATTTGAAGACCAAAAATTTCTCACAAATAAAAAATAATAATTAATTAACTGAAAATTATAAATTAAAATATATATAAAATATTTTAACTAAAACGACAAACATTATTACAAACTAAATACAGTACTATTACTGATAAAATTAATTTTAAATATTATTAATGAGATAATAGCACTTAAGATAAATAAATTTACCATTACTGAAGTATTAATAGTTTTAAAGTAAATGATAAGATTACTACACTATAAGCGTATTTCAATACATATTTTAGATATTTGTGTTTAAATTATAAAAATTATGAATTCATTAGATTTGTTATTATTTTTAATTATTTATTAAAACAAATTGTTTATTAACCGTGAAATAGCTTTTTTAAATTGTGTAATAATGTACTAAATATTATATAGAAATTAACTAAATAATAAAAATGGATGCTCTTCTTGTATTTGATCCACAAAATAATCTCATATCAAACAAATGCAATAAATTATTCAAAGATTACTTATTTAAGTTTGTGGTCGACATTGGATTCAGTATTAATCCACAAGATGTTAACGATCAACAAGTTTTGAGAAATATATTGTCTGTATTGATCACACCATTTGTTGTCTCACAGAAGTACCTCAATGTCTCAAATCTGACATTTGATTGCATCGCAAATATGAATGCCGTCTACTCTAAGGTTTATAAAAACATATTAATATTTAATAAGATGTGACACTAAATGTTGTTTAAATTGAAAAATTAAATCAGAGTCACGACTTCTTTTTGCTTCTTGTGTTTGAAGAATCAGAAAATCGACTTTTAATGCAAAGAAATTGCAATCTCTTCTCACAAATCATTCAATTCATTTTTGGTCCGCTTATCAACTGTTTGCCAAAATATTACCATTTAATGGATATATCTTTTAAAATGATTGATCAATGGCTGGCATTTAAATATTCAATCACATTCCTACTGGAAGTAAGACATTAAAACCATATTATAATTATTGTGTGTATTATAAAATATACAGAATATCTAAGCATAAAACATATTCCTATCGCAACTATAAAATAATGGTAAAAAAGTTATAAATAAAAAGATTAGTACAGTATTACAATATTAAATAATTAGATAATTAAAATTAACAACAAATAAAACTATAGAATAATTCATAGAATACTGTAATTGATTAAAAAAATTATTTTATAAGTAGAACAAGTAGTTTAATAAAATATAGTAAATTATTAAAAGTTTTATAAATAACTAATTGATCGGATTTTCATAATGAAAATACTTATATAATTAATTAAATTAACTTAAGTTATGTCGACTTAGTGTTTCTACAATTCATTGAGAATATATTTTTACATTTTGAATTATAATTTTTTTAATGATCATTATAACATTTTACGAAGATTATATTTTTAATTTAATTTAAAGATTCTAAAGTATTAAATATTTATAAATTATTTTTTAAGTCTATTAAAACACATGTTCTCACATTTTTGACATTAACTCTATATTCCAGTCAATCGAGAGACTGTTTATCGGATCAGATTTGATGGATATCTGCAATAAAACATTACAGCAAATATTGACCCGAATTCAGTTAATTTCAAAAGTTTCTGATGAATCTATTAGTCATATATATCTATTTTATGGACACAAATACATCACATCCTACTCCGGGTGCTTTTTCATTGTTAATATTGTTATTATTATTATATCTAATTAATAACTTTTAATATTAATAGTCGTAACTCAGCAAAGATCTCGAGAGGAGACATGATTTTGATGATTCTGTTGTCAATTACTTTAGAGTCAAATCAAGACAAATGCTTAACTGATACCATTGAAAGAGAGGAACAGATGCTATCATTCAGTGAAAAGATAAGATCAAGTCTTGAGAATAGTTTCAATAGTTTAATGAATAGTTCTAAGAAAAAGAGTTCACCGAAATGTGATCACTATTTAGTATTTCTTCAGTCAAGTAAAGACCAAAATCTACTGATTCCACACATCTTTAGAAGAATCAGAATCGATAGCGAAATGTTTGTCATTATCTTAAGTGAAGTAATTAAATATTTTTCAAATAATATAAAATGTTTATTATATAAACTAATATTAGACTAAATATTTATGTCATTTAACAGATTCCCACACAAATGGCAACAAATTTGATGATTTTAATGAATGTAATTAATATATTGATAAATGAATCAAACGATAAAAAGTGTTGCCATACAGTCATTGAATTGCAAACAAGCATTAAACACATCAAAGATTATATAATTAAAAATAATTTAACAAAAGAAAAACCATATCTTTCATTGTTAAATAATTTAAATTTTCTAAACAAATGCAAAATTTTTGAATATTTGACTGATTTGGACCAAAATTTACTTAACTTTCAAACCGAAGCCCAATTACAGCTAATTAGTAACTCTTTAAGAGAAAATTATAAAATATTAATATTTGATTTTTATAATAAATTAATGGAAAAATCTGATTCTTTACACAACAATCTCTTCAATGAAATGATATTTTTCTGTAAAAAAGTATTTTGTGATTATTTAGCATTTTTTAGGGTTAAATCACAAAGAAATATGACTTTATTGGGCATTAATATAGATATTAAAAACTTAATGGGATTTATATACATTGATCGTACTGTTAATGAAGTGATCATAGCTCCCATTGAAACCATTAACGATGAAAATAAATCAAAACAACTTATGTCTCATACAAACCATTGCCGACCATTTGAAACAATTGCTTTAAATATGATATCATGTGCTTATAATTCATTGACTAAAGGAAACCTCACCACTATTTGGTCCGATCAAGAGTTTCAATATAGTTATGTTATTTGGTTTGAAGATTCAACAGTTGAGTTATATTTCAAATTAATACATATATTACAAAATATAATAATTTATACTAAATTAAAGTATTTTAACAAACTTGCATTTAGGGCTCAATATTGGATCCAAAAGTTAAATATTTTCAATTAGACTCATATCCCAGTATAATAGCCGGTAATTTCATTCAAGACATTATTTCAGTTATTTTTAGTAAAGATATTAAAACTGAGCGCCGGTGTCACGGATACAATGGCTATAAGTCTACCATTTCCTGCTATCCGTATGAACTTTTCTGTATCTATGACAATACCATTACATTGGATCAAATCAATGCAATTCAATATAGTAAACAATTATCAGCAAAATTATGGAAAATTTCATCTGAAGTTTAATAAATTAAATTCAAAATACTGTATAATTAGTGTTAAAAGTATTAATTATTATATAAGTTAATAATAAGTAATTGTAAAATAAGACTAGTTTTCGTTTTACATCAATTGATTCACATTAATAATTAGCTAAACTTTTGATTAATTAATTAATTAATTAAATAAATTCATAATTGTTAAAATGCTTATAAAATGCATATAAAACATTATTTTTTCATAATATAAAAAACCTTTAAACCATTAAAAAATATAAACTCACTTTTGAATAAAAACTATTACAAAAGTTCTTGTCTTACAAATTAATACAATATAAAAAAGTAAAATAAATTCAATAAACTTTTAGCATAAAATGTTAGACAAAATTATATAAATTAAATTCAATCAATGAGTTCAACATAATTGGCGGGAAATAATCCGTAAGTACCGTCGGGTGCCAAGCCTTGCCACCAACCAGAGTCTATCTGTTCAATATGTGTTATGATGTCTTCGGGATCAAAGCTAATCTCGGTGTCATCCGCTGACATACAAAATATCAATTATTTTAATTTAAAAAAATATATCTAAATAATAGTTGAGTACTTACCCGCCTGATAGTCAAACAAAGCCCGGGCTTTCTTTAAACCAGTTGTGTTATCGACAGTACTCTCTTCTCTTTGATCAGACAATACATTTTCAGTGCTATCATATTGGTCTTCAACAACATTATTGCTTTCTATAGTATAATATTAAATATATTGCTTTTAAAATTAATATTTTCATAAACTTTAAATGTAAAATCATGTTTTTAGAAAATTTTACACGAATTATAAATATTTTATAATAGAAATGTTAAGCATAATACTGATCAACCAATACTGTACATCAAGACATGTATTAAATTAATATCTATTAAATAAATAATACAAACCATCCCATGTTTGTTCTTCAGCAATGTCTTCTAATGGATGTGTTTCTTGATAGGTCTCTTGCAATAAGTTTCGAGTAAAATAGGAATTCGTAGAATTCTGTGGTTCATATGTATCATGAATTCCATTTTCGCCATTCGTTCCATTAGTAACCACTTCTTCGACATCATTATAAATATCATTAGCTGTATCAATGATTGGCTCATTAATTGGTTCATTGATTGGTTCATTAATTGAATCATTAATTGGCTCATTGATTGATTCTTTCATGGATTCATTGGATGGCACGGGTGATGGTGTAATAGCTGCCACAGTAGATGCAATTGATGGCTTGGGTTCATCTTTTTTGTCATTTTGATTAATCGGTGCGTTTAGTTTCAAATTATTAATTTCTGTTTGAATTTTGTTCACATCTTTTGAATTATTGGATAATTCATTATTAATATTATTTGATTCAAACATCTCTTTTCTATTGGAAACCAAAGATTTATTATTATTAGACTGAAATGAGTTGCGAATTGAATTCATTTGTCCGGCACTGGAGTTCTGTTCAAACAAAGCCCGCGCCTTCTGTATGGAATTGTGACCAATCATTGTCTTTACCTCTTGAGCTCTTTCTAGTCGCATATTTTCACTTCTAAGTCGTCTTTCATTGTCATCAACCGTACAATTATTATGACTGTCATTATTTTTGGCACTATTAGTTGCATTCAGTTCCGATTCCCTGATTTTCGATATATTTTCGTCCCTTTCTTTAATAGAATTATCTCTTTGTTTGGTTTCCTTTAACTCTCTTTCTTCTCTTTCCTTTTCGTTCTTAACTCTGAATTCATTTAGTTTTTTCTTTTCTTCCAAAACTCTCTGTTCCTCTTCTTTCTGTGTTTTTAACCAAAACTCTTCTCTATCTGTTCGACTAATCTCTCGCTGTGGCTGTACTTTTCGGTAATTAGTTCCAACAGGACTTGGATTTTCAATCACTTCTGATCTGTCTTTTAGATTTACTTTTACCGACAGCTTTGATACCTTATTAATGATTTCTTGCGGCTCTACTTCATCCTCATTGCGAGCATTTATTGTCAAATGAGAGCCCTTAAAGAAGTCACAGACATCTCGCGAATGATTAATACAAACACTTTTTTGCCGAAGAGGTGCTCCTTCTCCTTGCTTTACAAAATATAATCATTAATACCATAAATACATAAAAAGTAAATCAATACCCAATTGATGAACACGTATTTGATTTGACCGGTGTTTGAATCGTTTACTTTACAAAAGGCATACAATATTTGACTCGAAGAGAAGCCATCGTACAGTTCCTCCAAACCTCCATTTCCTTTACCTATTGAATAGCCATTCAAATCAATGGTTAATCATTGAAATAATTGAAATACTTTTTTATATAACCCATACCAACAAGTGTTAAGTCATTTGTTTGTTTCTCGTAACCAAAGAGAGCCCTAAATTAAAGATAATGTTATCTTCAAATCAAATGACTATTAATTTAATAAATAAATGACAATTAATACCAATTAATGTTTGATTTTTCATTAATCACTTCTTTATAAGCCGACACCATTTGGTCTCTATATTTGTAGAAATTGACACTCATTTTCATCCGATTGTTGTCTTATCTGTCAAATTAAATCATATAATAATATTATAATTAATTAATAAAAACATTAATTATTATTTTTATAAAACAAATCAATTAAATAACTTTTAATAATAAAGTTTCATAAAATATCATCAAATTAGCGGTAAATATAATTTATAAACAATAATGACATACAAATCAATTGATGACAACCAATGACTTTACACTTCAATCACTGTTTTGAGCGATTAATTCAATTGAATAGCAGTTAATAGCAGTTAATTGCACTCAATTGCAGTCAATGTTTGAAATGTTGGTAAACATCAACAGTTTTGACTGTTTTTTGAGTCAAACAATTCAAGCGATCACTCAATTCAATGCATGCATTCAATGCATTACAACAACACATTCATTACTTTAATCAATACCAATGTATGTCAATCACTGAAGCATTTTTTATAAAAAAAAATTTTGTGTTATAACAACATATTCTTTAAAAATATTAATTGTATTTCTTATAGTTTTATTATAAAATAATCTAATTTTTAATAGATTTGTTATTTAATCAATTTATAAATTATTGAAAATAAATTATAATAAATTAATTAAAATTATAATTAACAAAGTTCTTTATTTTAACTATCATATAACTATTGGTGAAATTTTATTAATATACTATAATAGAAATTTAATGATGTTAATATTCTCTAATTTATTAGTTTAAAAATATTTTTAAAAAGTTATTAATAAAGCAAATACGATAGAATAAGTATTATTTAATAATTATCTGGATCATCTATTGTAATTATAAATTATTAAAACTTAAATTATTTAAAAATCTAATGTCTTATAAGTTTAAATAAAATATATTGATAAAGAATTGTAAATTTAAAGTTATTAAAACATTAATTGAAGTAAATTTCAATTGTAATCAAAAGTCGTCCCGAAAGTTGAGTTGAGTCAGTAGTAGTGATCCATTGATAAAATGTTAGGCCATTCATACTGTAATGTATTAGTATTACATGTATTGTATTGTATTGAGTATAGAGTGTATGCTTCACAGTGTGTGTGTGTTTGTGTCAAGTGTTGAGCGCATGTGTAATGAATGTCATCTCATATGATATTAATATTTGATTCAAGTATTGAATGTGTTGTATATGTTGTATGTGTTGTATGAGTGTGTGATTTGCACCCCATTTGCAGTTTATATAAGAGTCAGTCAGTGAGTGAGTGAGTGTCTGACCAGTGATTAAGTGTATGACAACTGGTATGGCTTGTGATGGACAACGAACAGCCACATCAAGAACTCGTCAAATGTGTGGTCGTCGGCGACACAGCTGTCGGTAAGTGTTGTCACAACTGATTTTAGTGACAATTGTTTGTTTAATACTAAAGATATGATTATTTAGGCAAAACCCGACTGATCTGTGCCCGAGCCTGTAATTCACGGCTAGACCTGACACAGCTTATGACTACACATATTCCTACTGTTTGGGCCATCGATCAGTACCGCATACATAAAGAGGTTTGTCATCATCTGCACAGTTGATCATTAAGTTGACATCACATCCCATGTTTGCATTGATTGCAAATGTCATTCAATTATTTGCCATTTAATTACTCAAAAAATTATTATCCATTAGTTTTGCAAAAATGAGACAATACTTACATTTGATAAACAAAATACTGTTAGTCTATAGTTTAGTTTGCATTACTTGAAAATATGTTTGAATGCAAACATAAATAAAAGATTTTTTTCAAAACGTTTGGTTCAATCATTTGTTTATTATTACAAACTTTATAACATTATCTGACATTCACTTCACTATATTTTAAACATAAGATATTTTAAGAACATATCATAAGCTATTCAACATAACTATATGTTTGCAATAACATTGAAATTGCATTGATTTTTGAGACATTACTTCAAATTATATAATAATATATTTTGACAGTTAACTTAAATTAAACTTTTTTAACATCAATACATTGCTATATTTGTAAATTTATATTAATGCTATTATTTTTTTATATTATTATTATTACTATTTATTTTTTATTGCTATCAATTATAAATTTATATATAAAGAATATTAAGCATTAATTAATCTTATAATAAGTTATCGTAATTTAAATATTTGTTTAAAAACTAACCAAATTTAGAAATAATGTAAAATTATAAGATAATAAAATAAATTTATATGACATGATGTGTCAGAATAAATATTTATTAGATATTTATTATGTTTAAAATTAATTGTGATGTCATGATTTGCCAACAAAATTAAGATAAAAAAATTTAATTATTTATTAAATATAAAATAATAATAATATATAATTAAATATTTGGAAAGTTTCTGATTTTATATTTACTGTAATACACTACTTATTAGTATTTTTTTGGCAAATTCAAAATATTTTAGTCACTTATGTACAATGTAAGCCAAAAGTGGATAAATTGATTATATAATAATTAAATTTGCATTTATCAATTATTGACGATATTATTAAAGATTGAAAATGTTGATTGCTTTTGATTTTAATATTTATGTATACATTGTATTGGGTAAATATTGACATAAAATAATGTATTTATGCATAATCGAGACTATGTTTGGTAATTGTCAACACAATACCAATTGCCAATAATATGATTAATTTTTTTTCAAAATATTGCATAAATTAATTGAAAACTGTTTTTTAAAACTTATGAGTTCTCATAAATTAAATGCATTATTATTTTATTGTAATTACTGTACTATGAAATTAAATTGTAAATTAGTTGCTGACAGTATTGCATTATATTAATACAACAATCTATATTATTTTATTGTTAAGTAATAGTGTATAAATGAATGATACAGGTATTATTACCAATTGCTTTAATAACTATAAAAGATTAATTATTGAATGATTGGCATAAATAACTTAAATAATAAAATTTAAAAAAAGAATATATTTTAATTTATAGATTTATTTTGTTATTTTATTTATTAATATATATATAAAATAATGTAATTTTCAAATTATGACAATCATAATATATTAAATCAAATCGATGCTGAATAATATTTTTATTTTATTTTTTGATGTTAAGAATTAATTACAAATATTCAACAATTTTCAAACAATTATTATAACTTACAATTAATTACTGCTTAATTTGGTTAACAATAATATAATATAAATTATTGTTAATTTAATATTAATAATACAAATACAACTTTATTTTGTATTACAATTTGATTTATTTAAATAATTAGATTTTGATTAATTTATTATTATAAAAGCTATTATTACAAACTATTCTAATATTTAATAAATTTGATTGAATTTATTTATCGGTAATAATTATGATTATTTTATTTATTAGTCATTAAAAAAGCATTAATGGTGTGTGGAATATATACATGTATACCAATGATAATTAAAAAAGTTCAAATTAATATTTACCGGTAATTTTGATAAAATTGTTTTTAACACTTAATAAGTTATAATTATAGTTTATAACATAATACAGTATAATAAACAAAATTAACTGTACAAGGATATGTTTAAAATTATTGTTATATAAAATATACAATATGATACTATAATTAGATAATAAAGTAAACAGTAAATTTGTATTAACCATAATATGTTGAAATGTTTCAAAAATTTCCTCTATATTATACTGTATTAACATTTACTTAATTATTCCTTAGTCATAATTATTTGCAAAATATTAAATACTATAAATAAATAACTTATACAGATTAGAAAAATTATTGATATAAAGTAGGGTTAAAAATCGAAACCATTTTCATCAATCTTAAACAAACCAATATTTAAAACCAAAACAAAAATTAAACTGAGATACAAATAATTAACCATTTGATACAAATGTTTAATAAATTTTATTGTTGATTATTAATAATATTACAATAATATGTATTATGATTTTATCAAACTTGTTGTTTACTATATTGTATTTTTAAAGTGCTTTTTAGTATACTATTTAATAATGTTTAAGTAAATTTGAATAAAATAATAAATATAATTTTATAAATAAATAAATCGCATTAAATACTTTAAAAATAAAAACAACTCTTTTGCAACTATTTTAATAGAATAAACCCGAACCGAAAAACTAAATTCAAACCGAAACCGTTTTTTATGGTTTAAACTATTTAAAAGCAAACATCATATATCCTATCGATTGTTTATATTATTATTTTAATTTTAATATAAGAAATAAAAATATTTAACTACATTTCTACCAATTACACTTTAACTATAAAATTTACTATTTTATTATAGAATATTTTTAGTTTACTATAATTGCAATACAAAATACATATTATTATTATGAATCTATGACAATATTATTGCAATATTTTTAAATATTACATGTCATTTAAGTTGTATTATTAGACTACAGTACTTTATATTCAAATGTAAATATAATACAATATAATACTTTATACAATTTAGACTCTATATTATAGAGTATATCAAATAGATTTTTAAATAGAAGTAATGATATATTAATGGATTGCATTGAAAGCATATGACATTTAAATAATAGATAGATTTACTATATTTTTATTTTAATCAATAAAAATATTTATTATCATTGTAATATTAAAAATGGATTAAGAAATTTTTAAATAAATTTATAATTATAATGTTTTATAAATTTTTTTAAATAATTAATTGTCTTTTGTGTGACAATTTTAGTAATTTATAATTATAATGTGATAATTTATTTTATTACTTGAATGTTATAATTTACCTTCGGATAATTTGGGAATTCCCGATTATATATGAATTTTTTAATTGTTTTGAATTTAAAATTAGTAATAATATTCAAAATATTATAGATTTAATAGAAATTGTTTTCTCTATTTTATGATTAAATAACAAATAATTATAATTTTTATAAACATGTTTTACGATCAATAAAATACAAATCTTATTTTTTATCCATATATTTTAATATTAAACTTTTTTATTAAAGAAAAACTAAAATACAGACAAAATATTTAGTGTGATTATTAACTTATTTGGATTAATTTATTTAAGGCATATTTGTAGTTATAAATTTTGATAAATTAACAAAAAATAAGTTATTCATTTTTATATTGTAGTTGTATTTTTTTTATTGTAATTTACTTTAAATACTATACTTTATTTTTATTAAAATTTTGCTTTATTAATATGGAGATTAGTATATTAAGAAATTAATATAAATTAATTAAATTATAATTATAATAGGTATTACAGCGGTCGTGGGAAGTGGTAGATGGTGTCAATGTGTCATTGAGATTATGGGACACATTTGGTGATCACGACAAAGATAGACGTTTTGCTTACGGGAGGTATGATTTGTTGTCATGACTTGTTATATATGTTTATTAAATTGTATGTTATTTTAGGTCAGATGTAGTGTTATTATGCTTTTCAGTTGCAAATCCCATATCTTTACGAAATTGTAAAGTTATTTGGTATCCGGAAATCCGTCGCTTTTGTCCGAATACACCCATTGTTTTGGTCGGATGTAAGAATGATTTGCGTTATATGTTTAGAGACGAAAAGTTTCTAACACTTTGTCGCGAAAGAAGTCCATTCTTCAGGTATGATATTATTATTATTATTATTATTAAATATTTTATTACTATTTAATTAATGCTTAGTTAATATTATTTTGCATTGTTTTTGATTTTGTTTGGAAAGTTGTGTTTAGAGTGTCGGATAAATTATTAAATATTTAATGTAAAATTTTTTTTTAATTGAAACCAAAATAAGTAAACATTTGATTTTTTTGAAACTCCTTTTGATTTATATATTGTAATATAAAATATTATATTTATATATATTGTATATATAAGTATCAGTACTTATGAAACAAATGTCTTACTCGAAGTTATCATTTTAGGGCAAACCATCTTTGCAGCAGATTTCCTGAGATCGGAAGGTACTGATCATACGTGAGATCAAATCTAATTGTGCTTTCATTTATATTAAACAATGCATTTATTTATTGCATCTATAGATTATTTATTCATATTTAAGCATAAAAATTATTATTATTATTGTTTATTTATATTATATTTGTTACTAAATTTTATTCAAATATTTCTCAATATAACATTTGATTGATTAAAAACTAAGACACGAAATGAAACACTGAATAATATGAAATAATTATGACATATAAATATCAATATTTATTATTATTTATTATTATTGCATTAGTATATAAATAAAAGTGATACAAAAGCTAAATAAATGCTATTATAAATTTATTGCACGAATTGATAGCTTTAATGCATTTTGTATTATAGTTTAATAATCGCTTGCTTTATAATCAACTATTAAATATTGTTTAGTAATTTATGCCATTGTGTGTTGATTTTAGACCTCTTAAAGAGACAGATATATTGACACCAGAACAAGGAAGAATGGTTGCCAAAGACATTGATGCGCCATATTATGAGGCGAGTGTCTTCACCCACTTCGGCGTCAATGAAGTGTTTGAAAATGTCATTAGAATGGCATTAATAGCCAGAAGACAACAAAGGTTTTGGATGACAAACTTAAAACACGTACAGAAATCCTTAATTCAGGAACCATTTTGTCCGCCCCAACCACTATCACCTAAAATAGTTGTTCCCAATTCACAATTCGAACAACACTTGTCTTTATTACTTGAAACCCAGGCCTACACTGATATTATAGTATCAATTGGCAAGTCTGGTATCTGTGCCCATAAGGTTATACTCGCTGCTGCTTCTCAAGAGTTTTATAAGTTATTAACAATGGATATAACAAATACTTATGGAAATGAATTCTCAAGTAATAGTAGTCCCGGATTTTGGGGTCGAAGTGCAAGTGACTCGAGTATTACCAGTTCTGCTACCGATGTTTCTGTCGGTAATTTCAATACAGATACGGAACAACTATTAAGTACTTCACCCGCTGGAGGACCTGTCGATAGCGGTCACACCAATAAACTTTACACATTTCGTGCCTCACAGGGCTCTACATCCCCTTCAGGAAGCGATTCAATGACAGCAAATTTAAATGTCACTAAAAAGAGGTCCAATTTTCGCAATCAGTCATCGGATTTATCTTTATATAGAACAGGTGTCCATAAAAGTTTAAATCATTCACTATTTCAATCAATTAGTGTAGAATTGGGAGAAAATGTAATCGACTGCAGCGGTAGACTCGCCTCAAACGTCCAAACAGTCGTTGCAATGACTAATGCCATTACTATGGGTGCTATCCATAGCTATATTCGTTTTATTTATTCAACAAAACTAAGTGTTGTAAATGAGACACCAGTTTCGGAGTTATATGACATCGCAGAACTGTTAGGACTGCAGGAGTTGCAGGTTTTCCTCAGAAATCTTGAAGATCTTAAAGAGTCTGACATATACTTCAATCAAACGTTTATTAATGAATTTTCACAGAAATTGAAAAGAAATTTGAAAACCATTTGTTTAGATGAAGGATTGTTTGCAGGTTTGACACATATTAACAATATTATATTATTATTGATTATTGATTATATTAACTTAATTTTTTATTATAATAGATGTTATCTTCAAGTTAGAAGATGGAACCTGTTGTGGACATAAAGCTATTCTTATGTCTAGATGTGATGTAATGGATGCCATGTTTAGAGGAGACTTTAAAGAAAGTTTGGCTAAAGTGGTAAATAATTATATTTATAGAAAAATTATATATATTTTATTTTTATTAGAAAATAATATTTAAATATTAAATTAATTAAAACAGATTCCATTTCCCGGAGTCGTTAGAGAGACTTTCCGTCAAATGCTTTATTATTTATATACAGATGGTTTGGACACTAGTATCACACATACCAATTGTCTACCTGTCCTCGAATTGGCCAATAGATTATGTTTATCTCGTTTAGTCGCTCTAATAGAGAATCATATAATAAACGAATTAACTCGAATCAGTGAAAGTGGTGACATAACAGAGATAGTGTTGAGACTGTTAGAGCCGAGTCAGATACACAATGCCGACCAACTGTCTGAGTACTGTCTCCACCAAATAGCCATTCATTACAATGAAATTTGTCACAAAAATACAAAACTCTTGCGTTCACTTCATCCCGAAAACCAGGCGTACCTCAATCGCAACCGATGGCCACCCGTTTGGTATCTTAAAGAGTTTGATTACTTTGAGCGCTGTGTCCGTGAAAGACAATGGCAAGAGAAGCCTAAAGGACTGAAAAGACATCGACTTAATAGTGGATGTCTTTGTTTTTCGGTTAAAAACCGACGAAATGATTCGAAACAAGACATGACTTGATTTTAATTTATTATATATTATATTAATTATATTATTATATTACCGATAATTTTAAAATAACTCAAAAAAATATTACTCTTTTTGGACCAATTAATTGGATTAAGGCTTAAGTTATTTGTTTGAATTTATTTATTTTATAAATGTCTTTCATTTGAATTTAATGTTCTAATGTCCACAAAATATCACATTAATGTTAATCTCATTTAGTCATAATTAGTCGCTTTTCATCAATATATTCATATTGTGATAAAATCATTGTTTTATACTTTGATTACTTGTTTAATGTATGCTTTCAAGCCTTTTATCTTTTGCTCAACTCGTCTCAGTCCGTCTCATGATTTTCATCCCATTTATTACTATTAATATAATGTTTTTCATAAGTCGTGTTCAACTGAAAACAAAAATACATTACAAATTAGTTATATATTTAAATAATACATTCATTGATTAAATAAAATGCAACCAATCATACTATACAATCATTGATGCTATTGTATTGGCCACAATATACTAAATATTTAATTATATATTTATTAATCAATTTGTTTATTTTTAAGTTAGTCACTATAAAAATAGCTAAAATGAAAATTATAATATCGTCGTTATTTTAAATATGAAATGAAAAAATAATATATTTACATTGATAATGATAAATATTTGATTATTAGTATTTTTTGTTGTTGAAAAATCCAGTTTCATTAATACTTTTAAATCAATATACATAAGAAATTTGTTATAAATACAATCCTACTATTTGAACAAATTTTAGATTAATAAAAAAAACTTATAAGAAACTATTTTTAGTTATTAATTCGTTAAAAAATCAAAACATAATTTAATAGATTTTAAGAAATATATTTTCTGAAAAATTTTAATGGAAATTATTTAATAAATAATACATTATATATAACTTTATAATTTTCTAATATAATTTTAATAAATAATATATGACATTAAGAAATTTATAATAATTTGATTTGTCTTATTTAGCAAATAGATTTGTGATAATAACTAATTTAATTAATTAATTTTTATATTAAAAAATAATTCAATATGTTTATTCCGATAGTATATTTTGATGTCAATATATTTGCTTACAATAAGATATTAAAATTAACCACAAATTTATTTATAGATTTTAATTAAAGAATCAATAGTTGAATTCGACTTTTGTGAGACATTGTATTACTCTATGTTTTAATGCAATTAATTATACTGTATTTCATTATTATTTATTATTTATTTATTAATGTTTGCATATGTTTTGAATCAAATAAGTGATGTGAGATTATATGGTAAATAATTGTTGTAAATATTAATAGCTATTTAATTTTAAATCATATTCCAAATGATATAACACATCAAAAAAAACTAATTAATAAATATTTTTAAACCCTTTTATAAACTATAACAACAAAACTAAAGCATTTGCGACCAATTACTCAAACTTTTTATGTGTTTATACACTTATTAATAAATAACTGTATCTTATATTTATTATACTGTATAATACCTTGGTATAAATATATATATATATATATATATATATATAACTTAATATACTCTAAAACTTCATTAAATTTTATTTATTAAGATTAATCACAAAATGTATATTTAATTTTTATTACAACTAAATAATAATAATAATAATTGCGGTAATATTTTTAAAAAGATTTGTTATTCAATAGAATTAACGGGTAATAGATATTAAATATTATAATAATGTGAATATAATTACTACAGTATGAAGAAGTGATTTAATTATCATTTTTGTATTCATATAATGTGTTGATATAACTGGTGGACACACTATTCCTACCCAACGGAACAAAAGCAAAGTTATGTCTTTTATGGTACGGTTCGTATGGGTCGTCACCAGTCGGTCCACTTAAATATGTTGGCCGCTTGTAATATGAATCAACCATTTGATCCAACATTTTGTTGTGTTCATCAGAACAAAACACGTGTTGTTTAGCCCACCATTTGATCCAATAAGGCTTTTGCCATAAGTGTTTATGTCTTCCGGCTCGTGGTCTGATCCAAGCGCCCCAATTTAACCGATAAAATCGTTGTGTGACCGCTCTATTGGTCCGAAAATTTCCCGTCGCCCGGTTGTAGTAAATAACTGTCCTCTTCGGTACTAATTGTTCCGATGTGACTACTTTACGACCGATCAATCGTTGGCCAGTTTCGGCACCGAAGACACAAAATTCTGCGTTAAAATGTAAAACTATTAATAATTTTATAATCTATATATTTAAGCATTAATTTACCTCTTAATCTGGATGGCAATGATAACAAAGTAGCCATCGATGTCAACCAATTGGATGTCAAACCAGTGAATCAATCAATTAGTTTTCAAATGAAGACAACAATCAATGAATCAAACATTCAATGCATTCAATAGTTTGTATCAATGTTTGTGTTATGTAATACAGTGTACTCTCGTTATAATTATCAATGAATTAACTACTTTATACAATCACTATTAGAGTCAATAACTATATGTATGACTAAATAATAAATTTTATTTTAAATGATATGATTAATAAATAAATTTATTTTTAATTATTTGATAATTAAAAAGATATGATATATAATACAAAAAACATTAATCATAATAATTGGTTAAATTGTATTCATTTTGAAAACACGTGATGTTATGTGCGATAAAATTGTGTTTATTTTATTAATATTAAGTTGTCTTCAGTACTGACCATCACTTCATTAACTATTGCTATGTCTTCATTGATATCTTCAAATGTCAACAATTGGTTGCATTTGTTGATCACTCAGACATCACCCATCAGTTCATCCGATGTCCACAATGTGTGCCAACGTATGAATTAATTGATAATATTTTTATGATATATAACATAATAATTGTTTTATTTTTTTGCATTTCTTTTAAAGTGATTCAAACAAATGAGTTAACTCTTGAAAAAGTAGTCATAGATTTGGGGTAATTATCATAAAAATTAATTATAAAAATTATATACTAATAAAAATTGAATTTTAATTAACTAAATATAACTCATAATTAATTGCAGACCACTTATAACGGACAGTGATATCAATGAACGGTTAAAGGGTTTAAATATATTGTCAGTGATTATTAAATCCCTTCCCAAAGACTTGTTGTCACAAAATGAAAGTCTGTATAATTGATAACTTAGAGAACAATTGGTTTTAATAAAGAAATTAATTTTTATTTATTTAACTTTAGTTCAACATTTGATACAATTTTATTGTCATCGACTTCAAGACAGTGAGCCATCGATTGCTACAATCTTTTCGGGACTTTTAGCTCTCGTTTGTATTCATAGATTAATTATAATTAAAGAAAATTATATAAATTAATAAATTATTTTATTATAAATTTACTATTAGATTGAATGTCTTAATTTTGACGAAAGTTTGAATCAAATGGTCGTCAATGGTTTAACCAAAAAAATGTTTGAAAGTGACAGACAGTATACTGAATCAGAAAAATCTCTTCTTTTCCAAATTTTAGGCCAACTTTTTAAAAATAATTCAAATGGTTTGATATAATTTTAATAATTTTTATCAATTTAATTATTATTTCTTCAGTTTTTTTATAAAATTGTTTTTATAATCTAAAAAACAGATGTTGTTTTAAATGCAATGCTAACAAATGAAGTGAACGGTCAAACACTTTTGCCTATAATATTGGAGGCAATAAGTGAAGAAAAAAGTAATAGTAATTCATCTGAATTGAGTCATTTGGCAGCTCTTGATGTCATTTTGCAAATATTAGTTGAGGGAAATCAAGATATATTAGGACCGAGTCTTAAATCAACTGTAAATAATTGTATCAATTTATCAATCAATAGTTCATACCTTAAAGTGAGACGCTCTGCACTCAACTGTTTGGCACTAATTGCCAACAATTTTAATGATTCAGATTTAAATAGTTTAAGAGATGAAGTTATCAGGAGATTGAAGATAACATTGAATGATAAGAAACGACTCGTTCGTAAAAGTGCTGTCAGAGCCCGATGTCAGTGGATTTTTGTCGGACAACCCGGCAGATGATAACAAAGATAACATCATTTTTAATATTATTAATACCATTACTAATAAATATAAATAACTTTATAATAACAATAATTTTATATATTTAACACAAAGACAACAAATTGATAAAATATTTTATATTCAATATTAAAAACTATTAATTTCCGTTGAATGCGTTTAAAGTGAGTCTACGAGACATTGGTTGACCACTTCAAGCAAATGTTGGTTTTCGAGAGCGGCGGCGACTCGCTCTTTGTCGGCCAACTGTTTGTTAACTGCGTCTTCGGTTGCGTGCGTTCCCGGAGTTATGGACACATCGATCTTGAAGTGTTCGGGAAGCGATCGGATCAGTTTGACTTGTATTGAAAGACCAATAAGTGTAGCCATTGAACAATGACTGATAGTCGGTGTAAACCAAACGCGACACTCATTGGTGTTGATGTCGACCTCACACTTGTCTTCTGACACTACATTCAACTCTTCCAAAGTCAACGGATGTTCCGGATCTTTGATACCACGGATTAAATCAAACACTTCTCGCGCATCTATTTCATCGACAATGTGATCATCTTCTTCTTGAGCGGTAATGTGTCTCTCCTGTGATGGCAAATGAATGATTGGATTTGAATTATCCAATGGTTTTGATGTCATTGTTATTATCAACAAAACAATCAATTATTGCATTAAATGTTTACAATCTATTCATTCAATAGTAAATCGCAACTCAATATTGTACTACAGTTATGATCATATATTTTCTACAGTTGCATATTGTGAGCAAATTTCAAATAAGTTTATTCTATTATACAGTACAATGTATTATACAGTATAATGTACTGTACTTACAATACAGTTGTACATCAATACTCAAAACTATAACATTAATCGAATGTACATTTAGTGTGATTTTGATTCATAACAAACCATTGTTTTTATAGCTTTTTTAGTATTGAATTTACATTTGATATCAAAATAACACTTTTGATGACAATTTAAATGATTATTAACACAATTATTATGTTATTTATTATTAAATGACATAAAGTTATGCTTTATATTGTTTGTGAACTCATTTAATGGTTATTATTAGTCGGTAAAGATGTCGAAGAATGATATCAAAGAAATGGTAAATAATTTATCAATTGAATGGTTTAATCAGATTATAATATATTGGTTTGTATTATATTATGTCTTCAAAGAAATGTCTTAATTCGGACCAAACAAAAATCAGTTCACCGAATGTCCGCAAAGTATTCATTCAAAGAGATTATGGCGAAGGAACTGATGTCAGGTTTCAGAAGAAATTTCCGCAAGAATTAGAGGAATACGTAAGATATTAGAGACAGTGATGTGATTAAAGACATTGATTGTTGATTTGATTGAACAGATTGATAGACAATCGTTTGAATACCTGATCGACACATTGAACAGCATTTATGCCGACGCGGAGACAATGAGTGGCCGCATATGTCTTGAGAGTTGTTTTGCCTGTTTTACCGCTTATTTAACGTACATTTGTTGCGATACTTATTACGATAAGGTATTTAAATAATTGATTTAAGGCTTTCAACTAATCATTTCTTTTATTTTTAGTGTTTGCGAAAGATCTCAGCGTTTATTGCCGAACAAAACGATACGGTTTGGAAACCAAGAAATCTTTACGTAACCGATCCCATCGAAAGAGGTCTTAGAGTGATAGAGATTGCTATTATTGAACCAAACGGTGAACAGATGCACACAAACACCGGAAACACTAACTATAATTCAGTGACTAATAACAGAAACCCATAAATCGCTTCTAATTTATACTAATTTTAAATTTTTTTTAAATATTTGATTTTTTGTTAATTTCTCATTTAAAGTCAAACAACTCTCAATGAACTCATTATAATTCATACTTTAAATGTATTTGTTTAGTCTTATACTTTATATTATTTATTTTCTAAATTTTACATTATTTTTAAATTTTTCGTATACATATATATATCATATATATGGTATGATTTATAAAAAAAAGTGGCAATTATTATTTAATTATTTAAATATTAATAATACTAACTAATACAATTAAAATTAAGTATTTTATTTTTATGAGTTAATTTAATTTATTTAATTATCGTTACTTTAATATTAAGTGTATATACTGTATAAGTTAGTTGTATATTCTTATAACTAAAACAGTTAAAAAAACAAAAAACATGTTAATTATATATTACAGTAAACAGTTTTTTACCTAATAATACAATTATAGTATATACCGGTGATCTATGGGTACATACGGTACTAATATTGGAAATTTTGATTACCGTTAATTGTCATTTATTATATATACATATCTACAATGTAAGGTATATACATGTATATGATTACCATTAATAATGGGACAAACAGTATGATCATTGTGTTATTGATCGTTAATTTTGTATTTAAATTTTAAGTTTAGAAATTTCATAAATTTAAAGTAGCATGGTAATATGTTGGTTTGAAAATAATTATAATAAATTATAATGTATTTAACATAAAGTTAGAAAACAAAACTCCATTCAAATTCCTTAAAAGGCTTCAAAAACCCATCAGTTTACATAACTTGTGATACTTTTAATTGAATATTGTATCTGTAAATAACAATTAAATAAATTAAAACAATAAATAAATAATATATTATTATCTTCTCCCGAATTTACTAATTAATTATTCAGTAACTAATTAACTAAATACTAACTAAATACAGTAATAAAATACAGTAACTAAAAAWATATATTTTAATTAATGATAGTTTTTTATTTTCAATATTATTTTGGCTAAATTTGATCAATTAATATTAATTATAAACTACAAAACTACTGCAATACAATAGTGTATAAATAATGAATATTCAATTAAATTATTTAAAGTATAAATTAATTACTAACTAATGCATAATTATCGGTAATATACTGTACTATTTGTGTTAACAAATTAATGGGTTTTTAAAAATGCATGAAAAACTTGTAACGAAATCAATGAAAAGTGCAAATCATTTGTTATTTTGTTGAGTATTTGTAATCATTTTATTATAATATTAAACATAAGTTATATAATAATAATAATAATATAATATTATTATTAATAATAAGTATTTAAATAACATTTTGTTATCAATTAATTATGAAAAGCATTTTATGATATTTTATGAAAATAGTAATTAATGTATATTTTATGACAAATAAATCAATTTATAGTTAAAACTGGATTTAAAAGCAATTAATTTTCGTTATTTGTCGTCAAAGGACTTGGATTTCGCTGAAAAAGTTATCGAAGAAATTCAATCATTTGAACGAAGAGGAAGTGTCCAAAGGTTTGGTTGATTAAGACAAATGACAAAATGATTACCATTTAATGATAATTGTTATCTATTGTCGACAGTGTTCTTGTATTTCCACCAATTGAACGACGATATCGTTATTTGTTTCATGAGTTGACACAAACATATTTCGGTCAAACACTCGGAACCGTTTCCATCGGATTTGAAGGACAACGACAACCTCTTCTTTACTTTAATGCAGTCATTGAGTTTGGGCACCAAATGGACACAATTGAAGACAAATCGATGACCAAATCATCTAATAGTGGTAAACATAAACAAACAAAAGCACACAAACCTGTCAAACAATCGCAAAGATATAATGACCGAAAGTCTCGGCGACCGGATATGAAATTTTATGTCCCACCGAAAGCCAAGACTGATAATAGTAGTGGCGATGACAAGACTGTTGACAGGGATGAGTCATCTGAAGAAATGATGTGCCAAAACATCAACTCATTAATTGATCTGCAAATATCTGACTCTAGTCTTGAGTCTAATGTCACGCACACAACACATCCATTATTAGTTAATAACACTCAAAATGAATCATTTGATACCAAAGAGTCCAATGAAAACAATACAACGAAAAAAGAAGAAGAAGAAGAAGATAATTCTTGGGATACAATGTTTGACGATAACGGCGATTGTGTTGACCAACAATTTGCTGATAAAGTTAGTGATTTGATTTGTAATAAAAAAGTAGACTTAAAACTTGAGAAATCACGAATCGATTACTTAAATTTTGAGTCTAAAGAGCCTGAAATCGGTGACACAGAACTGCCGCACGTTCTCGAAGTATATGACTTTGCTTCTGAAGTGAAGACACAGGACATTATAACCTCAATCTCTATATTTAAGTGAGTTTTTTGTAAAAATTATTTTCACAAATACTTAATAATTGCTTTTCTATATACTATTAGTTCTCGTGATTTTGATATTAAATGGGTTGACGACACTCACGCCTTAGCTGTGTTTTCTAATGGCAGGACAGCCACTGAAGCCCTTAAATTTAGTTATCCTAATATTAAATTACGACCTCTTTCTCAAGCTATTAAAGAATCAAAACTTAAAGCACGCAATAGTTCCGGTAGTTATTTAGTTATTTACATTTAAATTACAGTTAAAACTAAACTAATCTGTTATTTGTAGAATTTTTACAGCCATATAAACAAAGGCCTCAAACAAGTGCTTCATTAGCCCGAAGGCTAGTAACACAATCACTAGGACTCAGGGATAGAATAACACCCGAACAACGGGCCAGAGAAAGAAAACAGTTGGCCGACGCTAAAGGTCTGTATATTCATCCCATAAGTAGTAGTAATTTATATATTATTGAAATTAGAAAAGAAAAAGTTAGCCGTAAAACAAAATATCGATGTCTGGGAAGGAAATGTCTTATAAACATAACATTTAAATAATCAATAGTAATGTAATATATATTTAAACTTATTAAAAGTACATTTATTAAATATTTGTTATAAAGTGGTTTAATTAAAAAAAGTTAATAAAATTAGTAAATGAAAAAACTAGTTAATAGTTATAATTTTTGACAAAATAAAAGTATTTTAAAGAAGATTATAATCAAACTCTTTGTTGTCGAGCAATTCATCTCCGAAATCGCTATCAAATTGCATCTCAAAAATCTCTTTATCGTCGATGGCATACAAGTCAGTAGTGAGCGGATCATTGATATCTAACATTAGCTCCTCTTTCATGGGATGCATCTCTTCGATGTCATCCAAATACTTGGAATCAATTGGTTCAGAGTAAGTGTGTTCAACATTGTCTTGTTTTTGATGACCGCCGACATCACTCATCTCATTGTTGGCCTGTTTTGTGTTGTCTTTCTTTACTGTCTTCGAGTGATTTTTGTTTTCATTAAGTCCGCCAACGGATGGTTTTATTTCTGAACGCAAGACATTACTAACATTTCCGAAAGCTTTTCGCGACGATTTCAAAGCCGATGTTTTGGTAAATGTAAGGCCTTTGCCTTTGATTGCCGGTGTCTTCAGTGCTTTGAGGTCTGTGTTGAATACAAATGATATAAAATAATTATTTCATGTCTTAAGGCATATCATTGACAACTGACCTGAACTTTGCGTCTGTGATTGAAGCGATGCCTTAAGCGGCTGTCCACTGGTCGACACCATCGACAACATGTCATTCTCTTGTCCGAGAGTCAAGTGATCCATTTGGTGATAATCTTGTAATAATAATAATAATAAAATTTTTAATAAAATGTTGTCATTTAGTTGAAATCAATTTAAATAAAATGACTTTAATATTGAATGCAATAATAATTATTGAATGAATGAGATATCAATTCAAACCAAATATTTATTAAAAGCGCCAAACATTACGTCTAATGACTTAACCGTCAAATCAATTGCAATGCAATCGATAGAGACATCTGTCGAGTCGTAAATGCTTTAAATAAATGAAACTTTCAGTTAAATTGCAATACATTTACAATTGATTTTGTTATTGATTTTAAATATATAATCAAATTTTATGTTAAATTTAATGCATTTGTATAAAAATGTATTAATAATATTAGTTATTAATTAAAAAAGTTATTACCATTTATTACAGTACAGTATATTAATACTAATAATGAATATATTTCTCATTAGATGTCATTATAGACAACGTTTAGATCATGTGTTTGAATATGAATTAACAACAAGTGATGTAATGTTTTGATTATTCAATCAATTGATGACATGAATGACACTTTAGGTGACAATTGTGACCACAAGAGTGTCACTTTAGAGACACTTCCCTCTGATATCTTATATGTTATATTCAGTTATTGTGATATCAAGTGTTTATTATCATTGAGTTGTTGTTCACTTAAGTTATATCGTTTGGTTATAACTGATCCCTATGTTTGGCTGCACAAGAGTTTGCGATCTTTGGTTACAAACCAATTGTCACCACAAATAATATGTCGGTCTTCATGTGTATTATCAACACTCGAGAAGTGCAGAGTATCTCATAATTGGATTAATGGTGTCTATAAAGAAAAAGTCATTATTAGACACAAAACAAGGTTTTTATACATTTGTTTTAACATTTTTATTAAATATCTATAAATATATATCTTTGGATCAAATGTTTAGTTTATGGCCAATATATTGTTGTTTATTATTAATAAATATTTTGATAATAACATAAAACATACAAATAATCTAATTTTATATAATATACTCAATAGATATTTGTAAATTAATTTTAAGACCAATTAATATTTTGTCAAAAATATAATTGATTTATACATATAATGCAAATTAAAAGTTTAAATTTGAGTTATATTGTGTTGATTTAACTTTACGTTAATTAAGGTAACTTAGGATACATTTACCTTATATTATGTAATTTATATAAATAACGGCTAAATCATTACATAATTACTAAAATTTAAACTTTTAATTGACATAAACTGTACGTTTGATTGCATACACGATAACAATGTATGAACTGTTTGTCCATAAATTAGATTTAATACTCATTTTATGACTCATTTCATAGATATCTTCCGTGGATTTGCTTAGAGAAAGACTTCTTGTGGTTGACTAAAGGAAACATAATATTGCGATACAAAAGAAAGTCAAATAACTATTGTGTTTATAAACGGTTTGTCCAAAAGCTGATGTCTGCCACTCAAGATATTTGCCGTTTCGTTGTTACCAATGATTTAGTTATATCTGGTGGTCGTAGGGGTTGTATTGCTATTTGGGATAAATATAGCGGAAAATCTATTTATTATGAAAATAATCTTCATTTAAATGATATTAATTCAGTTGACTCTTATAAAAACAGATTAATTATAAGCGGATCTAAAGATAAACATATTAAGCTGTGGTCTATAATTGACAACAATTTTAGATCTGATGTATATTTAAATTACGAAAATACTATTTTAGTTAACGATAGGATTTGGACAGTAGCTACCAATGAGTTAAGTGATAGCTTTATAGTTGGTTCAGCCGGTTGTGGACCAATGCAACCTTTAATACAATATGATATACAAAGCGGACAATTGTTGAATCAATTCGGAACAACTCATCAAAGAGGAGCCGGAGTTTTACACGCTTTCTGGGAGTCAAACACTCAAGTGTTAAGCTGTGGTTACGATAGTTTTGTACGTTTATGGGATACAAGAGCAACAAATCGATGGTAATAATAATAGTGTCATAATTTTGAATATGTATAAGTAATACTGTATTTGTATAATAAATTTTTAAAATTTTAATCATCACTTTTTTATAGTGTTAACAACTTTGAAGATCCACACGATTCAGTTGTTTATTGCATGTCATCCGATCACTTATATACAATAATGACGGGAACAGCTAGATATGGTCTGACCAGACTTTGGGATAAACGTTATCCAAATAAATGCATTCAAATGTATTATGTCGGCAATAATAACAGTCCTGTATATTCATTATCGTTTGATCCGTTATGTGCTTATGTAGCTTTGGAGTCATCAATTAATAAATTATCATTTATATAAAAAATTATTAAATTATTATAATAATATACACTTTTATATTACCCTAATTTAAAAATCTAATAAATTATAATAAACTAACATTTGATTTTTTACATTATATTTATAATTTGATGAATACAGTTGTCTTTCAATCATTATACCAGTCGAGGAAAAGTATTGTAAAGGCGAGTGTCGTTATGAAGAAGAGTATCCAAACCCGAAAACCTGCGTTTTTCTTCATAGCTTCGCGTAATTGTTGATTACCTTCTCTTATGTTTTCGGTCGACGAAATGGTTACATCACTGACTTTGTTTAAATCAACTTCTTGTTTAAGAACATTATCAGTGAATATCTCTTGAAGACGTGCTATTTCCACGACTTTCATCTCAATGTCTTTCACTTCAGAACTCAAACTATTCATATCTTCATATAAATGTTGATTCTCTTCTTCAAACACCTGAAGTTCGTGTTTACTTAGTTCTAACTGTTGATATGTATCTTCATTATTGTTCAATTGATTGGATTCAATAGGTATTTCACTTTTAATTTCAATATCATTTAAACTATCATTTATTACTTCATTTGGAGTAAAATTTTCTTTATTATCGGAAGAATTCAAATCCTGTTTAACAATATTTTCTGTCGACTTATTAGTGATTATATAACCTAATCGTAAGAGTCTTTGTTTTTCGACGGCTCTCTTAATTCTTATAGCCTTTTGTTGGCTATGAATATCACAAACACTTTTAAGATATTTTTCAATCAAATCTATGACAATGTTTTGGTGATTACTTAATTGATTTTTCACTCCTCTCTTCACTAAAATATTGAATAAAATAATTATAATTTAATAAATTTCTTATCGTTTAAATTGATAGCAAATGCTAAGAAACAAACCATCATTTCTGAGACATTTGATTGCCTTTTCGTTACATATTTTGATGAACTGTTCCACATCTTCGTCGATCTCATCGCGCTCTTTGTCGGTCATCATTGAAGCCAATGATAGCAATGGACTACTGTTTTAATTAAGACGATAAATACAAATCTTATTAATTGTTATAAAAGTTATAAAACTTACTAAATATTGATGTAATCGTTGCGATTGTCGAGTAAATACTTCTTCATATCAGTAATAGATTTGACCAAATCTTTGGCATTTTTACTGAAGATGTTATTAGAATTTAAACTCGACTTCAATTTCTTCACATTATTGGTCACATTGTCGTTGGATGTCATCTCATGAATGGCTTTATTGGTAGATATAATAGATTGCAGACAATCACTGAAAGTCTTGGTTATGTCCATAATGTTGTCTTTAAAATCAATTAATATATCATTTAATGATTAATCAATATTTTTATTACATATGTATTATGAGTTTAATTACAAATAACTTTATGATATTATTTCAATAATGTATTATAAAAGACAGTGAAATACAATATAAGTCAATCACTGATGAGTTGTTGTTATTGTTGACAATCACCACATCTGGTGTGAAATTTTCATAATATTATTAATTTATAAAAACAGTAATACCTTTACATTGAATATAAAATATTGAATTGCATTGCATTTACTGTATATTTAATAATAACGACTATTAATAACTGCAAGCAATGGTCAATATATTTAAATTGTAAGTAAAGTATTGACTAATCATTAAAAAGTGATAAACCATTGGTTTTTATAGACATGACGTGTAGTCAAGTGTTACACACTTTGCATTCAACTGTAATTCAATGATATTTTTGAATGCATTCAGTGATCGGTTGACTGCCGAAGACATGTGTTGTTTGTTTTGCTTAACTTTTAAGCACTTCTAACCTAACCTATAGTTATCCGATGATAGCTATTATGCCATTAAATACCCGATTAATGGTGTGTTTGAGTGTCAGTTCTGGCCATTAACTCGGTGTCCGACATAAGTAACTGATACTAACATTCAACACATGTCTTCACCGATCACTTGCCTAACACGTGAAGCATAACTTAAAACCATTAGTTAAAAGATTTTAACAAATATTTCGCGTACAATAAATTGGCTTTAATTACATTATATATAGTCATTATAAGACATTTAATGACTATTATGTATTAAAGCTTACAAAACCATTTGATAATTGATTTAATTTTTTAAAAATTTTATATCATATTTGCAAACTATTAATAATTTTATTTTTAGTATTGATTTCAAGTATTTTTGACTCGTTTGGTAAATAATGAAGTTGTTGTGGTTGTCATCAATTTATACCATAATTGGTTTGATTGAGTGTCACCTAAACACAAGTGAAGAGTCGTGTTCTTCGGATGGTTTTTGTCCGGATGTTAACTATGGTCCACACTCTCCATACATTCCCTGCAGTTATTTGTTAGTATTTTTTATCTTACAATATATTGGTTACAAATTAACTTATTTTTGTGATATTTTTTATTTAATTAATGAAAGACCTATGGATTTCTTGGAATGTGATCCACTATATGATCATAAGGGCAACGAAACTGCCAAAGAGGTGATGGGTTATGGATGTACTAAAGTAATGTATAATTGATATAATATACTATGTGTTGTATATTAATAATGATATTATCGGTAATATAGTTTGGGGCCCAAAAATACGAAGACATGCAGTTTACGTCCCGAAACTGTACTGTTTTAGATGGTATTGACTGCTTTGGATCTAAAAATTTTATGAAACCCAACTTTCCTTGTGTTAAGTAAGTTAGCGATAAAAATAACTGATATTTTTTCTATGGTTATCTCATACCTGTAATTGATTTGTATTGCAATTTTGATCTCAGATATACCGGTCATTATTTTGTGACCACTTTATTATACTCATTATTATTGGGTTTCCTGGGAATGGATCGCTTCTGTTTGGGTCATACGGGCACAGCTGTGGGTAAACTATTGACATTGGGTGGGGTTGGCATTTGGTGGATTGTCGACATTGTACTACTTGTTACCGGACATCTAGTCCCTGAAGATGCCAGCAATTGGATGCCAACCGCTTAGATATCAATACATTTAAAACAGTTGTATATAATTGTAAATAATATATAATATTATGTAATTTATACACTTTTTCATTAAATATTAAATGTTTTTTTAAATAATATATTTATTGACTAATTTATATATTAGTTAAATATTATGATTAAAGAGACGTAATTAGTGTATAAAATAAAGTGGTATTCAATCGGATATTGTAATGAATGAAATGGCAGTCAATGTATAGTCAATGTAGGAGTGAATCAGTCATTCAATTAGTGTTTGTTTTAATGTTTTTGATGTTAAATACCATTTGATATGTTATTTACAAAACTGTTTAATGTTTAATCAAATTATTATTATTACATATAATTAGTGTATTATTATTGTTATGCATAATGAATGACGGATAGTGTTGTTGATGTTGATTATGATATCAGTTATAAGTGATAAAGTCTTGAGATTGACATCAATGATGATATGATATGTAATATCATATAAAATATATGAAGAAATGAGTGATTGATTTAAAGATATATAATATTATATATAATGATTGAACCGATAGTGCAATCAATCAAATGAGAGCTCAATTGTTATATGAAATGACTGTTATTTTTATTGAGTTTTAAATGCCTTTAAATGTGATTTGTTTTATCACACATTCATTAATGACTTCATTAGATAATTGAATACAAATTCTTACAAAACATCTATTTTACGAAATATTATTAATATAATACTAATGTAATAATAATAATAATAATAATAATAATAATAATAATAAAATCATACATAAAATAAAGCAATAGTTTGAATAAAGTGATTAATCCATTGGATTTGACATATCTATTGTGGACACAATGGCCGCACTTTTGGACAAAATCGGCAAAATATTCAAAGGAAGTAATGGCTCTTCAGATGTCAAACGTAAGAAAGTCTATCACAACATCAGATTCAATGAAAATCCCGAAGACTTTTGGAGAATCATTGGAGAAGTAGGTGACGGAGCTTTCGGTAAAGTCTTTAAGGTTTGTATCAATGTTTTTCATAATATCATATAATGTCTGATATTTCATCTTTTATTAGTTATTATGAAATATCTAAATAATTGCATTAAATATTATGGTTTATTAATTAATAAATAAATTAAATAAATGCTAAATTTTTAATTAAATTGATTATCTGTTAACGTATTAACTTAAAAAATACTATTTTTATTTGTTTTATCGTCAAAATAGTTATTATTTATCGATAAATAATAAGTTATATGATATACGGAAATATTAATCCTTTTTTCTATAAATTTTAGCTTTTTATCATAAATACAGTATAAATAACAATAAACATTATGATAACTAAAGTATTACTTATCAATTAAATAATTTTTATATTACCGTAAATTAGCTATTATTTATTAAATAATATACTAATATTAAAATGTTTATTTTTAAAATATAAAATGTAAAACAAACCACATAATAATAATATTATTAATAATAGTATAAAAACAAATTAGCTAAATATAAACTTTTTTAAAAGTTTATTTTAATAGCTTTAAGCAATTATATAGATTTTAAGCGTTAATTTATGATAGCGTGTAAATAGTTATTATTAATAAATTATGTAATAGTTTATAGAATAAATAAGTTGTAATTAATAGATATAATTTATATTAATGGATATAATAAAACAAATAGTTTGCATATTTATTAAACAACTTTAAGTAATATATATGTTATATAATGATAGGCTGAGAACCGGGAGACCGGCAAACTAGCGGCCGCTAAGATCTGTGAGTTGAAAGGCGAGGACGAGTTGGACGACTTCACCGTTGAAATTGATATACTCTCTGAATGTAAACATCAAAATGTTGTCCAATTACTTGAAGCCTTCTTTTTTGAAGAAAAACTATGGGTTTGTATTAAATATTTTTTTTTTAACAAATATTAACATTTGAATGCATTTCAAAATTATTTAATACAGTTATATAGCACTTGACCTCTTTATACAGTATATATATATAGTAATTTAAACTTGTTTATATTTTTTTAAAAAAAACTTTCATAAATTATTTTATTATATCATTAAAATTATTACGGCAACCCTTTAGTGTTTCAAATTATTAATTTAGTCATTTTTTTTTTTATCAAACATACATATGTTTATTTTTACAAAAATATAAAATTTGATAAATGTTTGGTAATTTGTAATTATTATATTTAAATGATAATATTAGATGTTAATAGAGTTTTGTGAAGGCGGTGCCATTGATTCAATTATGATTGATTTGGAGAAACCATTAACTGAAAATCAAATTAGATATGTTTGCCATCATATGTGTAAAGGACTGGACTTTTTGCACAAACAAAAGATAATTCATAGAGATTTAAAAGCCGGTAATGTTTTGTTAACTCTTGATGGAGAAGTTAAGTTGGGTGAGTGTCGTCTCAATTTAAATATAAATTTTTGTCATAATTTATTTTATTAATCTAATTGTTATGTATTTTATATCTTATTTTAGCCGATTTTGGTGTATCGGCTAAAAATAAGGAAACACTTCAAAAACGAGATTCATTTATAGGAACTCCTTATTGGTAAGATTTAGACACTTGTTTGTATGACACATGAAATTTAATAAATAATTTTATTGTGCTTATCATAGGATGGCTCCTGAAGTAGTAATGTGTGAGACATTTCGTGATAATCCATACGACTATAAGGCAGATATATGGTCTTTGGGTAATAATTTATAATTTAATAAAATGATTGAAATGATAACAAATTGCAATATTTGAAAATTATCTTCAGGAGTCACATTAATAGAATTCGCTCAAATGGAGCCACCAAATCATCAAATGGCACCAATGAGAGTATTGCTCAAAGTGCAAAAAGCAGATCCACCCAAACTAGACAACCCATCGCTTTGGAGTAAAGAATTCAGCGATTTTTTAGCCCATTGTCTCATTAAAGATCCCACACAACGATCAACTGCTTCTGAACTTCTTAATCATGCATTTATTAGAGACGTTTCCGATAAGAAATCAATTTTAGCACTAATTAGTGAATTTAAAGCCGAAGTTTTTGAAGAAGTTGTTACCGAAGAAAACGATGACGAAATTATTGAGGTATTTGTTTGTTTTGTTTGTTTATAGTATTGTCTTAATTTTTAGTCTTACTTTCTAAATCTGTCAAACTTTTAACTCTATTGCTTATCATAGAAGAGGACGGGTAGGCAAAAAAATCTACTTTTAATTTATAATAGTTTTAGTTATTAAAATAAAGTGTTTTGTAAACTAAATTATTTTATAAATGTTTTATTATTAGGAAACGAGTTCTGTTCGTCAAAGTGTTATTACAGAGTCTCAGATGAGTGTCGAAGAAAATGAAAAACCAAATGATTTGGTTATTTCGTCTTCAATGACACCTAAAGAAGAGAAAAAGATTGACTCTAAGAACGAAGAATTAGTCAAAAGTAATGATTTGACTAAAGAGGAAATGAATAAGAAATCAAATGAAACTTTAACTCCCGTTGTAAGCCATAGTCATCATCATAAACGACAGGCACCAAAACCGCCGCAGATTGTTAATGACACTAAAAATATCAGCGATAAAATTAATTCAAATGATAATAATATTGAAACAATACAACAATTAGACACAACTAATGAAATCAAAAATGAAAATAAAGAAATAAAAAAAGATAATAATATTGAAGATAATAATGAAAATATAGAACCAATTGCTAAAGGTTTGCAAATACAAAACGAAGAGAATTCAATTGGCAATTATGAAGTTACTGTAACTCCAATTCACAGCACAATAATTAAAACTGAAGAATCTATTGCTGACACATCTCATGTTTCGATTGTTACCATTGATAACAATGGAAAAGATGTAACCATTCAAACTGCCAGCGATGAAGAAAATTCGTTGAAGACAAGTAACTCATTGAGTGGTTATTTGAATAATACATTTAAAGATGAAGTAGTAGTCGTTGGCAATGATTTGTTTTCGGATAAGATTGTTGTCAATACAGAGTATATGCCTTCAAATGATGAAAATGAGACCAAAATTGTAGGCACAGAGTCAGAGAGTGCTGACCAGATTTCAAGTCAGAGCTCATCGCATATTGACGCCGATGATAGTCTCTCTATACACACATCATCTTCAGACAACAGTGCAAATAATTCAGATAAACCAAGAATTAAAGTTAACTTAAATTTAGTTTCCGAGTCAGAACACGAGCCTTATTCACATCAAAAAGATACCAACGAGACACCGAAAACACGTGTAGATCAGGTGCCAGTTGTTAACGATAATATGACACCTAAACATACCGGTAATTCATTTACTAAATCAAACGTTACAAACGGTGTCAACTCTCCGAAATCAAAAGTCAAAACAAATGTTTCTGCTCTTAAACGAGAGCTTTCAGATTCCGGTAGTTTTCTCAGTGTTAACAGTGATAAAGAAAATAGTATTTCAAATGACAATCAAAATAACACTCAAAATCCTATAGTTTTAAGGAAAAGACGCGAAAAGGTTTGTTTTTATTGCATCCGTAATCTTAAAATTATTTTATATATCGTCTAATTTTTTTATTGATTAGGAATATCAAATGAAAAAGAGTGGTACAACTCATCAAAGTTCAGCACAAAAGAAGACATTGACCAGAACTCGCAAGTTTCTCATCGATGGTGTAGTCGTTACCACAACTACTAGTAAAGTGATTTATGGAGATTCAGATAAATTACGCGAAGACCATGTTTTGAGGTATTTCAACGATAAAATATCTTTAGATAATAGTTACCAATATTTATAATTTTATGTTTATTTAATTACCGGTAATAGAAAACAAGAGTTGCGTGAATTAAAAATGCTTCAAAAGCAAGAAAATAAACAATTTCAGGATTTGTCGTTCAAAGCACAGTTCAGTATTGAACAACAAGAGAAACGATTTGAAGTCGAAATGATTGGTTTGAAACGCAATTATGATAACGATTTGGATGCACTTAATAGACAGCAAAAACAATTGGTCGAAAAAGCCGAACAACAACAGGAAATGGATTTAAAGTTTGCCTCAAAAAAGATTAGAGCGGAACAGGAAAGGGATTTAAAGCAATTTCGTGAATCTATTAAAAATGAGCTAAAACTGCTTAAACAAGAAGTAGATCTAATGCCTAAAGATAAGCGTAAGGATATGTTTCGTGTGAGAAGAGAAAAGTTAGATTTCGAGCACAACGAAAGGGAACGACATTTTATTGAAAGTCTTAATGATAGTCACGATATGTCTCTCAAAAGATTAAGTGAGAGTCATCGCGACAAACTCGCTCTTCTTGAGAGACAATTTCTTCAACAGAAACAACAACTCCAAAGAGCCAGAGAAGCTGCCATTTGGGAGCTCGAAGAACGACATCTTCATGAAAAACATCAACTTTCAAAACGACAACTTAAAGACTCATTTTTTCTTCAAAGGCATCAAATGCTTGTTAGACACGAAAAGGTAAAACAGAATTAGGATAACGAGTGAGACAATTGATTAATGTATTAATGTTTTGACAGGAATTAGAACAAGTGAAACGAATGAATGCTTTACAAGAAGATGAACTTCTTAAAAGACAAGCCATTGAAAGAAGACATTTACCAAAGAGAATTCGTTCAGAAATGAAGACAAGAGAATTAATGTTTAGGGAAAGCTTACGCATAAGTATGGCTAACCTTCCAGCGGCCTCTTCTTCAGATGAAGAAAGAGATAAACTAAAGAGATTTCAAGAAAGTGAGAAAAAACGATACAAAGCGGAACAGTTAAGACAAGAACACAAACATAATAAACAATTAGAAGATTTGAGACTATTTTGTGAATCAACAATAAGAGATTTGGAGCAAATCCAGAATGAAAAGCGAAAGGCTCTGATGGAACACGAGACCGTCAAACTTAAACTTCTTGAGGAACAACATAGCAATGAGTTCCGAGAATGGAAGGCACATCTTAAGCCTAGAAAACAGGTTTTGTTTTCTTTCAATTGATAATTAAATGTTAATTTTAAATATAATTTGTGGTAATTTACTGTATATTTATATAGAGATTAGAGGAAGAGTTTATGCGTCAGCGCGAAGAACAGGAGCGCTTCTATGGCTCTAATATGCCGTTTCTCAATGAACTGACATTGGCCTCAACAGCTGATCATTTATCACATATTTGCCATCAAAGTGCCAGCGGTTCGAGCACTTGTTCAGTGCCCAGTACTCCGGGTTCGCCTAATAATGACATGTCATCGAAACAAGCATTTCATTGATTGAGTCATAATTTAAATGAATGAATGAATTGTTGTCTAACATTCATTGGTTTTCATCTATTTATTTGTTATATAACTAGTCTTATCATTGATTATAATAATCATTTCCAAAAAAAAAACAAATGATTCCAATGTTAATGCAAAAACTACTTATGCATTCATTGTATATTTAATTTTTATATTTTTTAAAATGAATTATTGCCAAAACATTTGTACAGAATATATAAGCCAATTGTAAGTTATTTATGAAAAGGGGTTTTAATTGATTTCTTAATATTTGACCAAATGATTACTTTTTATTATTTTTTCTCCCATTTAGAGGTCTTATATGGTATTGCAATAAAGTGCCTAAAATTAATTTATTTTCTATAAATTAAAATAAATATTTAAATTATTTGCATAGTTTATTGAAAAATATTTATTTTTTACTCATTTTTAAATTATGTTGAGGTATAAAATATATAAATATTTTTACATATTAAAATTTTATTAAATTATATATTTTCACTTAAATCCTCATTAAATATAATTAAGATATAATTTTGAATCAAAATATACTGTAATTGAAATTTCATTTCAAATGTATTATTGTGTCCTCAGAGGTCAGATTGATTCACGTATGTGTCGGACAACATTAATATTACAATTACTGTTATTCACTAATTATTGTTAATATGATTTTAATTATATGAGAAATAAAATTTTGACAACAAATAAATATATATTTTGGATTATAATTACCTTGATTACGTCTTACTAAATTTTGATAGGACCAATCAATTGCTAAAAAATAGCCAGCACACTTTAAATAATCGTATATTTTTGGTAAATATTATTAATAGATAATATTTTTAAAATATGACTTTACTATAAATTTATTGGTGCTATTAAAATGTCATTTGAATATTACAGTCAAATGATTGAATCCTATTAAAGTTTTTTAAAAATTATGATTCAATTGAGTTTTTAATAAAAATTTATAGAAATAAAATCTCATAATTGATATATGAGTAAAACCAATGTTATAAACTACTGTAGTTAACTACAGTATTATAAATTTACTGTAAATTTATATTGATAATTATCAATTCATTAATGCTGTCTCACTTTACAATAATTATTGTTATAAGTGTCACAAAATAACCAAATAATTAATATTACATTAAATAATATCAATACTTTTGGAGATAACAGTAAAATAATTAGTGACTGATTTACAAATGTTGAGTTAAGAGTGAGTGATTGACTTTGTTTGTCGACATTGAAAATTAAAAGAAGATATATATGAAAGTCATTTCAATTGATTAAAATGATAAGTAAATTATTATATTTGGTTTTAATATGTAATTTGAAATAATATATTTTGAGTACCATTTTGTCAATTTAATAATGGAGAGGCATATTATTGTTTAATATTTTTTAAAATACAATTATTATAACCGTACATTTACTATACTATTAAATGAATGATTTACGGTAATAATAAATTTATAAAATATATATTTATTCATCAATTTGGTTCAATAGTATGTTTAAATAACTATATAGTTTACAATCACATTTAATTATACTTTTTTATTTATAAAATATATTGTAAATAATAATTAAGCAAAAAGAGCATAAACTGAAAACAAATGAAAGACGGATTGATGTATTACAGTGTGTTTACTGCAAGTGTCACATCCATCGAGCTCTCTGTGCGAGAATCTGTCCCTGAAGGGATCGGGCTAAAAACATGGCCAACAATTGGATGAGTGCCGATCCCAAACAAACAGCGGCCACTAAATTCATATTTCGCTCAATTATCTCAGTTATGGCTTCCACACAACCTCTTGTAAATATATATTTATTAACTTCAACTACTGAACTGATATTCTGTACATTATATCCACACATGATATTTATGAGACCACTCTATGAAAATCAATAAAATATATCATTTAAAATTACAACAATTGTTTTTAAAAATAACAATAATACTGTTATATATTACATCAAAATTTCTAGGATTTCGACAACAAGAGAAAGGCACTGCACATCGCTCCGGACTCGGGTTGGTTTGGTTGCACTCAAAGTATATGTTGCGGTTCCTAAACAATGGCAATGTTTAGACAATCATATATTAAAATGTGGTTTTATATTATATTTACCAATCTTTATATCCTTTATCTGAAATACCACAACATTTGAACTCAGTTTGGATGACATCAATGAGATTCTGGAGATTTGTGTCGTCTCTATATTTAATTATGGGATCCTTTGAAAGACTTTCCTTTATGTAAAATGAGAAGGAATTGGGAAAAACAAATGCAACGGTTGACAGAACCACTTCTCCGACAAACAGCAATAAAAGCATTAATGAATACTATAATCATTAAAAAAAAATTAATATTAAATTTATATTTAAATTAATACCAAACTGTTGAGTAAATACCAGTTTAAGTAAAAATAGGTTCTCTCGGAGTGCACCCAAACATCCGGCAAAACTCATACTGAATATAATAGTGCCGACAGTCATGAGTGCAACAGAGATATGTAATATAATATCCAATATATTCTGCACTTTAATAAATGTATGGTTATATTCCTCGAGGAATGACCACAAACCCAGACCTATGAGCACACCTCCTATTAACTGATATATAAAATCAAATATTTATTATATTAATATCTAAAAACTCATATCAAATGCCATCAAATATATACCCAAAACAAGAGGTTGAAAAAGAAGAGCGAATATTTAAGACACGGAGAGATAAACGAGAAGTTTTCATCAAATGTATGCAAAATGGCATTTTGTCCGCAAGAATGACCCGATCGATGACCAGAACGATGAGATCGTTGCCAATTGTGACCACCGGATGAACGACTTCTAGAGCGTTGGCCGCCATCTCTTGAAGGCATTGCTTCGGCAGTTCAACGTCTGGTCAGTAAATGAGATGAGAGTCAACCAAATGATATCAACACAACAGCTGATCAATCAATGATAACAATAGTCAACAATGCATTGGTTGGCAAAACAAACAACAATTTATAGATTGATTGTGAGATATATTATCAATATATATGACAACAAAAACTATTCAATTTAGTGATCGACTAATCAATTGATAACATATTTATTGTAATAACAGATAAACAAAAACACAAAACATATCATAAAATGATTTCAATTTCAAGTTATCAACTATTTGTCACTTTTATGACTATTGAATATTTCATTATTAATTAACAAATATTGAAAATTAGTCAAAAAATTATTGAATTTGATTTAATAAATTTGAAAATCAAATAACTTTTAAATTGATTTATTTGTTTCAATTGATTCAATATTAGTGACCAAAAAATTTACAGTAATTTTGATGAAAACATAAAATGAACGACACTTTAGTTGAGTCAGTGATTGACACTAACAGCGCATGTCTTCAAACATAAACTTTTGACAATTGATTTAATACTTATTCAATGTATTATTGTTTTGATTGTTGTGTTGACAATACATAGTGTATTACAAACTGTATTACAAACTGTATTAC
Organism: Oppia nitens; assembly: GCF_028296485.1. Taxonomy (NCBI): domain Eukaryota; kingdom Metazoa; phylum Arthropoda; class Arachnida; order Sarcoptiformes; family Oppiidae; genus Oppia; species Oppia nitens. The sequence goes on along the minus strand of NW_026533253.1, from coordinate 2,286,918 downwards.
AAACTGTATTACAAACACTCAATTTAATCACATTTTCTTTTATCTAATAATATACAGTATATATGATATATATATATATATAATTTTAATATTTTATTCATATTAATACTATATAATAATAAACCTATAATACTATAAATATTTATAAAGTATATATAATTTACAATGAATTAGATTTAGATATACATTGAAATATTATACACACAATTAATATACTAATAGTTAGTTTTTGAAATTATATATTAGTTAATATACATATATTTTATTAACACAATAAATGATTTGAGTTAAGATAATTTATATATTAATATACTGTAGTAATTTATACACTATATTTATGTATATTATTTTATAATAAGTGTTACAAAAAAAAAATTATAAAATTTATTACTGTCATTGAATTGTTTTTTTTAAATAATTTTATTTATGACAAAAGTATTTCATTTATTTTTGTTATTTATAAAAATCTCAATTAAATAAGTTATTTATAAAATTTTAATACAGTATATAAAATTATAAAAAATATTATTGCAATTCAAAATTATATAAAATACATAATTGATTTAAACCTAAATAAGTTAATTTAATTATAATAAAAACAAATTTAATATTTATAAAACAAAATAGTTATATTAAATGCTTTAAAAATTGAATTTTATTTTTTTAAAATTAATAAATTAGTTCACAAGTTATGTTACAATACTTGTAATTTATATATCAATACAATGTATAATATGTGCAAAAACCAGTCATAACTGGTATTGACTGCAATTCAACATAACTTACATCAATATATACGGTGTTTATTATAATTGTAATTATTTTGATTAATATAAATATATTTAAATAATTACTATTTAAATACAAATAAAATACAATTTTTAAATAAAATGTTTTATTTGGTTAATCACAAGTCAATGACTAAATGACTAAATGAATGTCCAATTGATGTGTTGATTGCAAACTCATAACCACTCCCTCAATGGTTGCGTCAAATTGACTGATATATTGAAACACAAGTTTGCTATCATTTTATCGGATTGTAATCACAATCGGATCAATCAGTCATTTATTATATTGTCATTATAATTGTCATAATATTAGTATCAACTGGTGATCGACAATAATAATAATAATTAGTGATAATGTCAAAGATGACTGAAGAATGTGTGGCAACAATGGACGTAAAGTCTGACATCAAAGCCGACACTAAAGATATCAACGATCACTTCATTTGTGGTGTCGTTGAAGGTATTTATTGATAATTAATATAATCTTCTTTGATTTAATTGATTCATTTCATAGGTTTTTATGGCCGTCCGTGGACTGCAAGTCAACGAAAAGATCTGTTTATTAAGTAGTGATTAATGAGTTAATTGTTATATTAAATGAATTAATTTTTTGTGTCTTTTTATAAAGACTTAAGCGATTTGGTCTCAACACATACATGTATGCCCCCAAAGATGACCTCAAACATCGGGCCTATTGGAGGGAACTCTATACAGTCGAGTCAGTTGTCTTTAGTTTAATTATTGTTGTCGTTTCTTATGTTAACAATTATTATTATTATTTGATGGACAGAGAGGCGGATCAATTAAGTGTATTGATTAATGCGGCCAAAGAGAGCTCTATTGAGTTCATATATGCGTTATCTCCCGGTCTCGACATATCATATTCAAGTGCTAAAGACATGTTATGTCTTAAACGAAAGTTAGAACAGGTCTCACAATTTGGATGCAATGCTTTTGCTCTACTTTTTGACGATATTGAACCCGAAATAAGTGAATCCGATAAAGAAGTGTTTCAGTCATTTGCCAGCGCACAGGTCTCAGTCTCTAATGAGATCTACCAAAGCCTGGGTCAGCCAAGGTTTCTGTTTTGTCCGACTGAGTACTGCAACTCACGAGCCGTTCCTAATGTTCAAAACTCGGAATATCTTAATACAATCGGTCGGACATTAATGTCAGGAATTGATGTTATGTGGACCGGGAGTAAAGTTATAACTCACACATTAACTGTCCAATCAATACAAGAATTATCAGAAGTTCTAAGACGACCGCCAGTCATATGGGATAATCTTCACGCCAATGATTACGATCAGAAGCGTATATTTCTTGGCCCTTATAGCGGCCGATCTACGGATTTGATCCCTCATTTAAGAGGTGTGCTTACAAATCCTAATTGTGAATATGAGCCCAACTTTATTCCTATACATACTTTGGCGCAATGGTCTAAATGCAAGTCTGACGCCAAATGTCAAACGAGTTCTATCAGTTCGGACATCAAACTTGAGGCTGAAAGTGATAATGGATTAATTGAAGACATACCAATGCATTTGAGCCCTACTGCATATCATCCAAAGAAAGCATTGAGATTATCTATTACTGAATGGTTGTCTGAGTTTAATAAACAAAAGACAGCTTACGGTCGATCTAATTCTTTCCTTAATTTATCTTTGCCACCGATTCTTCCAATAGTCAATCCACTGCCTCTCGAGGAAAATGCATCTAATGATGATAAACCATTAGATATGAACACTGCTTCATCTTTATCTTCGTCGTCATCACCAACTACTAGCTCTAATGACTCAAATGCTGATAAAACTACTGAACCTAACGATGCAAATGAATTAATTGAAAGTGCAATACAATCACCAAAAGACACAAATCAAATACTTGAACCAATGGACTGCAATACGAGTCCTAATTTGTCACCAAAGCATACATTTGATGCACAAATGGAAGAAACAAATGTAAAAAATGATGATTTAGACACATCTCCACAATTAACACCTAAACGAGGGGCTAATAGTGTCGATTCCGGCGAAGAGATGCAGACAGAGTGTTGTTCAGAAATAGATGATGAAACTCGTTGTCATCAATTAACATATGAAGACATTTCACTTTTAATTGATTTATTTTACTTACCCTTTGAACACGGAGGACAAGGCTTACAATTTCTCAATGAATTTCATTGGCTTAAAGCTAATGGATTTCTTGTATCTGAATTCCGACGTAAAATAACTACAGAATCGGAGGGACCAGAAGTGTCTGAATGGTATGCGAGGGCAGCAAAGTTTGATGACATGACTGCATCTGTTGGCCGATTGCTTACAAAATTAACTTTTTGTAAAAACCGATCGCTTTTATATGATTTATATCCATATGTTTGGGATATTAAAGGAGTCATCTCTCTATTGAATTCATATGTTAAATGGCTCGGTATGTCAAATGTCTTATTATTTAATTATATTGTTTTAATTTTTGTCGACAACTGTACAATAAATACTTTTTTGATTATAATTTTAAATATAAAAAGTCTAAATATAATATAATTTAGTAGTTATTTACGAGTCATATTTGATGCACATTTCGGTTTGAAGTTATTAAAGAAATTTAGTTTAAAATAATGAGACTTTTAAATTTGGTGAACCGTTTCATTGCAAATATTATTATTTTTTTGGACAAATTTTGTCTGATTTTGAATACAACCAGTGTTTCAAAAATATATATAATAATGGGTTGTTTTCTTGTTTGGAATAGCCTTAGGAAGAGTGCCGACATCTACTCTGACACAACCAAATGGGTTCATCCCTCCAACCTTTACCTGTATGACTCAGTTTTAATGATGATTTAGCAAATTATTTATTTAACTATTAATTAAAATAGTTATATTATTAACAATTAAATTAATGTAAAATACTTTTTTGTTATTTTCAAAGGGTTTTCAAAAGGCTATAGAGAAGCGTTTCAGAGCGGAGATCAAGAACCATGGGTTTTCAGAGGAGGACTCACTGCTGAACTTCAGGTATTTTACTGAAACAATAAAAATAATATGTATTTTACGTATTTAAAAAAATCTAATAATTAACTATTTCGATGACAGAGATTACTACCGGTAGAGACGGTCAGTGATTTGTTTTTATACAAAGCACCCGAATCTCCTTCGAGTCAAATCTACACTATTAGACCATACCTTCCAAACGATGAATCGCATGTTTATGACATTTGTCGCAAAACATTTGCTTTGGAGAGAGAAAACATAACTTTAGAAGATATAACTGATTTTGTTGGCGACAGACTTGTCGGCGGATTTTTATCACTCACTCCTGAATATTGTTTTATAGTTGAGGACGAAATGGGGATCTGTGGCTATGCTTTGGCTGCTATCGACGCACAACAGTTCAATAAAAAACTTGAAATTTCGTGGACACCCGAACTCAGCCGCAAATATCCGGCGCCGACCGAAAAATTAAGTTCCGGTCAAAAATTATCTCCAGTCGAGCAAATGATTCATGATATGCACTCAACAAGTGCTGTCTATCCAATACCTGATGTCATTTTAAAGAGTCATCCGTCTGTACTGAAGATGTCTGTTTTGCCACATATTATGGACTTAAGTGTTCCCAAGAGAATACTCGCCTGTATTATAGCAGCTCTTAAAGCCAATGGTTTGTTATTCAATATATTACTTAATAGTATTTTTCATTGTTTTATAACTGAAATTAAAAGTTTTATTTATGATTTTCAATATAGAGACTAATATTTTATAATTTACTAATAAAAACATTTTTTATTTGATTATAGGATCTGTGGGTGTCTTCAGTGAGATTTCATCAACTGATAAGAAGTTATTTGACTTTTATTCTAAATTAGGGTTTTTACAGATCCAGGTGTCCAGTGATTGCACTAATGAAATGTCTATTTTCATGGGTCGAGTCATTTGATTGCAATCATTAATTTATTATTTAAATTAAATTTTGTATCTTTTTTTAAAACGACGACTAAATTAGAATTTTTGTTAATACTATTTTGATTAATGATTTTTAAGTAAAATTTTTGAATTGTATTATTGTCTTAAACAATATTTTAAATAAAATTATGATTTGACTTAAATTAATTTCGGCTAATTTTTGTACTGATCTCGAAATAGTTAATTGTATTAAAATCGTATTACTATTGAATATATTTTAATTTGTTTTTTAAATACAAAATTTCTAAGATAATTGAATTATTTATTAGTTTGTATTATATAATTCAAAACGAAAAGGTATACAAATCTGTATGTATTTTTAAATTTAATAATAATAATAATATTTATTAGGAATCTCTTTCAACAAAAGTGTATTTTAAAAGAAATCCTTTGATGCATAAACTATACATAAATTAATTAAAAAAATATTTTAAAAATCTTATACATAATCAAAAACAAGTATACAGATACTGTATAAACAAATACTATAAAAAATAATTTAAATTAAAAGTATTAAAATTTAATGTTTTTAATTTTTCTTTAAAGCTTTTTATTGTTGATTTTGATCTGACATCAAGTGGTAATTGATTCCATATTTTTACTCTATTTATTCAAAATAATTCAAAATTTTATTTTAGATATACAGTACTGAATTTGACAGACAATTATTAAGATAACAATATTGAAATTTGATTGCAATAATTATATCGTTAATAAAAATATAATTATTGTAACATATTTTGAACAATACATTGGTTTGTATAGTTTAGTAACGTTTGTATTGACTTTATATCTTATAATACATTTATTAAGTGTTAGACTAAATAATTTCAGGAAAATTACAGAATCCTTGAACTCAAAGAAAAAATTATAACAAAGTTTGCAATATATAGCAGTATATGCAGTGTTTGTACATTGATCTGTACTCTCCATACAGTATAGTAATACAACTTTTTAAAATTTAATTTTTTTTTATTATAGTTGTTTAATATTTCCATTTATTCGGTAATTTAATATATTATAATTTAATTAAATCAAAATATTTATCATTTGAATTATATAACTTAGAGTATTTTCATTTACATAGACATGAAATTAAGACAGTAAATAAAATTTTGAATAAAAATTAATATTATAAATTATAATAAATGTAAAATACATTTTCAATTATTTGTTTTAAGTTACTATTAGACAATATTTCTGAATTATATTAATTCATCATTTTTAACAATTAGTAGAAATATTTAACAAAAAGATTTTATATTTATTAATAGTTTTTACTTAATTTACTTTTTATATAAGTTTATCAATTAATGTTAATATATATTTAAAAAATAGATTATATTGACATAAACTTTATGATATATCGATAAACTTAATACTAATTAATATTAATAATCAAAGCATTGATATTATTAACTATTTGACGGCATATAGAGGTCTCACTATATTCTGTTTGAATGCAAACTAAAAACCAGAATATTATAGAAACATAAGTAATAAGTAGTGTATTGATTAATAATTTTTTATACTCTATTAAATAGTTGTTATAATAGTTGCTAAAAAAGTCAAATAGTTATTGAAATAGTTATTTATTTTCTTATAAATATTTCAACTGATATATAATTCACTTGTTTTCAGCACATTTACAAAAATGATTTATATAAATAAACTAATTATTTCTATTGTTAAAAAAGTAATATTAGTTAATAACAGTTTACACATTTTATATAATTTATATAACTATTACTTTTTGTTTTTAAATATTTTGTGCAATATTTTACAATTTAATGCTTATATTTTTCAAAATCAATGAAATAATTATTTATAAGTTTTTATAGTTTCTAACCCAACAAATAGTTATTTATAGTTATAATAAAATTTCGGAAATAGCGTCCACTGGTCAACTTCGGTGGACATACTAAGTCCCAGTTATAAGCGTTGAACCGACAAAATAATTTTTTTAGTTGGAAATCAAGACACTAGTAATAAGTATTGCTATAAATAGTGAGACAATCGATGCTATGATTACATTGAATGTCACACAAGTGTCGCATCCATTGAATACTTGTTTCAAACGATAAGTCAATTGAATTGTCATTTTTTTGAAGATCTGATCCCTAATTGAAAACAATGTCTCGTTTTGATTGTGTTGAGAGCGCGCCGGCCATCGAAATATTCGCGTTAAGTAAGGCTTATAAAGAGGATACAAACCCACAAAAGGTTGATCTCGGCATCGGTGGTAAGTTTGCATAATTTATAGATACTATTAAAGATATCAATGGTGACAATATCATCAACTGATCCAATGAATAGCTTACCGAACAAACGAAGCAAAGCCATGGGTTTTGCCGGTCGTGCGAAAGGCAGAGCACGAGATCGCAAACGACGACTCATTAAATCACGAATACTTAAGTCAATTGGGAGACGATTTGTTCGCACAGTTGGCCACTAAAATGCTTTTGGGAGACAATAACAAAGCCATTGAAGACAAACGGGTTTGCATTCAGACAATACCTTTGATTAACAAATTAGATAACAAATTGAATTTAAAATTAAGGCGTTTGGTGTGCAGTGTCTGTCCGGAACCGGTGCCCTAAGAGTCGGAGCTGACTTTCTTCGCCGAAACGCTGGTTTTAAAACAGTTTATGTTTCAGATCCGTCGTGGCGTAAGATTAATGCGAAAGTAATTTTAACGTAATATTTATTAAAATTAATTACATTTGCAGCCAATCATAAGCTTCTCTTCAATCACGCGGGCTTTGAATCGGTGCGGACTTATCGGTATTGGGACGCAGCTAATAGACAACTAGACTTTGATGGTCTGATTGAGGACCTGCGTAATGCACCCGAAGACTCAGTGATAGTACTACATGCTTGTGCTCACAATCCGACGGGAATTGATCCGACTGTAGATCAGTGGAAAGCAATCGCTGATGTGATTGAAGAGAAAAAACTGTTTCCGTTCTTTGATTGCGCGTATCAGGGATTTGCTTCGGGAGATCTCGATAAGGATGCCAATAGTGTCCGCTATTTTGTTGATCGAGGATTTGAAATACTGTGCGCCCAATCATTTGCTAAAAATTTTGGACTTTACAGTAATATTGACACAAAATAATTATAATTGTTTCATTAGTTAAACTAATTTTTAATTTATATTTATATTATAATATATTAGATGAACGCATCGGTAATTTGACAGTTGTATTGAAAAACACGACTCCAATTGTGAATTCAAAGGCACAGATAACTCTATTAATTAGAGGAAACTATAGGTAGTTATTAAATATTTGCATAAAATATTAATATATTCCGGTATAATGTTATTAACAAAATAAAAATATAATTATATGATAGTAACCCTCCTGTTCATGGATCACGTATTGTGGCCAAAGTACTCAATGATCCTCAGCTCTATCAGGAATGGTATGCATAATTGAAACACACTTTTGTTAACATATTCTTATATTATAATAATTTTATATACAATATGTATATTTCTAAAGGAGAGAATGCATTAAATCAATGGCCGGTCGTATTCAAGATATGAGGAATCAATTGCGACAAAACATAGAAAAATTGGGAACTTCTGGAAAATGGAGTCATATTACGGATCAGATCGGAATGTTTTCATATACGGGTCTTAATAAACAACAAATACAACATTTGGTCGACAATTATCACATATATTTGCCAAAAGACGGTCGCATTAGTTTAAGCGGAATCAACACTCAAAATGTTGAATATGTGGCCAAAGCTATCAACGACGCCGTCAATCAATTTCCTTAAATTGTTATAATCTTATAGTTATCAATCAATTATCAGAAACTACAGTATATTTTAGTGAATTAAATAATAAAAGTATGGTTAATAGGGTTTGAAAATTTTATTTTTGTTTTTACCAATTAATGTAAATTGAAGTTAAATTAGGTAATTGTTTTAATATATAGTATATAATGTTTAATCTAAAATAAAATATGTTTTTAATATCATAATACTGTTTGAATATTATTTTATTTGATTACAATTAAGTAGTGGTGTATTGAAAGAGTTTAAATGATTTGGTATTTAATGGTATGAAAAGTATACAAACAGTCTGTATGTTGTGTTGTCTTCACTGTTTGTCCATCACTTACATTGCTATACACAGTGATTGTAAAACTAGTATAATATGTAGATGTAGTACACGTATAGCAATGTAAGTGATGGACAAACAGTCAACACATTATTGACATAATAATGACAATCATTGATTGGTTGACAACTCAACACATGTTTACTGTATATAATAAACTCATAATATTTGTATACATTTGTGTTGATATTATTAATCAATTGTATATTAATATCATATGAATTGTTGTAAAAGTGATTTTTAATCATTTAGTGTATGAATTGAATCAATAAAATGGTTTGTTTTTTATATTTATATTCATATGTTATTAAATAAAAAATAAATAAATGTATTATTTATTGAAAAGCGGTTCAGATTTTGCGGTAACAATGACTGTCAGGACTGGCTTTTGGCACAAATATCTTTGTTGTCTAAACTGGTTATTGTCTATATTGTCGTCTATATTGTCCATCAATTATCACTTATTATTGTTATGTTTTGTTATAGACATCAATCAAAATGAAAGTCTTATGCAATGAATGTCTCAATGATATCGTCGACAATAACTTAAATGTATTTACAATTTATTTGCTATTTATTTGTTTATTATTGATTTAATTGAATGTAATGTCCAACAGATGCAGACAATCACTAAAATAGGTTCGGAGGCAAAGCTGGACAGCCATCACATTAGAGGCATAGTATCTGCCATTCAATTCATTTTTATGAGTTCCTCGAAATACAGCACAGATTGTGACACTCTTTCCAATGAATTACAACAATTAGGTCTTCCCAAGGGTTAGACAATCTTTCTATTCATTTATTTTTGTCACTAATTTTGTGTCCAATCAGAGCATAGTTCAGCTCTTTGTAAAGTATATTCAGAAAATGAAGAACGACTCCAACAAGTTCTCAAACATCAGAGTCTTAGATGTAATTTAAGATATAATTGTAGTTTAATTAAAACTTTAATATTTATCTATTAATTCAATATTGTATTTACCATTTAAGTGAATCGTTTGAATCAAATTGATTACAAAATCGACACACAATTCAATGGCTTGTCTTTTAAAGTGAAAGCACCGGCACTTGAAATAAGTGTTGATATAAGAAATAACATGAAGAATGATAAGACATCATTTCATGTGAGCCATCAAAAGCTATCGGCACTCATATACGGTATGATCTCATTGTTTGTCTCACATTTCAATCACTTTATATAACAAAATAACAATCACAACAAAGTATTACCAATTTCTCTAAAGTCTTATAAGAGATGAGATGTCTGCAAGACTTTGATGACGTTTTTATTTTGTACGATAGACTCATTTATTAATTTCTTAATTTATTGTTATTTAATCCTCAGAATTAAAACAATCGCTTCAATTAATGGATGACATTAACGTAAATTAACATAAGTTTTACGTAATATATAATTCTCTCTATTATTATATTTATTAATTTTCTTAAAATATAAATTTGACAAAAAATAACAATAAATTAGAATTTATACTAAAATTATTGAAATATTTGTTAATTAATAATAATTTGTATATAATTTTATTAAAATTGTCATTTGAAAGTTTAAATTACACTATTAACAGTACAATATTTTAATTAAATCTTTATGTTACATTTAATGTTCAATTATGTAGTAATTAATTGTAAATTTTGTTTTATATTTGAATAAAATTATATCAAAAAAGTATTAACCATAATTGACCAAAAAATAAATAAATAAATAAACAGTTAGTCATAAATTGATATTTTTATTATTTATTTTACTAATAATTATTCAATAGTTACATATATTGATGAGTATGTCTTTAATATCATTAAACAAATTGTGATTATAAGCCAAAAACAATGGCAGGAAATAAAATAAAATTTATAAGAAATGAATAAATGAACGAAAAACCAGATATAAGGCATCAAATATTACACAAAACTAAACAATGTTTTGAGCTTTTTATGTATATTTCATATATTGATTCACTCGTTTACATCATATATCATATCTATAATAATCTGTATGAATACCATTGTGTGACAATCGTAACAAAATTGTCACAAATATGATATATACTTGTATTTATTTATTTATATATATATATATAATTAATGTTAATATATAATTACATTAAATGAGCCGTTAATACAAAATCTATTTCAAGTCAAACAACCGAACGCTTGTGAGGCCAATGAGTCAAAAATAGGACTTAAATGTCAAATCAAGTCATCAGATGATTAAATTGACACCAAATGACTGACTAGTATTGAATCTTTATATCATTGCGAGTCATTGGGAGGGCACTGATGGTTCCGGAGCACAGAGAGGGCATCTTTGACGGCATGATATATAATGTTTTTGATCTGTAGTTTGTCCTCATGATTGGTATGAGTGTCAGACAATTGTCTGAATTCTTGTGTCAAATTGAAACAATGCGATACATTTTCTGGTGACACGAAATCTCCGGCAACTTTGATACAACTGTTCAAATTGCGGACCTGATGGGGAGCACCGGCAGGAATAAAGATAGCATCGCCCAAACATTGTGCTATAGCATAGCCTTCAACGCCGTACTCCTTTGAAAGTCTATTTCTTAAATTTTCATCCAAATACCAGCTTTGGTCGTGAATGGGGTCGTGATGTGGTTCCAGTGTTTCTCCCCTTTCAATGGCCACTTTGTTAAGTAAATCGCGTATTTTGTCGGCATCTCTGGCACTATAGATATGCCAAAGAGCTCCTAATTTGACTCCCTTTTCGCGAACCCTTTTCTTCATGTGTTCGTCACAACCGGCACTATCAACAGCTTCTTGTACTTCTTGAAGATAATCTTTTTCAGTTTTATAGCTCTCTTTAGGAATGCCTACAAAAATCATGACATTAACGGCATCACTGATGTCTAAATGAAGATTAGTTGTTCCTTTATCCGAGTACTGACACGATCCGTATGCGCTGTACATCTTTGGTCCCAAATCTGGTCGAACAAAACAATCTGGAAGACGACCGGCGAGATTAAGGACACCATTTCTACTCGTATATTCCGGAAGTGGAAGAGAAGACATCAGATCTTTATAACGAGTGGGTAATAGTTCACTAAATTCTTCATCTGGTGGCCAGTCTTTTAGCTTTAAGAGCATATATTCTCCTGATTTGTCTTTCATTCTAATCTGCAAATTCTCAAATCCGTCCCAAAACTTCCTCATCGGTTGCTTTTGTAGAATATCTCCATTGAGACAATTTATTAAATCATTTTTAATATCACCAAAATCTTTACTAAACGAATCCGGGTGCCAGAGTTGACTATTCAAGTTCTTGTGATTGTTTTTTACCAAAACCGGCTGTTCAATCAAATATATTATTATTGATTAGAAACAAATTTTCAATTAATGGTAATATATTAACATACCTGTCCTCGAATCCATTGTTCCTGAAATAATGCAATGTTTTCGGGATTCTTAGGTTCGAGTAATACAAGAAGTTTTCCGTCGCTAAACCAGTCGTGTGGTATTTGCGGATATTGTTTCTTAGTTTCTTCGATTATCCGACAAATTATAGGCAACGGATCAGTTTCTTTGCGAAGCGGAAAATATCTTCTCGTAAAGTGTTGTAACTCTTTTTGTGGCTCTTTTTTCGCACAATTTTCATCTTTTGTCTCAACATCTGATGACTCTAATTCAGTCTTCTTAATATTTTGTGATTCATTAAGTGATGATCCATTGGATTTATTATCTTTAGTCGTTAATTTAGATGTGGGACCCATTAGAAGTTCCCTTAATGTTGAATGTTTAGTATCGTCGTCACCATCGCTGTTAATTTCACTTTCCTTTTCAGCTTTGATCGCTAACTTCTTTTTACATTTGATTTCATTGTCATCTTTAGAAATCAACTTTTCAGAAGTGAGTGCGACGTCAACGAAAAAACTGAGCGGAGAGTTACCACTCTCTGAACTATAGCCCGTTAACGTACTGTCCGTTTCCTGTTTAATCATAGCTACCGAACCATTAATTGATTTCCAGTTTTTGCTATTTGTGTCGTTAATGCCATTCACTTGTTTATTGTCCAATTTGACGACACTTAGCACTTGTTTGGTAAATCCATTGGGTTTCTTGTGATTGTTATCTTTGAGAGCACTAACACACGTACAGTTGGCACTGATATTCCATTTGGTCCGCAAATTATGAAGCATTCGGCCGACACTGGAGAGGGCAGAAGCGGCTATGATTTGAGTCACTTCGAGTCTCTGAGGTTCGTGTTGTTGACGATTATTGCAAAGAAGCCATTGGAAGCCATCTCTGTCTTTCGCTGGACACATATCCTCTTTAATTGATCCAACTTTTCTAGCTTTATAACAGTCAATACAAACAACAAATCCACATTTATCACAAACCCAATGAATATTAAAAAGAGTGGTTTCACAGACGTCACACATTTCTCTAACTCCCTGTACCACTCTTTTCCATGTGATATTCTTATTAGTTGATCCCATATGTAATAATTGTGCCTCTTTTTCTTGTTTAACTAAATCACAGAACTGGTCGCCCACGTGTGCGATAACAAACTTAGCTGTCTCTAAGTCAAGATCTGCTGGCATCTCATCATTTGGAAGCCATAATTTGAGATCCTCTTCACTGGCGTCCTGTGGTTGAGAGAAGCCGGCGATTGTTAATATATTACTCTTAAACACCAGTTTTCTGTAGTCATAAAAGCGACAAAATATAGTTGGCTTTCGATTTCTCTGAGTTGGAGTCATTCGACATTCTCGACATTTCGGGAGTTTGGGCGCCACCTCAACACAAGAGCCGCCCTGAAGAAAGTGTTTACCAGTTTTCTTAAGCTCTGCGATTGCCATTCTGTCAGATTTTCCTTTTTTCTTCATCAGTGAACCACTCGCTTCTTTGGATGACTTATCCTTTTCGTCATTTTTCAATGCTTTAGGTTTGCGACCTCTTCTGGTTGTTGTTGTCGACCGCAAGTCATTAGACTCTTTGTCATTATTTTTATTTTTGTCTTTCTTTTTCTTTTCTTCGTTTTCTTTACCAATTTTTTCATCACTTTTATTGCTTTCAGATTTCCGCTTCTTTAGGTCTTTATCTTTATTTTGATTGTGGACTCTCTTTCTTGTTTTAATTGAGCGCGTATTTGAAGTACGTTTACTACTTTTCGATGAATTACTTAATTCAGTTTCAGAAGTAGATGTGGTATCGTCATCATCACCACTAATATCCTCATCTTTGACTTCTTTTTTATTAATTACACCATTAATTGTAACATCACTTACTTTAGAGTCATTAGTGTTGTCACTGTTTGAATTAGATATATCATTATGAATGACAACATTAGTGGTCGTTGTCGTTGTGGTAGTAGAAACACCCGTCTTATCTTCAGAATGTCTCTGAAGCCACGCTTTCTTAAGTTTTGGATGAAATGAACTGGTGGTCGATGGAGTAATTGTAGCGCTTGAAGTACTGGCCATCACTTTGATATCATCTTTTGTCTGAGATGTTGAAGAGTTGCTATTTGTTGGCGAACTAATAATAGTTTCATTTGAAGTGTTGGATGAGATTTGTGGCTTAATATCTGCAACAATTTTTTCAGATGTTGTATCATTTGAATCAATTATTGCATTAGATTTTTGAATTGGCACTTCACTCAATGGTTCAAATTGATCACTGGATGTGCTTTGAATAATGCCAGTAGTATTAACCACATTATCATTAGATGGTATCTGCAATGTATGTATAATATCTGAGTTCTCTTCATGTTTTGGCTTTTTATTGTTATTTAGAGGATTGACTATTGGTTCCAAAGATTTTCGTTTAACATTACTCATATTATACGGATTAATCCCCGAATGAGCGGCTGGAGGTGTCACCTGAGTTGGTATATTAGAACCGACGGAAACCATTCCTGGTGGCGGTCCATAAGGTGATTGCGGTATCGGACCACTGGATATTCGAGGCGAATGTGGAGAAGAAACTCTATGAAAGACATTACGGTCTTGAGTTTGAATATATGGCTGATGTGTTGGTTTGGCGCTTCTGTTAGCCTCTGAATGTATGTTTGAATCGGTTTTGTTGAGAGAAAGACTTTGTGGATATTTTTGCGAATTTGACACATTTGTTCGGTTAGGTTCATAATAAGGAATACTGTTTGGACGGCATACGGGAATACCACTCATTATTCCTGGTCCGGGCTTATTGAACATTGCAGATGATTGTGACTGACTTGAAGTAGGGGTAGTACTCGGTATTGGTTTTGCTGAATGTGGTCGTGTTATCACTGATGGCGTTGTATTTGTCAATTGTGTTGTAGGCATACCTTTATATGAAGGATTGGGAACCAATCCCTGTTGTATTAAATTAAATGACTGATAATTAGTTGATAAATTGGGAGATTTTTGATGTAAATTCATGTTTGGAGAACATCTTTTTCTATCGATTTGTGTTTTCATTATGTCATTAAAACTCTTTGATTTTGAATCAGTTTTTACAAGATTTTGCGGTTGTTCTTGATTTTGTGAGGAATGGGCAGTTGGTATTTGACTTTGTATTTGAAAAGATATGGGCGATGCACTGCTTAAGTGAGGTGTTGTCGATCGGGAAGTGCTTCCCTGATGAGCAGGTGGTGCACTGGTCATTGGATAATCGTATTGTTTGATTATTTGATTTTGACTTCTGTGATATAAAGGGCTAACTCTTTCTTGAGTCATAAGTTTAGGTGATTTTTGTTTTGGCGACAATGACGGAGGTCTTCCAAGAGGTGTACTATTTCTACTATTAGGTGTAATCGATCGGTCAATTTTTGGAGATTCCCTTTTGTCGAGACTGTGTGCCGATGGTGTTCCTACTTTTGAGTGATCAGTTCGAGCTGTCATTAATGGTGCCGTTGAAACAGCTGATGATATATTCAAACGATTATTATCTTTAAGTTGTGCAGCAGTTGCTGCTGTTATATATCCGATGTTCTGGTTATTTGGTTTATATCCATATATGTCAAGACTGGGTTCGTTTTTGGCACGAAATGACATTTGATTATGTTTTGATATATCCATCACTGGACTAGAAGTTGCCCCTTTCCTGGCCAGTTCACTCATTAAATGATGTGTTGGTTGTGATTGCAACTGCCGAGCACTTGATAAATGCTGCTTAGAAATAGCCTCAACTCGAGATCCCTGTGCTGTATGAGAGCTATGTTGATGATTGGATGGTTGCATATACGTGAGCCACGTCTCCGAATCATTTCTATGTTCTTTAGAAAAGACATCTCTTTCTCTCACATATTCTCGAGATTTTTGTGAAGAATGCTGTGAAACATGTGATGCCGAGTGTGGCAATTGATGTTGAGGTAAACCATGACTTTGATGGGACAGATTTGTAGGTGTTTTAGACAATTGCAGGTTTGGACTCCACCCGGGATTCTAAACAATTAATAACCAATTGATTAATAATGTATAATAAAATTGAAATCATTTATTCAAATTTTAACTAACCTTTTGTCTCATTAGACGTAATGACTCTTCAAAGTGTTGGTCCACCGCTTCCTTTGCATTTTCTTCCCTATTCTTAGAGTGCACTTCATGTCGTATCCTTTCATTATAATCTTTGCTCTCTTTTTCATTCTTTAATAGTTTTTCCTTTTCATCTCGTCTTTCCCTAAAATAATTAATGAAAATAATATAGTTTTGGAAAATATGAGTGTATTTCTATAATAATGCAAAACCTATCAATTCTTTGATGTTTATCTTGAAGTACTTGTGCCCTAATCTGTTCATTATATAGATTCCAAGCGCCGGGAATTGAAGAGAGATGCTGATAGTTTTTTTGCTGCCAATACAAATTGTCACTAATTGCTTGAGCATTCAACCCGGGAACCATTGGATGCGTTGTTTGCATCAAATGGTGATATATTGGGTCCACTGGACTTGTAAGTCGATGTGATGGATGAGATGAACTGACCGGTAATATATGTGATGACTGTGAAGGTGATTGTGAATGAATTGTTGGCTGCGTTTTAAGCTTATATTGTGTTGGAATTGAAGACATCGATGACATTGAAGGCGGAAGAATCGATGGATGACTACTTCTCACTTGTGATGTTGTCGACGACATGTGACCCAAGTCAGGGCTTCGGGTCAATGTCGTAGACGATGTCGTGTTCACGGAATGCATGAGTCCGTGCCTTATATGTTGCACTGAATCAATATGTCTTATAATTTGTTTGTCCACTAAATTTGGATCTCTATAAACAGTTACCGACTCGTGTCGATTTAAGGCCAATGAAGCTTTTGAATTATTGGTTTCATTCAAACTTTTATCCAAATTATTATTATTATTACACTTAATGTCTAAATTGACACAAACACTATTAGCACCTGAGGTCGTCAAGTGTTGGAAATCAGTTTTATTGTCATTACTTCGGTTATCTTCACTAATAATATTAGATCGCTTCGGGAATGTTTCACATTTCATTTGATTGGTTGCCAATGTGTTCAATGGTTCACTAATTGAACACATTATAGGCACCGTTGGAGACACATCACAATTAGGTGTTTCCGAGATTGGCGTTTGATTTGATTGACTGATATCTTTGCGAATAACAGAAACTGAATTTGAACTATCTTTTGTAGTGTTAATTAATACATTAATTGAATTTTGTGATAATTGTGAAACACATTTAACACTTGTTATATCATTAGCTTTTTGATCAGTCCTTGATTTCAATTCATTTCTTTTATTACAACTTTCCTTCAATTTTTCATTTTTTGAAACTTCACAACAAATAGTTTGTAAATCCTTGACATCTTTTAAAACATTTAAATCATTGCAATTATCACTATTAGTGTTAGCAATGCTATTATCTGATGATATCACTTGTGGTTCACTGTCTTCTTCAAAAAAGTTAATATTGAGATCACTTTCTGATATTTGTTGACATTTCTTGCGATTCCCTTTATTGCGAAGAGTCTTCTTGTGTTCATCTGATATCTTCAATGAATCTTCAATTTCGGTATCACTACTATCACTGGTGTCCAACAACTCCTTAGCTTTTTGTGCTTTTATTTCACAACTTTTCGATGTCTGTCGACAAGAATTTCGAGGTTTTACTGAATTAATTGTTTCTATTTTTTTTATATCCGATTTAGTCTTTTGATTGTTTGACTTCTTTGGCTTATTCTGGAGCACCTGTTGATCGCTACTGTCTATGGAATCCTTAATGTCTTTATTTTCTTTAGTAATATGTCTCTTATGACTCTCACTAACGTTTTTAACATTAACTGAACTCTTGTTTTCAGAAGTTATTACTCGACCTAATCATTGATATAAAAAAATATATAATTTTTTGTTAATTATTTTATAATTGACCAAAATTAATACGTATAAAATACTAAATTTATTATTGATCACAAAATATAGTATATTATTATTATGTTATTCATCACTATATACTGCATCTCTCTCTCTCGACACCCACTCATATCTGACAACTCTCTGTTTAGTTATAATATAAAAGCAATGGAGTTATGGCTCATGAGTTGTTGACTATTAGACTAATATCATTGATATATCAATACTATGGTCTATATAATAGTGTTGACAAACTGTGGCCTAAAATGAGAGTACATCACACTATTTGTCCATAAATTGTATTCACATGTTTAATAATCTCAACCAATTTATCTGAGTTTAACATTAAATTCACTATTTATTATAACAACTAAAAGGTTTAACATACTATATAAAAGCAATTAAAATATTTAAAAATTCATTATAATTCAAATATTAATTTAATAAATACAAATTATAAATCACATAATACTACTATATATGTGTCTATCGAAAATATAATGTCCAAGGTTATACAATTATTTTAAAATTAAAGCAAACAATACATACATTAATAAAAATAATAATAAGTAATGTTTTGAATTATCACTTGGTATTAAACTTGCAATTTGTTGACAGTGTATAAAATAATTAAAATATTATATTAATGTAATTGTATTCATTTCACTCAAATATTTTTATTATTTGCTATCAAATGCTTTTGTAAGCAAATAATCAAATGTTTAACGGATAAAGCATTTGCACCTACACTTACAGCTATAAATAGAAATCATGATTATACCTATAAATTGCTTATTCATTATAAAATATAAATTCAACTAAATTTTATAGTAGTTAATGTGCAAATCAAATAAAAATGCAGTTCAAGTCAATGAAATGTATGTTTTAGAAAACAAACAAAATAGTGGACAAACATTAAGAAACAAATTTACAGATGTTTGACATATGGTTCTTACTTAAGAAATTATATTACAGTGCATTCAATTGCAGCAAAAGTCTACTTCAAATTACACAATCTTTTTAGTAAATAACAAATAATACAATTTAAAGGATATCATATAATATATATATAGTATAATATATACTAACACAAAATTCAGATTAAAGTCTACCATTTGATTATACATCAATATGTTATCGTTTTTTATTGTATCCATTATATTCATTATTTAAAGAGTACTTTTAAGATAAGATTATAATATATTATTTGAGTGAACAGTAAATGTTTTCATTGCAACTCATAAATAGTTGCTATATCTTAAACTCAAAGCTTTTTTGATTATACAAACATTTTTGATAATTTATACATTAATAAAATGTAAGCGAATAAATCACTTCACATAACCTTATATTGTATTAATTTATTACATATGATACTAATAATACAAGTTTTTATTAACTATTGCAATTATAACTTTACTTATATGGTAATATCAAACATAATCATTCAGTAATTGATCTAATTATATATATATATATAAAGAAAAAATTAATAACAAATTTTTAAGAAAAATAAAACAAACATAAATATAATTTATTAAATGAAATTTATAAAATTATCTGAGATTTGTAGACATACAGTAATGCTTATTAATTAATAAGGCGTTTACTTATAGAAAATACAAAAACAAGACAAATGAATTGATAGACTGTGAAATAATTGCAAAAATTACTATCGATGACTATATGATATACATATGTAATTAAGAGTTAAAAATAACACAATTACTGGTAAAGAAAGACTGATAATTTATTCAACATTAATTTGGTTTATAAAAATCAATAATTTAATTAATCAAAACATTAAATTAATTGATTTGTAAAAATAAAATGTTTAAATAATTTAATGATTATATGGTTTATAGTAATTGTATGGCAGAAATGCCATCAATTATATGCAAAGGCATTAACAACTCTATGACCTTGAGTTTAGTCGACAATAATGTTGAGACTATTTTTACATTATTTGGTTTTAAATAATTTCAATAATAGTTTGCTATTAATTTCATTCATTTATAATGAATTACATCAGTTTTAATAATTATTCATTTAAATAGTTGATTCACTTTTATATATAATAATAAATATTAATTAATTCAAACTTATATATTCAATAAAGATTGTTGAAATAAATTTCAGTATAATTCAAATATATTTTTAAATAATTAATTTTAAAAGGCTTACCATTGTTAAGTATACAATCAATAGCATTATATCAACAAAATGATAAACAAAATAAAACAAAAATTATATAAAATATCACATAATGATGGCCTGGTTAGCACTGGTAAGACACTAGTTGTATACATTTAGTATTATTATTAATATATAAATTGATAAAAAAAATTATTATTAAAAGCAAATATCATTTGATAAACAACAGTGTTTAGCAACAAATCTAAAATATGATATCAATTGATATAATAATTACAATGACTTTAATTAGTAATGAATTTAGTCAGTAATGGTACAAATGGTACACCATTTTAGTGTAAGTCTTCAATAGTAGTGGTGAACAACTCATACATTTGAAACATTCATATAATTTCAGTGTTGAAGTCCTTGAAGTGTTGGACAGAAAATTGCAATAATAATTAGTTGATCGGCGATACACTCAATACTGTACTGTAATATAACTTATAAACAACAACAACAACGGCTCTACTCTATTGATGGCACAGACAAAGAATTGTGTGAAGAAATCATGAACTCATCTATTGGTTCAGACACTCACTCAACATACCAGAGCCATAGAGAAAGCACAGGACTGGTAACTAACAACTAACTAAATATTTTGTTAGCTCTGTCTCTGTCTTAGAGACTTTGAGGCCGGGATGAGGCACACAACACAACTACTAAAACGACCAGAGCTTGTATGGCATGTATTTGGGCTGAGAATGAAAGCAGACCAACACTGGCACTGGCTGTGGCTCTCGACACCAGCAATACATTGCCCCCGGCAAACCTTCAAATGGTTTGGTACTGGTTCTCACTTTATTATCAATAATACAACATACAAGTGCACCAACTTTTGCCTCTTCAAAAAATATTGTATACAAAAATAACTATACATACCATACAAAGTAGTTAGTGGTTCACTGCCAGTACTAATCGCACACAAGTGTCATATAAATAAATTATTTTTATATACAAATATACATTTCATTTCAATATATGCCATCTTATACTTAATATAATATAATACCAAATCATTTTTAAACATTTATTGATATTTTGCCAATAATTATCAGCATTAAAGTTATTATTGGAAACTATAACATAAATTTTAAATTTAAAAAATTAGGTGTTTTTCACTTACATTTCAAAAGACTTAGGGCTTGATTTTGATTACAGGTTCGTCTTCTTGGAGTTATACCAATGTCTTCACCTTTCAATATAGACTCGACCACTAATTCAGTAATAAAAACATTTTATTAATAAATGATTGGATCAAATTGTATGCAATATGTTTAGTAGTCTATCACTGGGAATATAATTTAATAATAAATATAAAATTATATGAACACTGAACTCAAACATATTTGCCATTTATTTCATTTTGTGATAAAACTAATCATTTATGCGATAATTACAACAAACAATCTTTTTTTACATGTAAGTTACATGTATTCAATGTTATTAAAAATATATCAATTTATAACAATTGACTTTTAAATAAATATAAATCAATAATTTATTGAATCGGAATTTAATTACTAATGGATGACAAGTAAGTTTTAATAAAGAAAATTTTCATTGACCCAAATCATAGGGAAGGGAACCACTAAATAAATAATTATTATGACCTCATTTCACACAAAAATCACTATTTTATAATAAAACTGAAAGCATTACAAAATGTTGTTACATAATGTTTTGGATCAGATATTTATAATAATAAAAAATTAATTTAATGATAATTTGTTTGATAAGTTTTACTTGTTATTTAACACTAATAGTTTATACTTCTCTAGTTTTTATCAATAAATAAATTATTAAAGCCTACATAACGTCAAACAAACAAAAATAAAAATAAATCAATTATATTAAAAAATAGTAAACTAAGCATAGATTTAGCAAACATGACAACTAATCAATAGTAATGCAAGTCTTTTCCTAGCAATTAACAATTGAAATATTTTTTTTTGCTTAATATCTTAATTAACAATAATAGACAAATAAATAATATTTCACATTATATGATATAAAAAATATAATAAAAGGATATTATAAATTGCATGTACACTAAAATATCTAATTGCTTATATTTATTAATAATATAAAATAAATAATATGTTACAAGTTTTATGATATATTATATAAGTTATATGAATAAAACAAAATGTATGACACAAACACTGACCTCCGTCTCCAATCAGTTTCATCTGCACAAGACTGGGATCTTCATTGTGCTCTTCTAGTACTGTATCGTCGGTTAGCGTTAATTCCTAATTCAATCATTTAAATTAATATTTATTTTCTTATTATTAAATTTAAATAATTAATATAAAGTATGATATGTGATGACAAAAAAGTATAAGTCATTACTTTCAAGGACTTAAACATTTTTGTATACCAGTAGTATTTAGTACTATAATGAATCGTTTCATTACTTTGAATTAAGATAAATAACTTAAATATAAATATATATATAAATATAAATATTTCCCGCATTTTCATGATAAAAATATAGACTACATTAAAAATAATGTAAACTTAGATTAGGATTGAATCCAAAGTCAAATAAACAATACTATTATTTAAACTAATAATTTAAGATTAATGTACAGAATGGCAAATGTTTATATCAATATCACTAGAAAAATACAGTAAATGCATGTATAGTATGATTACTAATTAATATTTTATGAAAATAGTAGATTTTTTCTAATAAAAACATGCCATTAATTTGTATTATAAAAAAATCAACACTGTTTCTTATTCAAAATTTTAATACAAATTTTAGATTCAATTGTTTAGGTAAATCATATTTTTATATTTTTATGGCATTATCTAAAATTGCAAAATTTGAATATATATTTAATAATATATATATATATATATATATACCCGGGTATTATCGTTGTATGAGACGATGACAGCAGTGTACCACTGAGTGGTTCCTTCACTTCTATAGACTTTAACGCGATATCCGACTAAAACTGAAGGTGTAGTCAATAATATTTTTTGTGAGTCTTGAAATTCAGTCCACTTTCTCAATGCTTTTTTAACTTCAGGCGCTTCAATGTCTGCCTTTTGGTTCTCCAAATCTTTCTCGTCCTTCAAAACATATTAAAACACAAAACATATTAAAACACATTAAATATAAAAACAAAAAATTTCTATTAAAAGCTGTGAAACGAGTCATAGATTCAGTGTATGTATTGTATGCAATATCTTATGTTAACCATTGCTATGATAAGCACATTGTTGTGAACGTGAACTCACATTGATTTCTCACTCATTCACTACTATATAACATCTATTGTGTAATTATAATAAACGTCTCTCACATCACATCCCCTCTCCGGTACCGGCAATGGGTCTCTCCTTCGCACAGACGGAAGGCTCACATATTTCTCTGGTATTATTAACAAACACTTTGATCGCCATCCCTGTGCTCACTATTCATAGCAAATTCAATGCTTTAGATTTGTGAAGCACTGGCTGGCCATCTAAAGCACATCAAGTCTCCCCTAATAAAGACCAGCTGTTTCTAAACTATGTCATTTACAGCACTAGTATTATTTAAAAAAGGTTACAGTAGTAGTCAACTCAATAATGAGCTATTTTTTAAAATACCAATATAGAGAAAAAACATAACAACAAGTCATATATGTTTAATCTAAATGTTATTTTAATAAAAACACAAAACTTGTATAATAAATTTCTAATAAACTTTCAATATATTATATAATGTATAATTTATATACATTTGATGGTAATCTAATTAAATGATTTTTTACTCAATAACCTCATCAATATTCATACCCTTATCAATATCTGGTTAAATAAAATCTAATAATATTCTCTCATATATTATAATTTATAAATCAATAATATTGAATATATCAAGTTATCGTCCGTTTAAAATTAAATGTTTTAAATAAATAAAAATATATAATCGGGTATATTATTTTAATAATTTTGATTATTGTATATATTTAACAAATTTATATCATATGCATGACTCAATTTTGGTTGATTACAACAATGTTTTTATAGTTACAAATAACTAGTAATTTATTAAATTTAATAAACATAATTCTCAGTAAAAACATTATATCATTTATATTTTTATATAACAAAAATGTAAATTATTGTAATAAAAAGATACAATTTTATGTAAATTAGATCCATTGTATTTATTCTATTTATTACATATAAATAATATAACTATCTTTATTATTATATCAATCAATACATTTTTATATCATATATTTTTTAATTAAATATTAATTAATAATATTACTCATAAATTTATAAACATTTATAGAAAACACTAGAGATTTTCAAATAACTCATTTGTCTCTCAGTTGAATAGTATAGTATGGCAACAAAAAATCAATATATTGATGACAATGACTTAAGAAAAAATAGACAAAACATAAAGGATATGCATTTAAGTGAATGACTGGCAATAATTAGAGCATTAAATTGTTGTCTCACTCGTTGTTGTCTTTTGTTTGTTAAAAATGTCATTTTTATCAATATTGTAATAAAACTTCAATTCACTATTAAAACGATAACGATTTGATCAATAAAATATTATTTACAAGATATATACAATACTGTATGTAATAGTAATAGTAATAATAATGAATAATAATAAGTTATTATTGGTTTTTATATTTTGATTTTTAAAATTCAGGTTTATATATAAAGTCAGATAAAAACAGATGAATCATCTCATTTGATAGCAAATTGTTTTTTGTTAAGTTTGTGTTATTCATAGGCAGTGGTAGGAGTGGTAGGCGTTATACATATTACGGCCAAATCTTCCAGTACTTGTGTGACTACTAACTAATCTCACGCTTTTAAAGTTATATTTGTTTGTAATGCAAACTTTGTATTTATATTATGTATATAATTGTATACGGGTATAGACTACACTTAAATATGTTTCTTAATTTAAAAATAACTTAATTTACTTATTAAATATAACTCAACATTTTGCACTATCATATTAACTTAATACCTAATATTATCCATTATTAATGTAAAATAATTTAACAATAAAAGCGTTTAATATTTTAAAACACATCTATTGAACATTTTATTAAATTTTGATGAGATTATAAACATTATAAACTTGACCGACATTTCATTATTTTGTTAACAAAAATATATTTTTTAAATAAAACAACTGTTTATTCATTATATGAATAAGTAATGTAATTAATGGTAAAATCAAAAGGGAATTGAATTAATAACGACATAAATAGCGCACAAAACAGGTTTTAAATATGAAATTACAATTAAACGTTTGATAGTCAAAGGGGAAGGAAATAATAGAAATAATAAAAACACAAAAAAGACGATAAATATGTTTGATATATAATCATAATTCATGTGTTCATCACTCAAACATAACAAATAAATATCTTAATAATTATAATAATAAATACAATACTGTTTTTTCTCTTCACATAAACTCAATGTGAGCTCAAAATTAGTGGTTTTCGAGGAAAGCTTTAAAATGAATACTCATTTAAGCGATCAATGCTCTGAATATACGGTTTACTAACTGGTTGTTGGGCTCAATGTCCCAAACCATCAACTATTTTACTGGTTCTCCAATAACAGACCCTTAGTAGGGACTATGGCTTATATAAGTTATATCATTTGTGTCATTAATAATTTGTTATAAAAAGTATAAATACATTATATAAATACAGTGTATATATAAAGCTATGGCGTGACTGACTCTCAAATTGAGTCTCAATTTATAAAATGTTTTATATATGTTTGACATAATAGTGAAATTGATGGCAAATACAGGCAAAAATTATATTAACTCATGGCTAACACTAAACTAGACAACTCCCTATTTTCCCTAATACAACACATTTAAATTATAATTAAAAAATTAACAACATCAATCTATAAATATTTTTATCTAATAATAATAATAATAAACAAAAAAAGTCAATAATAATAATAAAACATAAAATATACACTGAATTTATTGATTATCTAAATAATATTATTGAATTTACATAAAAAGGTTATATATTTACAATGTATTTGTGATTTGACAACAATGTCATTGAACTAATGATTAAAACAAATTTATTCACAATAATGTCATTTAATTATTAAGAATATTTATACAACTTTGTTGTTAATCTAATCAAAATAGTAATATAGATATTTACTAATAAATTTAGTAACCAATATCAAAATTATCTACATTTTACAATTCACCACATTATAGATATTGTACATAATTTTTTGTCTATTCATTAAATAATAAATCTTTAAAATTATAAAATATGTAACATAAAACATATGCAAATATTACATTGTATTGAAGTTAAATGTCATATAAAATCAATAAATTACAAGCCATTATAAAAGTATGAAATGATAAAAATAATTTAAAGTAAATAAATCCATGAATTTATTCATAAGTCATTATATAGTATGACAAGTGATATATTGATTATAAAATAGACAGTGAAATCACTTCAATGAGTTTGTTGATCAAATTATAAATAATTTTCTAATATTATTATTTTAATAATTTAACTTTTTAAGGTTATGATTGTTGTATAACTATTGATTAGAATCTTTAACTATAATAAATTAAGTAATTATATTAAATCATATGTATTAATAAATATGTTAATAAATATTATATATTCTTACCCTTAATATCTAATGAATAACCGATAATATGGACACAATATTTTAAACATTGATTAAATATATCACAAATTAATTAGTATATTATTATAAACATTTGGTTAAAATGGGTAGCAATATGTGTATAAATGTTATTCAATAATAATGAGATCAAAACAAGAGTAAGGACTAACTGGTCTCTGGATTGGTTTGGTTGGCAACCATTCATGTCATGCACTGAACATCAAGTCATACAAACAGTGTCTGAAACCTCCATAACAGCCTCAGAGCTGACTGACTGACTCTGGTTTATGTGTTGTCTTGTGTTGCAGTATTTCAAGACTATAAATGCTATCATTTCCAGGAAATGTGAGTTTAAGAAAACCTAATATTTAATACAATATAGCATTTGACTAAACAATCACCAATTGATGCCATTTTCAACATAAAAACATTAAATATAAACTGTTGCGAGAAATTATCGCTTTCAACAACATGTTTATCATTTATTGTCATTTTATTAAAGCATATGATATACGGTTATAAAGTATATTATTATCATTATTTTCAACAAACTTATGGCTTTATGTAAACATCGAGAAAATGAAAAAAATAAATAAAATTATTTTTATAATTATTTTACAAATATTTTCAAAAATATCGCTTCATTTATATAATAAAAATACTTTAACTATTATATAAACAATGACATACAATACTGTATGAATAATGAATATATATTTAATAACACGAGTATCAGTGCTGATATAATAATAATAATAAATATAATTATAAATTAATAACTAAGTTAGACCATAAACTCCCACATATGACACAAATAAATGATTTATTTGAAAAATGCTACCATAAGTAATCGGTATTAACAGTTAAAAAAGTATGGTTAGACTATAAAATATGGGGTCAAATGGGGTAACTTTTTTTTAATAAAACCAATATTTTCTGGTTCGCCTAAATGTTGCAAAAAATACTACTTTTATACACAAAGCTCATAAATAATTTTTAAATTAATAAAAATACATTAAACAGTATCTAAATTAATTTGTAATCTTAAGACTCTATTGGATATATTGTCCTCATTTTTCAATGCAACATAAAATAAGTTCGCAATCATTATTAATGATAAACAATTTTTGTGTTTAGTTATCAACAAACAAAAAACCAATTGATTTTTAAGCAACTTATGAAACAGATGTCATTTTATAAAATAAAAATTGTTTGATAATTACCTGATATATAGTAAGGTCTTTACAATCAACAAACTCTAGTTGTTTGTCAATTAACAATTCAATTGGTTTTAATTTATTTTCTTCAAAACCAATTTTATCGACCAATGGCTTGAAATTCTAAAAGTTAAATAAAAATAATAATTTTTTTAATTTAATTAATAATTATATAAGTAATAACTAAATATATATAATTAAATATATAATTAAGATAATAAAAATCATACAAATATGCACTCTTTTGGTTATATTATAAATTATTATAGCATATAATGTTTTTAATAAGTTATCAGTTATTTCTAACATAAATACCATGAAATCTAATCTAATAGTCGCAGATGTAATGAAAGTAATATTATATCGACTCTAAGGATTGGCCTACAGTTATGTCAGCTCTTTGAGACTGTTTTTGAAAAACAGCAAAAAATCAATAAAATGTGGCAAATATATAGTGGTTTATAATTTTAGTGACACATCCATTCACTT
This sequence comes from Oppia nitens, assembly GCF_028296485.1. Classification (NCBI taxonomy): domain Eukaryota; kingdom Metazoa; phylum Arthropoda; class Arachnida; order Sarcoptiformes; family Oppiidae; genus Oppia; species Oppia nitens. The sequence goes on along the minus strand of NW_026533253.1, from coordinate 2,258,124 downwards.
TAGTAATATATATATATATATATATATACAGTATATATACAACATTTTTGCTAACTATTTTATAAACGGACAACTATTGACAATTAATGTACTATAAATACCCCGCTATTAATTGATTCACTTTTTCTATGCTATCTAATATATAATCAAATTTTACGCTATTTACACTACCATTATAACCATGTTTATAATTGTTTATAAACATAATACAAAATGCTTTTAATATAAAAATTGCTTAATTCAAAATCAATTTTTTTTATAAATAATAAATAAATTATAGATAAAATAAAATGAATCATATGAGTGAATGTATTACTTATATTATTTATTTTTATATCATTTAACATAAATTTATTATGTTTTTAGTGAAAGCAGTGTTTGCAATGCAGTGTTAGTATTGAAGGACAAATGAAGGTCATAATACTGGCAATACTATACAATACCTTAAAGCCTATAACTTTGTACTCAATTTTGTTGCCTTTTCATTGCAACCTATGGATCAACTTATTTATAATTAACATTAGTTGCATAATATCCAGATTGTTGTCTTAATATTCAACTAATTTTAGACTATATTTAGATAATGACTAAATTATTAATTATAACTCAAAATCTCAAATACCTTTATAATATTATAAAATACACTTACAATATATATTAATAAATATTTATTATGTCTTTTAAATACTCGTTAAATTTAAAAATAGTATTTCGTTATAATTAAATATATTTTTAAATAATAGTTAGTCTAAATGATTTGGAAAATTTTGGCAAAAAAATCAAATTTATTTTTAAATCTCAAAGATTTATCCACAGTTTTTATGTTAATTCATTGCTTATAATAATATGGTATAAATATTATATATAATTTATTTTTATAAATTTGAGGTTCATGGTTACATAAATTGTTTAATGATATTTATATTAATACTCTACTGTTTTAATAAGATTTATAGTTAAATTCAATATTAAAAAAAAACTTATTTTCAGTAATAAAATTTAATAAATAAAAATATTATTAATTAACATGTTTATTTTTACTCGTTATAAACTAATTATTATTTATCCATAAATCATTCAATAAAATTTAAAAAATATTAAGATAAATTATGTAATACTATTTAGTACTTATTAGTTCAATAGTGAATTAATATATATTACCATTAAAAATAAATTATTTTTTAAAAATTAAAACTAATTATAAAATAAAGACATTTTGAAACAACAATTATTAAAATAATTAAGATATTAATTGTAAATATTAAAAGAATTCATTGAACTCTAAGTTAATTAGTTCACAACTATTAGCTATTTGTATAAACGTTTAGGACATTAATTCACTAAAAATCGTTATATATATATATATAATGCAAATTCATGTCACTATCAGTCTATTTTATATACCGTATTTTAATATATATAAACAAGTATTTTTGTATATACAGTGTGTTAAAAATATAAATAGTAAAATCATTGAAACAAAAAAAATGAAAAGCAAACAAACAAGTTATTCATATTAAATAATTGTAAAACAAATATATTATAAATATGTTTATATTTTTCAAAATATAAATAAAACTATTTATTCACAAAATAAGGAATCAGTTAAAGAGTTTGATTATTGTATTATCGTTTCCATAGAAACTAATTGATAAAATCTCTTATTATAATATAAATATATTACAATATAATAAAAATTTATTGACTATTTCATAATATTAAGTTTATTAACATTATTTATTGACTTTAATAGCAAATTAACAATTTATATAATATTTGCATAAAAAAAGAAATGCAAAATATATTTCAATATTAAAAATTAAATCATATATTTTCTCTCAAATATTATATCAAGAAAATAAATAAAAGTCAGTCCATTAAAAAGTTTTTTTTCTTTTTCATTTAAAAACAAAGAAAATATTATAAATATAGTATTTTTAGTAATGTAATGAATATATTTATAAATTCAATGACAAAACCGATATAAACAAAAAAACATATATTTTTAAACATATTTCTGCATAATAAATGCTAACAAATTAAATAACATGTTGTGTAAAACACATTTTCATTAATGTAGTTAATATAGTACTACTAATAAAATAACGTAAAATTTAATAATAATAAAGTTATTAAATAAGTTAAGTAATACATTAAATTTATGATATTAAAATAAATTAATTTAAAACCATTCATAGCTTAAGGGAAATTTGTTACTCATATAAAATGCAATTTTTCCAACAAAATGTGTGTTTCAATAAATAAAATGTCTAATATTTAAATAACCCAAATAATCATAATTACACTAATTATTATTATAGTCACCGAATCGTATGTCAAATAATTTTTCCTCATTTCTAAGCTATTTAATAATCAAATTATTATTTTAATAAAACAATAGCTCATTGTCTTTCTAGACATTATACTTAAAATTCAAGTAATAAAATTAATATATAAAAAGTAAATAAAATGGCAGTTTTTGGATTTAATTATTTTTTCTTAATTTTTATAATAAATAAATATTAATTTAAAATTTGTAAATTTTAAATTAATATAATTTTTATAGAATAATTAATAAATATAAATATAAACAATTTATAAAATTATAATATAAATATGATATACCTTGAAAATGAGGAAAATAACAAATATGAATGAATAAAACAAATACAAAGTTAATCACAAAGTTAGTCATAAGTTAATCACAAATAAATACAAATAATTTAATTTTAAGTCAATTTTTGGTTAACAATAAACTAATTAAATAATATCAATTAAAAAACAAAACAAATTATGTATTGATAAAAATGCAAACAAAGGTGTGCTTATAGTATAAATATGTGGCAATTGTTTGGTTTGATATATCAATGGAGTAAATGGTTGTTCAAAGTTGGGAAACATTGAGAAAGGATTGTATGAAAAAAACGGTTTACAACAGTGTTTGGCTGTGTTTGAGACCAATACGTAAACTGAAGGACAAAAAAAGGTTAATAGTTTGTGTACCTCTTAATCATAAGATAGCAAAATAATGGGAGAGCAGTGATTGCACACAAGGACACAAACATTACACTATAGTATACCGTCATCTCTATACTTAACTACCAGTCCTCTCACTATATTAAAATTGCAATGCAAGAGATAATTAAAAATTCATTCCCTTTTTATGGCTAAACATATCAATTATTATATTTATCGTAACATTCAATGACAGACTTACGACTTTCAGAATTCATATTAAAAACATTTTTGCAAATAAAAACTTAAAATATTTTCATAGATTACATATACGTAAATATAAAATAAATTAAAAAACTTTCAAAACATACCAATGATGGAGATAATGAAGTTTGTTGTTTGTTGTCATACCATACGAGTGTTTTCTCAATAAGAAATAACTGAAAACTGTTGCCATCGTAGACACGAATCCATTCTCTCTTATTCCAGTCCTGACCATCAAATTCTACTAATATCTGTCAATACAATCATAAATATTCAATTAATATGTTATTTGATAATAAAGAAAACAAATCTATTTCAGCAAAACTCATGTTTGTGTTAAATATATATTTTCAACAAATTATCAAATATAAACATATAATATAAATACTTGAAATATATTTTGCAAATAACTCACAAAACTAATCGTTAAATTTTCAAATAAACAATTCGTTAACTTTGAACCAAATACTAAAATAACTTTAAAAATCTATCTATTTTTACAAACATTTTAGCGTTTAGTTTGAGAGATAATATTAATAATAATAAATTTCAAATAATTTCAAAACTATTATAATTTATTTAATATATTTTTGTTAATCTGTTTAAGAAAACAAAAATAAACTGAGATAATGGCAACATTTTTGCTAAATGTTTGTAATCAAGTTTGCATTTTTGTTTATTATCATTAAGTTTATTTCAATAATTGTTTCTCTATTCAACTTTTAATATATATATATATATACTTAAATGTTATAAACATTTAGAAAAATGAAAATAAAAATTTAATTTAAATATTGTTTATAATAAATATAAAACTCTTAATTCATAAAACAAGTTATTTAATAAAGAAAAATAAAATATAGATTGTATTATCATATTTTAAATCAATTATATTACTCTAATACAAAATAAATATAATGATTTAATATTAATATATGTATTTAGAAATAGTATTGTATTATATAAATACAGAATAATAAAATGACTACTCATTCAAGATTCATATGAATGATATAAACAAAATAAATAGGAAATTATAAGTTTACAAACATTATACTGCATTATATATAGTACTACAGTATATACAGTATTATATAGCATTTTGAGAAATAGTCTAAAAATATTAACCAATAAACTAATTTAAGTTTTTATCATTTCAATTTAATGGCTTTTTGTTCAATAACACAAGTTATTTAAATGAATTACAGTATAATTATATCTAAATGAATAACTAAAACAATAAATTATAGAGATTTTTAAATTACCGAAAACAATGAATACAATCATTACAGTGATCAACACATTAAAATTATAAGTTAGTATAAAAATGTGTTTTATTAATAAAAACAATAAAAATGAAATTTGCTATTGTATAATATGTTTTGTAAAATTACAATAATTTAATATTATTTTCTAAAGCAAAAAAATAAACCCAAAAAAACTGTCGCCAAATGCTGTTTCAATGGTTTATGATTTGTAAATAACACAAATTTCTCTTAACGTGAGATCAGACTATACACTATATACAGTATTATGCGGTCCCACTCACAGCCTATGGTTCATTGTAGTCACTCATATAATATATTGTACTTCAAGTAAAGGTTTTCAAAAAAAAGTAATGGCCTTCATAAATATATACCTGTATATATAATATATGGCATATATGTATATTTATAACAACAATAGACATTTCATGTATTGGTCCCTAATGTAATACAATAGTCAATAATATAGGCTTAAAATGGGTGCAAAACACATAGCAGTGTACAGTTATTATACAATATATTGTGTAATGAAATTATTGACTAAATAATAATAATAAGAAATGAAGCATAACTTGGATGAAGAAAGCAATGCAAACAAATAGTAAAGATTGATATCAAGGACGATAACACCTGCATCACTACATCACTGCATTACTCGCTGTTATTTGATATTTTCAATAACATTTCAAAACATTATTAAATCATATGTTTTTAGTCTCTTTAGTTAACATTTAGTTTTTTTGTTATACCATTTCTATATAATATTTTTTCATTAAAATAACTAAAAAATAATATTCAAAAAATGTTGTAATCAGCAAATTTCGTAATATACTGCTTACATCTAAATATACTAACATTTATAAAAATATTAACCTCATTAGTTTGCTATGTATGTGGTATAAATGATTTATATTATACAGTGTATTATCTAATTTTATTCAAAAATTTATTTTTTAAATATATTTTTAACAAATAAAAATAATATCTATGTAATAAAAATGTTAATTGGTTACAATAGATATAATACAATATATTTAGTGGGAAAATATTTACAGAAAATACGCTTGTTTGTATTTACTAATTTGTTAAATTAAACATATATAAAAGCAAACAAAATAAATTTAAAAAAACAACATTACATTTATAATAAATTTGATAATAGAAATTCAACCCATTCTATAAGCTAGTATAATAGCATAATAGCTAATATAATCTTCAAAAACAAATGTTTTTAATTTTGTACATTTTATTCATATAATTATTTTTTTAAATATTTTTAAATGTAATTTAATGAATAATCAAAAATGTATTATAAAAATAAAAAATGAGAACAAAACATGAGATTAATTTTGTTAAATATTTAATCGTAAGTAATGTCATTCAATAAAAGCAATGAGTTTAGAGTTAAGTAATAAATAAGCAAAACAAAGGAAATGCCTGAGGCTTTCCCTTAACATTAAATGCCATCATTTGAATGAAAAATCATTATATAAGGGATGTAATGATAACAAAGACTACATTTCATAGTCTTTATTAGTTGTCGACCAAAACGGAAATACCAATGACTTAAATATATATAAAATTATAAAATCGTTAACTAATTTTGGCTGTCATTAAATATTCAAATAACTCTTTATATATAACTATTTCATTTTAGTATTCATATAGTATTCAACATATACTCAATATTAATACCAATAGTTCACTTAAAGCTATAAATATTACATATTTTAAAATACAGTATTTTATATTTCTTAAATATTGATCAACTTATTGATTGTGATATTAACTTCTAATGTAATAAATTATAAAATTGTTATAAAGTTGAAATTTATTTGATTTAAATGTCAAATGTGAATATCACTTATATAGTAAAAGTATAAAAATATAATTATTAATTAATAGTAAAATTAAAATATGTTAAGTGATATACAAGGAATAAATCAATTACAATTAAATCTCAATCAATTTTGTATAAGTTTGCAATTTAATGTCAAGTTTAAAATGAACATGGGAAAATTATGTTGATTTACTCGACAATTATTTGTCACATAAAATATATCTCATGAAAAAATAATTAAATAAAATGTTTATTATGTATTTTGAAAATAAAAATGAAAAATAAGCCTCAATTTTATAGTTCAAGAGACTCTAAAGTGGGTTAAATGTGCGCTCAATATATAAGATATAATGAATAAGACATGAGTGCTGTGAGTGCTATAAGAAAATGCCTTTTAGTATAAATGCATTTTTACACAACACTTACTGTATATTGCATTTCCATTACTTATAAAAACAGTGTTTTTTTTATATACAAGTTTTTCATTTCTTAAAATAAAAATAATGTTTCGGGCATTTCCTCGTTTTTAGTTCTTCACTTATTTTCGTTTTTTTGGCTCAAAAAACTATTTTCACATAATTTTAATTTTCAAAGATAATTCACATTTAAATAAAACAACAATAACAATAAAATATGACAATATTATTATACATTTTATAATTTAATACAATACCCACAGTACATGTGTATAAATAATTTTAATAAGATATGATTTATAAGGAAAAATAATATAATGCCATGAAAATTGTGAGTTAATAATTAATAAAAATAATTTAATAAAAATAATATAAAATTATTATTATTAAAATAATAATAAAACAGTTTATATTATAAGGAAAAGAGATCAACGAAAGAGAATTAAAGGTTGTGTTCATTGAAATGATGCCATAAATAGCACAAACACTAACACATAGTATTAGTAATACTATAGTAACATATAATAAGTTATAAATGATTTTTTTGGTTGCAAATTAACTAACACTAACTAAACGGTACAATGAATTCAGAAATGAGTCCAAAGTCCTTAAAGTGAGTTTTCAAACGTTAAATATGTTTAACTATTTTTAAGAGGTTTAGCCATTAAATGGCGTTATGTTATCGGCAATTATGATGCACTGCTTGTATCACAATTCAAGTGATGCCCAATTTATAGCCTGTCCTCAATTCATCCCAAACCTGACTCACTAACTAACAGTCCGGTTATGTCAGTGACTCAACACAAGAAAATATATTTAGTTCACAGCTATTTGTACCAAATATTGACATTTTTTTCATCAATATTTCTAACATACATTACTTACATTTTGTATGTGTAATAAGTAATACAACAATACATATAGTTTTTATCGATTTTATGTTAGTCCTATTTAAAAAAATATTTTACAACTTTGCAATTTTTTACAATATTACACAAAATCTAAATATCATCAATTTAATGTTGCAAATATAAATATTAATAAACTATTAATCAAATTAATTGTTTAATAATTTTGATAAACGCAAAACATTAATTATAATTTAATAGAAAACTATTTTTACATAAACAAAATGTAAAAACAACATAAATAATCTATATTACAAAATATATTAATTATATTATACTCTAATATGATTATGCGATTTAATATCAATTAATTGCTATAAAATCATATACAACAAATATTTTTATTTAAAAATATAAATTTCAATGTAAATAACATTTAGGATAATAAACCTCTGATAATAAACAATTGAATATAACATTTAAATAATGCAAATATAATTATTGCTACAATTAAACTAACTATTGATAACATAATGATTTTCAAGCTATGAATATATTGCTAATGTATGTATATATTTGGTGTTATTTACAAATATTTGATTAAATGTAAGCTAACGTCAAAACATATGATTTGCTTAATTTGGTGTTATTTTGAAAATTTATTTATTGGTTTATCGTATATATATATATATATATATATATATATATATTTATAATCAATAATAAATCAATTGTTATTTATATGAAAATAATAGTAAAAATAATAATAATTTGTAAAATAGTGGTAAATAGTGATAAAAAATAGTGTTATTCAAGACATACAGTTAGGTCGTGATGGTGTGGGTCGTGATGAGAGGCAGCCCTAACGGTACCTCTTTTACAGATGATATCACTGGATTGGTTAAGATGATGGTTATTAATGGCATTGATAGCACTTAATGGTGATAATTTGGTCCTCTTTGATACTTTATGTGAACCCGATGTCTGTAAATATATGAACCGTTTGCCAACAATCTCTTCTCTTTCCCTATACTTGTGAGCCATTGAATGCAACAATCATTGACTTCACCATCACTTAAGACATTGATCACTATATCACACATCAGATCAATGTATTCCACACAAGATATCACTTAATTACTTCCAATTTTCTTCAAATGGTCAGTCCATACAATACATGCTGAGGTGATGTTAAGACAAACACAAATATACAAACAAATTGGTGGCAAAACAGCATAACATACATAACATACCAGTGCTTAACATTTACACACATATACTGGATATACAACTCAATTCATTTGAAGCTATAGTCATACCAGACATAGTATGACCAGAAACACCAGTTCCGCCTACAAACACCATTACCAACATTACAGTACTTCTACATTATTTCCAATACTACCAGTGCTTAATACCAGTGCTATAGTACCAGTGCTGCACTACTTACAGGCCAATCACCCAACACTACACCCAATCACCATAAATACAGTAATTACGTCAAACACTACAATATTATTCAATTAATTGTTGCGATAGTTGTCTCAAATTAACAATTAATTTAAACATTATTTTTACTAAAAACCCAATACTATTAATATACATATTATATACATAATTATAATATAATGATTACATATTTGTTTTTTACTAAAATATTTGTATTTTGCAAAATGTATTGCTAATCAATAAATTTAATTTTGATACAATTTGATTTGAGAGGATATTATTATTTAGTTAGTAATAAATAAAGTAATGTTAAATTAGTAAATATATGTCAAATAGTTGCCAGGGTCATTCAATTATTGATTCAATTATTCATTCAATATTTTTTATACATGTATGTAATCCCTATAAGTAATGTACAGTTTAGTACTTTATTGTATAAAATGATTATTTACTAATACCTATGATATTAATAACAATTGGTTAAAAATTGACAATATATTAGTGATTGTATTGCATGTGTTTGTTAATTAAATTGGAGGAAAAGTTCAAATGAAAGTCATAAAAAACAATAGCCCGGAGTCAAGGGTGTGGTTCCTAACACTTAATGTACAGTAAAAATAAAGGCAGCGATTGATTGCAAATGATATGCTATTTGAGGACTGCCTTACAGTGTCGGCACATAATCTCCGATCCAATCATTATTATGTATTTTATACCATACATACAATTGTATGGCAACTTTGATGATCAACTGTAATCGTTGTCATAATTTTCATTAAATTTAATATAATATCAAATACAACACAAATTGACAATCCGTTTGATTTAATAAACCCATAATATTGTCACTAAAGTTAATATAATTAAGTTTTTTCATTATTTAATTGGTTTTTACTGTATATACAAATGACATGCAATGCAGTATTGAATGCCATCTGTTGTGTGTTTAATACATTAATATTCAAATGACAGCTGACTTTGAGTCCATTGAACAGTCAATTGAATGCATAGTTTGACAACAATTGTAAACAAAGACTGCAATCATATGAATGACACAAACGTTAAGTGCTTTGAATGCGACGCTAACTATGAGTTGATCTCTTGAGTATAATTTATGTCCATTTGGTTGAATCCATCACCCAATTGATCCATTGATTGATTTATTGTTTTTAGTTAATTTTATTACTAATTTCATTTCATTGATTATTTTATTGCTGTCATTGACCTCTTGACCAATGATTGGCCACTATTTGTCGCGACTAACGATGTAAGTGATGACAACTTTTTTATTCATTTATTTTATCATAACTTTTAATTAAATTAAATTTAATTAATTAATTAATTTCCTAAAAATGCGTTTTATTTAAGTTATAAAAATCTAATACCTTTTATGGTAATTATTTTTTAATTATTTTAATTATTGTATTGTCTTATATGAAAATATGTGTCAAAATAGCATTATTTGTGACATTTTGTTGTTGTTATTATATAACTATACATATAATTAAATATTATATTTATTACATTATATAACTTATTACAAACTGTTATAACTTATTAAGTTATATAACCGTTTTTATTAGACAATGCAATCATTGAATTTAAAATATAGTAACTTTCAAATACACTGCCATTGGATAACATGATTACTATTATAAAAAAAAAGTTATATAATGTTTATGTTATTTAAATCACTTGACTGTTAATACTCTTAAATATAATGTCTGTCTTGTAATATGAAATTCAATGCAAACGAACCGTTTCTCTCGGATTAATCTATTTATAGTATTTAAACAAAACTATAATTAATTTATGTTAGTTTTGACTTTAGTATAGTGTATATGATATATAATTTTTAGTCTCCAGTTTGAGAATAATGCGAGTTTACAAAAGTTTACAATGAATTTGCAATAAATTAAATGCAATTCATTTCCTTAATTTAATTTATTAGAGAATATTATTGAATGAATTTATTAATGAAAATTATTATTTTAAAAAATAAATTGATTAAAAAGTTGATGTGATGTTAGCAACAAGTGATGGTAGAAACCAATATACGAGTGACGATAACGGCTGCCAATACAGCCTTAGTGTTGCTCTTCTGGAGCTCTTGTTTTCATTCATTATCCAAATATTTGTATTTCATTTATAGATTATTCTTCGGCACTCTATTTCCTGCTTATTCTTCATATAAAGCCGTCAAGAATAGGGATATCAAAGAATACGTAAGTCTTGAATAATAAGTTATGATTGAATTGATATTACAATTATTATAAATATTTGTCATATAATTGTCAGTCACGATGGATGATGTATTGGATTGTTTTCGCAATTTTCTCTTTTATTGAAGTATTCTCTGATATATTCATTGGTTTTTGGTATAACTATTTGAATTGACTTATTATGAATGGCTTTATTTATATTATTTATTATATAACTGTTTTAAGGCTTCCTTTCTATTATGAGTTAAAAATTGTGTTTATCCTATGGCTTATGTCTCCTTATGGTAACGGATCCAAAATACTATACTTGCATTTAGTTCATCCACAGTTAACAACCCATGAACAGGTTTTGTATGACATTTTAATAATTTCTATAATAATGTAATTTATTTTAAATTCAGACAATAGATTTGTATATTGATTCTGCAAAACGAATGGGCATTACTTCCGTATGGAATTTGTGGACAAAAGTTACAGAATTTGCCAACAGATCTTTGATATACTTTTTTCAAATTGTAAGTAAAATTTTGATATAAATTTAGTTATTTAATTATTCATATTATAGGCGCAAACAATTGTTATAAATCAAATACAACGAACCAATACCAGTGCTGTCGACGGTCCGGCAATTCATTCCGTCCAAACTCAACAATTGTTAAGTCAATCCAATTTCTTACCACAATTTCTATTTATGAGATCTCCAACTACCAAACCTATTGAAACTCAGTCTGCAAACAATAGTCCACAATCAGACAATACTAGTTCACATGAAAGTATGGCTCTTAAATCAAATGCAATGTCTCAGAGATGGTTCTCTGCCGAAGCTTTACATTTATTCGATATTAACGAAGACATTAAACCAGTTCCCAATTTGATGTCACTACGAATGCGTTCAGAATCTGAATCCAATCTCGACGATTGGGAACAAATGGATATCACAGAAGTTGATGGCAAACCACCCGTCCAGCCGTCAAAAGGTAGGAAAAAGGCTAAAACACCTAAGAATACAACAAATACAGAGAAACCGGTAAGAAGAACAACACGTGTAGCTGCTGTTAAGGCACGCGCCAAATGCAAACAGGATAACAACTTACCTGAAGATATCGAAGAATTTGTTTGAAATATTAATTTAACTTTTGATGCATTTTCGAGTCGTTTTTGTGCTTATTTTATATACAAATATATCAGAATTTATTCATCTATTCTTGTTATATATCAGTATAAATCTGTGATATTATTCACTAATAATTTCTGCAATAATTAATTGCCTGCACTTACTTATCAATTTATACACTTTTATAGGATTAAATTTTTGCATTAAATGAATTGTATTTCACTTTAAATAAACAAAAATTATTTGTAATATTTTGAATGATTACTGTAAATGTCTAATATATGTACAGTATATCATACAAAATTATATTTTAATTTTCACAATTATTATTGTATACAAGTATTAAATATATATTAAGTATATATATTTAATTTGAGATTTTATTAATAAATTTTACTTTAAAATATAATGATTATCTAATTTATTTAATAAATTTATATAAACATTAAGCACATCATTAGCTGTGGGTCTTAAATTTGGATCAATACTTTTACATTGACTGTGAATATCTTTTAAATGGCTTAAAACCCAAAGCAACTTTGATTGATAATCGAGATGTGTTGATGTCTTGAGGAACCACTGACAGACATCTGGTATTTTCCAGATATCAGTTCTGTGATCGTATTCACGCATTTTATCGTTACTAAAAAGTTGATCACTTCTATTCCATAGCTGTTCCGGTGCTACAAATGTGCCAAACAGTTGTCTCGGTCCACACTTAACACCTTTATGTCGACTAATCACTTGTGGCAAAGCATCCAAATCATTCAATACAAGTGTTAATTCATCCGTTAATAAGTATTGAGAAAGTGTTTTCTGAAGTGTATTTGAATCACACATAACTCGAGTACCAATTGGGCTATTGTGCAGATAATCTAAAATTTTCACATAATTTACACACAAATTGAGAGTAATTGATGTCATGTTATGGTGTATACTATTTTTGACGATAATATGCGGCAAATTGTTTGCGTCACCGTTTGGGTGATATTCAGTAAACAACATATCATTATTACACCAACCAATCAATTGCACAATCAATGCATTTTGTGATAACTGTTTCAACATTTGCAGATTATGGTGAAAATCACTTAAATATTGTTTATCACTAACATTGGACACAACAAGATAATTGTCGTTCCACTTAACTAAGTGTATATTCTTCACTAAACCTCTGCTTAAGAACATAACTGGAGTCATGTCTTTATAATCACTACAATCAAGCATTTGGTGACAACTATGCATTGATCCGATTCGGAAAGTGCCGACGGGACAACTGGCCAACATTTGCTGCCGATTGTCATATATAAAGCATAGCAATATATCTAAGACAATCACATTAAATGATAACAATTTGACAAATAATAATATTTTATCCATTTCTCTCTTTCTCTCTCTTTATATCATTATTTTTAATTAATTTGAAACAAAAATATGTTTAAATAATGGTTAATATTTGAAGAAAAATTATAATAACAAAAAAATAGATGAATTAAAGAGTTTGTAATTAATTAAAGTGAAAACATATGTTGTTATATAATATCAAATTCGTTCCAAAGACTCGAGAAGAACGACGGCATTACCTCTGATGACAACCATTCCGATCGGTATTTTCTCTCCCTTTCGGTTCTCTTCGACCGCTTCGTCGACCACTAAATTCATGAACGGATCAAATCCACGCAAAATACCATTTATTGTTCGACTTCCGTTCAATTTGACTGTAAAGACAACATAACAATTTGGATCAAATGGTCATTCATTGATAATATCAAACAAAGAGTGGGTTAACACTCACGTGACAAACGTTTGTCCATATATTTCTTGAGTTCCGGTGGATGTGCTTTACTCATAGTTGTTAATATGTATTATATATAACTTAATGACAATTAGATTTAAACAATAATAGCTCTTTTTGTGTCCAATTCTTCTTCTACTTGAAAACAGATGAAAATCAATTGAAACAAACGCTTCACAAACACAATAGTCTTGTCTTTAATTTACTCAATAGTATTGTAATGTTGTATGACTTGAATGCAGTCAATGACTGACACCTATTGATGTATTAGACATACACTCAATGAATGACTGATTGTTGTCATCACTGATCGACACACGTGTTGGTGAGTATTGCAATCAAATTGATTTGTTTGATCACTTGTTGAGCGCATTTCCATCTATTAAACCATTGATTGCAAGTGTTGTACAATTAATTGATATATCAGTAGTCAGTTTTGATTAATAATTGTCACCAAAAATGTCAAAAGCAAAAGGAGTGTCAAAACGAAGAAAGGCAACAAAAAGGCCTAACTTTGTCCATAAAACGAAACTCAAGAGACAGAGGAATAAAATCCTTAAGAAGACCGTCAAAATTGAATGGTTTGTCTTTTAAATTGTAGTTATAATTAAATATGTTTACAATTATTATAATATTTTATACAAATTATAATATTATTTAGTAAATCAATTCGCGATTCAATCGATAAGAAGAAGAATTTGACCATAAATTTCACTGCAATGGGTCTCTCATTAAATCCAAACAAAACTTTGGCAAAAGTTGGTACTGAAGAGCAAAATGAAATTAAAAACAGTAAACGGAAAGAAGTGAAGAATAAATCTAAAGATAATTTGAAAAAGACTAAAGTTATTGAAGAGTTGGAGGCAGAGGCCAGTAAAGAGATCCCAAAGAAGTTTAAGTTCGGACCAATTAATGCTAAGTTTTGCGTTTATATGATTGAAAAATATGGCGATAATTATGAGGCAATGGCAAGGGATCCAATCAATTACTATCAAGAATCTGTTGGACAAATCAGACAAAAGATTAAAAAGTTTAAAGCGATTCCATCCAATTGGAACTCATATCTTGAGGCAAAAAAATTAATCGAAACTCAAGATACTAATGATATGTAAATCATTATAATAATTGATTTGTAAATTAATATTTAGCTTCAATTATAACAATATAAGCATTACTTTATTATTTCGTTAAAATTATTAGGAATATACAGTATTTATCGTATCATTAATTATAGTGTATATTAAAGGCCTATATTTTTATGTTCTATACCTTTATTGATGTTTAATGTAATTTAATTGTATAATAAATATTATCATAAATTTTAGGTGAAATGCGCTCAATTTGTTATCATTTATAATTATTGTCTAATAATTTAAGTTTTATTTATTGCTATATTTGTTAACAGTTATTATTTTACCCGTAATGAAGTGGCAAATATATTACATTTATAATGGAGATTGAAAGTGAATCGTCAAATAAATGTTAGTATAATAGCAATGATTATTACTTTGATTTATACTTTAATTAATTGAACCGATTGTCACCAATAGGTCAGAAAAAGATTCAGTTTACTGAAGACACATTTGATAGCCAACACGACTCTAAGATAGGAGTCAAATATATTAGCGATAATAGAGTTGACTTTCATTTGGGATTTTTACAGGTATTTCAATTTACCGATAATTAGTTAATAGACATTTTGGAAAAATATATCTATAAATTACTGTAATATACTATCTTTGGGTAGTATACTATACATATTTGGATTTATTGTTTTATTATTTATCATATTATAAATAATTAAAACTATTAACTCATTGTTTATTAGGTTCGACATCGATATGAAATCAGATGTACTTTCAAATGTCCGAAAGCTATTGAGGGCTCACTTGTTGAACGAAATACCGATCCATTGATTCCAAACCCAAACATTCGTTTAATTGATTTAAAACGTTTAGATAAGAGTTCGGAATCGAGTGATGATATCTATGACATATGTATTGAATATTTTGCTCACAAAGAAAAACTATTGAAAGAACAGATTAGTCTTCAATCGAGTGATTCTGTGTCACAAACTTTAAGTCTTGTATTCAATGCACGTGTCTTAGGCAAAGGCAAAGGAACGCCTTCGATAAGGAAAGGGATCAAACAAATTGCTATTGAAATGGATGAAGACGATGACGGAGAAGCCACTGATTGGACCGGATTTACTAATTAAATGTTAACTCAATTTTATAAAAATAATTTCTATCATATATATATATATATAACTAATTAATTACTTAAACATTATAAACGCAAATGATATTTTAGTATTATTGTATATGATTATCGATAAATCTTTAAATTTTTATATTAAAATTAAATAATTTCAATGTGTTAGAAGCTATTTATGGTTAATCGCATAACAATTAACATTGAGATACTGGCACCCCCTTGAATTATGTGTGGTATCAATTTTTAAAAATTAAAATGAACAAGTTAAAATTAAGATTTACTATTTTATAAGGTAATTAATTAAGATTATAAAGAGAGTTACAATATATTATTTATATTTTATATTGTTTTTCTGTAATTATTACTTATCTGTAAGAGTATTCTAGTAAATAATATTATTTAATTAAGATATCATTGAAAAAGAGCTAAAGTATAACATTTAAAAATTTTCATTTACAATAGTTATTACAATAATTGATATTATAGATACAAAAATTAGATGCACATATCACATGATACAAATCAACTTTTTTGCACTACTCCTAAACTACGTTATCATATATACTGTTTAAACTAAGAGCGCATTTTTCAAACAATAATTTCATTTTAAATAATAATTACAATAAGTTTTAATTATTTTAATGTATTTTCAGTATTAATATATAAAATACAATATATATAAACAAATATAATAAAACAAATATATTATAAAATAATTTAAACTGAAATTATTGTTTGAAAAATGCGCTCTTAGTTTAAACAGTATATATGATAACGTAGTTTAGGAGTAGTGCAAAAAAGTTGATTTGTATCATGTGATATGTGCATCTAATTTTTGTATCTATAATATCAATTGTCATCCAAAATTATTTTAAAACTAATATCGTCAAAACAATTTTACTGTAATAAACTAATTCACAATTTTTATAACTTTATATGATTATAAATTAATTGCAATGAATTTTTCTTATTGTTAAACTATTATTGTTTTTGTGAATTATAATTTCAAAATAAATGTTCATCAGTTAAACTATTGTAATAAAGCCAAAGACAAAGTCTGAAATTAAATAATATCAAACAAAATATTTATTATTTGATAAAAATTTATTTATTAACAATAATTATCACTAATGATTGCATTTCAATTATTTTTGATTATATTTTAGCTCATTTTTGATCTTAGAATAAAATTATTGTAATTTATTTTTAATTATAAGTTATAACTATTATAATTATAATATAATTAACTGTTATGACTTATAATTAAAAATAAATTACAATAATTTTATTTTAAGATCAATAATGAGCTAAACTATAATCAAAAATAATTGAAATTTATATGTAATAATTTTAGCTATTTTCACAAAATTATATCATTAGTTATTTGCTCTTTTATTTAGTATTTAATATATTTTCTAACTCAATATAGTTATGTTATAAAATTATTTTTAAGCAACTATTTGATTACTTTTTACTATTACTTTAATTAACAATTTAAGATAATTATTTTATATTTTGCTAAAAAACTATAAAATAATAAATTAAATGATTATTCTGTATTTTTTGTTTAATATAAACTCAATGTACTGATAAAAACTTAATTGTAATTTACATTTTTTATAAAAATATAAATATTGCTTTACTGATATTAAATTCTAAATTTTTAATATAATAATATAATTTATTAAGTTTCTTATATGTCATTTGCAACAAAATTGCTTATTAAATGGTGTGAATAACAATAATTTGAATCACATTATTAGTAAATTAATTGTAATACAAATGGCCTTCAATTTACTGATGATTTTTTAAAAATAACTAAAATGTTTTTAATTTATTCGTTACTAAGGAGTAAATTAGTGTTAAGATAGTACCATAAAGTTTATAGACTATACTATAAATATAAATAATATATAAGTTAACAGTAATTATTGAAAGGACGTAGTGATTGAAAGATATTTTCAAAATAAAAATAATAATCATATTTAATTAATTCAAAATTGACATTTTATTATTATAAATATCTAAACTTAACTATAAAATAATAATTTCAAAAATTTTTCAAATTTTAACAAAGATTACAAATTAGTGTTAACTGAATTTTATTTCATCGCTACTATCTTACAATAAAAATAAATATATTAAAACTATGACTATGACTATATTAAAAGTGAAAATGACAGTATAACTTTTGAATAACTATTTATGAATTTATTGATTTGATTGCTACTTATACAAAAAACTGTTAAGAAAGTTATATTTATTTCAATTAAATTTAAATACACAATTAACTATACAATAATACTAAAATACTTTTTGCCAATTAGTAACAATAATATAATAACATTTATATCATTAGTATTTATTCTTCAATTATTGATATACAGTATAGTAAATGTAATTTTATTTTTATTGAATATTTACTTTTATAAAAAAATCCTGTTATTATATCATTTCCTAATTGATAATTATTTCGTACAACTTAATTGATATTATATTATTATTTACAATATACCGCTATATACAGTATTTTATAAATTTATAAATTACTATAGTTAGATTATTGATATTGTTAATTAAATAAGTATAATTAAATATTATATTATATAAAACATACAGTATGTAATGTACTTTATTAATATTTTTTAAGTACTCTAAATTTATTATCAATTTTATAGTTAACTACAGATTTTTGTATTTTTGTACTCTTATTAGAATAAATAAAATCATAATTTTTGTAATAATATTATTGATAAACATTAAAGCGACTTTAAATATAATTATTTAATTATTTAATTTCTATCATTTATTTTATATAAAAAATTGATTTTGAATACTATATACCATTTGGTATCAAAGCATAATTTATTTAACACAATTACTTTTATAAAAGTATAATAGTGCAAATTTTGACTTTGAATTTTTAAATTTTTAATAGACAAAAATATAGTTTTAATCAAATGTTTGACTTATAGACTATAAGTTATATTAAAACTATTAGAAAATTTATTATACTAAATATATGCTCAAATTATGTAAAATGTAAATACAGTAAATATTAATATTATCGTAAATATTAAACATGTTAGACAATTAGGAAACTTTATGGAAAATTTGTGTGAGTTTTGTATATATTTTTAATGTTACTTTTATTATCGCATTTGTGTAACAAATCTAATCCAATGTACAGTATATGTAATTTTATACATTTACAGTACATTTCAAGTATAATTAAGATATTCTGTATATTTCAAGTTTTCAAAAGTATTTTAACTTATTAGAGCGTATACTAAATGCATATTTGCTTAGTTTTACTAAATTAATGGATATTAATTTCAAACATTGATATCGTATCTATAGAATCATATAAAAACAAAATAAAATATCTAACTTATTAATATATATTGACAATATGACCTGTATAAAATAATTTTAAATATTGAATAATAAAGTATTTTTTATTTATTTAGTTGATATTGTTAGCAAATAAAATTATGGTATTCAAAAATTTATATGATCAAATTAAGATATAAATTACATTTTTAAAAATAAGTAACTCTAAATTTATAAATATTTTTATATATTGTATATTTATAAAATACAAAAATTTATAATTAAAATTAAAAAAAATATATTCAGAATTATAAAATATTTTTTTGCATAAAATTATAGCATGTTTTGCGATAAATAGACAAAATTGTTGCCAAATACTGTATATATATATTCTTTATTATTATTTTTGTCGATTTTTTATTATAAGATAAACTGAGGGAATGTTTTCAATTATATGTACAAAGTTTTCCAATTTAAAAAAATATTTAGTTGTTTATGTATTTTATACAATTTATTAATTAATTAATCAATAAATTGATTTTGTTTACGACATAACTGTTTAATAATAACAAATATGTTAAGCAATAATCAGTTGATGTCATCAATCGTCAGAATAATAATAATTATATTATTGTTTAGTGTTTTCCAACTATTTTATAGACTTTTTGACTGCAGTTGTGATGTCAGTGCTGTTGAAACACACGATTACATTGAAGTTAAGTTTGAGAAGAGAAATGTATTACTATTTCATCATTATTTCTATTACTTACATATTGTTTAGCTTAAGATCACATTAAGTATAATATAAGTTCATTTAGTTTTAAATACTTTAGAATTTTGTTGACAACTATTTTATTAAAATATGTTAAATATTTAATATAACTATAGTTGTTATATTTAGTACACATTTATATATTTTATAGATTTTAAAAACATAATAGTAAAAAGCAGTGTTGATATTTTGATATATTTATTGGCATTCAAGATTAGCATAGTAAATTTACAACATTTTTATATAAAATATATTATATCATAATTTATATGGTTTTATTGGTTATTAAATCTTTTATATATAACTTATATAAATGGCTTATTATATGGTTTTAGTTAATTATTTGAAATATATTTTTTCTGATTTTTAAAACTTTAAGTTAAGTTTAAGTTAAGCTAAACAAAGTATTACAGTACTGTAGTTGTTCTAAACTATGCCATTGGGTTACATTAGATGTGTAGACAACACAATATTTCTAACATATAGGAAAATTCCCAATAAATTAAAATTAAAATTTCCATTAAAATAGATTTTTGTTATTATTAAAAATACAATTTAAAATATTGTTTAAGTTGTTTATATACATTGTGTTTATAAATTTTGAACATATTTATGTTATATTTGAATGTGATTTCTATATAATTTCAATAAAATATAAATATTTTTTAGCAATTTATGTGAAAATATAGGGAAAGAAAGTCTAAATATTATATATTAGTTGTGTTGTGTTGTCAATGCTATTATGCTATCATTGATTGCATTGAATGCCTGTATTTTTCGACATTTTGTTTCATTCATTGAGACTAACAATACATTTGTTTGTAATCTGTGTTTACAATAATTGCAATTAAGATCTGATTTATATAATAATAATAATTAATAAATTACAACAAAAATATGAATCAATTGGTTGAATGTGTGAACAGTGGTTCACAATTGTCAGCAATTGTATCGATGATTATATTTATTCACACTTTCTTATGAATTGATTGACACCTCATCTCTCTATTTCTGTCCAATTAATTAATTAATTAATTAATTTCTTCTGTATAACCATATAATCACATCATTTCATTTTTTTGTGTTTTTCTTCAATTGTGTGGATCTGATTGAAACAATTGGGTATTTGGTCTCTTTCTCTATATATTCTTCCGGTAAGTCATAGACACTATCGCATAGTTTTTATCAATTGATTGGCCAATATGTTTGAACATTGGATTCAATTATAATTAATAAAAAAAAATATTGATTTTGTTTGCTTGTAATCAGTCAGTTGTCACCAGAGCTAGAGTTATGGCACATGTAATCACTATATTAATGATATCAGAGTCAGACCATCAATATATCATTTATTAGTTAGTGCTTTGGTTTATAAGATAACAATTTAGACTATCAGTCAAAATGTGTTTATGAAATGACAATAAATATGTTTTGTTGCCAATACTTCCAACACTTGTTTTTTGTGTATATATTTCTTAAGATAAAAGGCTTCCCAATGAAAAACGGGATGTCTTCGTGACCTTCGCGCTAATCTTCCAGTTCTTCATCTGTAATATTATATAAAAAGAGTCCTTAAAACTAATTCATTTATTAGTCATAAAATTGTCTTAAAAATTGGTTATATTTTTTTTTAAGTAATTGTGATTTTAAAGCAATATTTTTTTATTTTAATATATTGATTATTTAAAGCTAAAAAAAAGATAATTATAAATATGTATTTGTCAGACACTGAGATCAGGTCTTTTGGTTGGCAATCAAATACTTTTCAACACTTGAATAGTCTTTACTTTTGGCAATACTATTGCAAACACTTAGACTTTTTGTATGCAATATTTTATTTATTTATTATATATTTAATAATATATAACTATCAATGTTTTTATAATATTATCATTTTTTTTGTCATTAAATAGTGAAATCAATTTTTTTGTCAAAATGGATGCATCAGAAAATAATCAGAAGAACAGCAATAATACTCTCAACGATTGGTTTAGCAATCCGTTTGAAAGAGTGAACCACTCGACCAACTTTGAGGACTATGCCTGTGCTCCGGATGATAACAACTATTTAAATACAAACAGTACTTCTTATGTCAAAAAAGCTACCATTCCTTCAATAAATAAAGGTAATAATAACCTCATAGTTTTCATTTAAAATAAAAATTAGATTATATCTGAGATTAGTTAATTAGTAGTTTACTTTAGAGTTAAACCAAGTATATTAAGGTCAAGAACTTTTATATTTGATATATTTTAACGCAAAATATCAAATGACATACATTTGAATATTTATTTATAATGACAATAATTTTTATTATAGAAATGGGCTCAACATCCTTAAAATTGACAAACAAAGCAAATGTTTGGAATTATTTGAGTGATCCGAGAGATCATAGTTCGTCAGCTGAAGTGACGCCATCGGGATCTCCTCAGAACTCTCCGTATTCTATAAGGAAATCAATGGAAGGCAAGAAAGTGTCGAAGAATGGCACAAATGAGTTGTCCTTAAATAACTCCAAGCGTTGGTTTTATTCGGGTTTCTTTAACACCGATCTAAAGGCAGGTCTAGAAGATAAACCAATGACCAAAACTTCAAGTTTCAAAAATCTTTGCGTTTCTAACTTTGACATCAATGCTGTCGGTCCCACTTCATGGTAGTCATCCCTCCCTATCCATACTATCACATACTAACTCAGCATTAATATCTCAAAAATTTCTAATTTAATTTAAATTATTTATACATCATATGAGAGCCAAACAAATTAGTTTTATATTACATATAATTATTTTGTTTGATTTATATGTGAATACATTCCAAAAGCAATCATTGGTTTACTTGAAATATCAAACTAACAATAATTTAATAGTAAAAAAATTCAATATTTATAATAATCTCAAATTTTGATTAACAAATCAGTATTTTATTAATAATATTCACACCTGTTATCAATAAAATCATATATTTTTAAAGTTTTTCATTTTTCACTTTTTAAAATTTATTTTCCTTTCAATGTTAAACTATTTAATAATTAATAAATATCTATTGTGCAAAATAGTCAAAAAAAAAAATAAATAAAAACACCCGTTATTTTATTAATAGTTACTTTTACTTTATTACTATTTTATTAATTGTGTATTAAATGTTTGTTTTATAGCAGTCAATATTATATACGGTAATGAGTTTTTACCACTTTGTTGACCAATACTGTAGTTATAATTATTTTTTGTTCACTATTTGAAACATAGAGTAGTTTTAAATCTTTAAGAAAAATGAAGTAAAAATACAACACATTTATGATTTGTAATCATATACTACAGTATATTATACGGTATATTCTATATATAATCTATAGTCTATAATATTATAGACTATATATTAGCGTTAATATACCTGTATTATGATTAAAGTAAAGGGTCTAATAATTACAGGTAATATTAAATATAATTAATTATTATATTATACTATTGAATGATTCATAAGCATAATATCACAATAGATGGCACAATATTAGTTTGAAAACTAGTGTTGTATTCATACAAGATTTATATTATATTAATAATACATTATAAATTATAATATTTAATTAAACCAATTATGATGTTAAATAAGTTATATCTAATTAAATTAAAATTGCATTTAATTAATATATAATTAAATAACAATAACTACTAAAAAGTTGTATTGATTTGTTGATGATTACAACACTAGTTATTTGTATATCATTTATATAACATTACGAAATGATGACTCAGTTTAGTATAAATTTGTAATAAAAATAATATGAATTGAAATGAATGGCAATTAAAATGCAATTGAAATGCAATAACAATGTTATGAATGAATGAATGTCTGAGAAATGTTTTCTTTGGCCGACATCTGTAACGCTATTGTCATCACTTTAATTGGTCTCTCAATTGGTTTAACATTAAATCAATGCATAGATTCGGATGATACCTATGAAGCAATAATTGATCACCAATTGGACAACTCGTTAGACAATTACTATCCATTGATCCATAAGTGCAGACATAAAGCAAATGATAAGTTAGTTTAGAAGTGAATTGTTTATTGATTTTATTGATTGATTTGACAAAACAATGCATTTGTTGATGATTTTAGAGACCTGTTAATTGTTAGTACATTAGATGGAAAGCTGTCAGCTGTTGATGTGTCGACTGGACATCTCGTTTGGTCCAAACAACTATCATCGCAACCGTTGTTTTCATCGACAATAAGTGGTTTTGAAATAACTAAAAGAGGACGTGTTGTACGAGTTGTACCATCACTTGATGGCAATTTGTATCTATTTAATGGTAAAACAATTGATGGCTTACCATTAAATGCAGACACACTGCTTAAAAGCTCTTATAAATTGGGCGATGATTTGGTCATAACTGGGGGTCAAGAAAGCCAACTCTCGGGTATTGATATATCTACGGGTCGTGTCTATTATGAATGCGGTATCAATGGTTGTCCTGAGGCACAGCTCAATGAAAATGAAACATTTGATGATTTAGTTTTACTTAAAAGGATTACACAAACAGTTCGAGCAATTGATCCGAAAACTGGACGACAAAAATGGTATTTCACTGTAAGTGAACCACAATTGTCTAAATACGATATCAATGAATGTGATTATGAAAGTGATTTAAGTACCAGTAGTTATGAATCAAACGTATACTCAACTGATAATTATTCACAAACTAGTGATCAAACACGTAAAGAGACTAAATTTAAAGTAATAGTTCCCAATGGCTTTATATCTGCTCATATTCATAGTGAAGACAATATTGTTAAAGAAACCAATTGGTCGCATCGTTTTGATTCACCAATAGTTTATGTTTGGCACTATCGTAATGGTCAGCTAAATGTATTTAATTTGTTTGATAAACAAAAATTGTATGGTTTAAGCGATAACTTTGACAACAAGTTATATGAGCCTTCAGTTTATATCGGTCTTTATCGAAGTCAATGGTATATTCAATTGGCCAATAAAATTAAAACTAAAATTTCTGGTAAAATGGCTTCAAATGATTTATTAACTGCAGAAACTACAGAAAACAAAGACTCTACTTCTAATATATTGCAAATTGAATGGAAACCCGAAGCTGTTTTGGGCGATAAAAATCATTTAGAAAGTGATTCAAACTTAATATCAAAGCCTCCTTTTTCATTCTCTATATCATCTGATGATAATTCTAGAGCTGGTTATTATATATTTAGTGCCATAGAAGATATTGAGACTAAATGTCTTATTAATTCCAGTGAATCTAATAATTGGGATTCTGATGAATGTGATGATGAAAATGATGGTTTGATTCAACAGATAGTAATCGCATCTCTTTGGTATTATTGGCGAGAAGTAACTGCTATTTCTGTTGTCTCAGCATTTCTTCTTAATATTATTTTTTCATTTCTTAAACGCAAATTTAAGAAAAATATAAAACTATTAGAAAATGAAATTTCTGAATATTGTGCCAAAAATGATAAGTCGAGCGCTAACACAACCCCAACAAACCTTTTATTTTCAGCGCCTTTTAATTCTTACAATTCATTAGAAAGTGGTTTTATTTCAAGATATGAATCTGATTTTGAAGAAATTAAAAGACTTGGAAAGGGAGGCTTTGGTGTAGTATTTGAGGCAAAACACTTGATAGATGAAAGTCATTACGCCGTCAAACGTATATATCTTCCCATTCGTAAAGAACAGAGAGAAAAAGTGATGCGAGAAGTGAGAGCATTGTCTAAATTAGATCACACGGGGATTGTTAGGTACTATAATGCTTGGGTTGAGTTACCACCTCATGGTTGGAAACAAAGTCAAGACAAACCAGATCTAAGCGATGATTATTTGTCAACTAATGATTTGCGTATTAAAGACAAACAAATTGTTAACAAATCTATTGCTAGTGATAAGTCATCATTTCATTTACAAAATAACGAAACTACTTATGAAAGTAGTCTTACTTATGATAAATCTGATGCTATTATAACACAAACGCAAAGCAATCAATCGATTGACATTGTTTTCGATGAAAATGTTTCATCAATTAAATTAATAAACACTAATATTCAACAAACTATAAGTAAATCAAAACAAGAGACTACTTACAAGTCAGACAATAACTTAAGTAACTCTCACTTAAAAGATAGAGAAGCCAACAAAAGTGCTAACCGTCCCAATACTATAAGTCCCCGGTGTTATCTATACATTCAAATGCAATTGTGTAGGAAAGACACACTGAAAGACTGGTTGTTAAATAATTCAATTAATCGCAACTCTCATACAGTTTTAGATATTTTTGATCAGATTGTTAGTGCTGTCCATTACGTGCATTCAACGGGTTTAATGCATCGCGATCTCAAAGTATGATATCATAACAATTATATCAATAATTATTAACAATTTTTCAATTAAACATTAATGACAATATTAATCTATTGATACTTTATATTGATATAGCCATCAAATATTTTTTTTTCAATGGATGGTAATATAAAAATTGGTGATTTTGGTTTAGTCACGGCTACTGCTGCTGACGAGGAGATACACACTCCAGATGTTAGCTCAGATGACAGCAATTGTTTTATTTTGAACCGAAGCTCCAGTTCACACACTAATTGTGTTGGAACTCAACTATATATGAGTCCGGAACAGGTATGGTATTAATCATTTAAATTACAGTAGTTTACAGTAATTTTATTAATGAATTAATATTTTACTTATAGATACGTAATCAGCCGTACAGTCATAAAGTGGACATCTTTTCGATGGGAATCATATTATTTGAACTATTAGTTCCATTTAATACTGAAATGGAAAGAACTATTACCTTAAATAACGCGAGAAAACAAATCTTTCCAAAAGATTTTATTCAGAAATATAAATCAGAGGTTTGTGTCAAATAAATTGTATTAAATGTACTATTTTTCAATGTATTGAATCAATTTTGTAATTTTATAAATAGTGTAATCTTTTAACTAAACTCTTGGATCACAATCCAGACGAAAGACCCTCAACGGCTGAGATTAAAGAACATGAAATTCTTGATAATTTTCAGTCAAACGGTCCGATTGTTAGACAGCGAACCCGAACCATATCTCTTAATAATGGCGACCATTTATAACCTCACATTTGATTTTGTTTTCAATAAATGTCACAAATATCTAAATAATACCTTAAATAATGCTTTAATTAACATTTTTATGAAGCAATTATTAATATTAATATTTTTTAATATTTTGTTGTAAGTAAAAATTATTTGTAAATTTTTTTAAGTTAAACTAAATAATATTAAATCCATAAAAATTTGTATATATTTATAAATTTTACTATATATGGTATTTCAAAGCAACAAATTATTCTGTTGTTTCAAACAATACAATTCAAATGAAATTCATATAAATATAAGCACAAAATCATTTACAAACAAACAAAAAAATAATACATTTTATTATACGATTGCTTTTATACTATTTATTATATGATGAAACAATCGTATAATAAAATGTATTAATTTTTTGTTTGTTTGTAAATGATTTTGTGCTTATATTAATATAATAGACAGCATTGCATTCAAAACTAAAGACTATTTTAAGTGATGGATAACTACTGTATTTAATGTACACTACAATAGAGAGAACAGAAATATATTGAAAAGATAGACAAAAGTACCGGTAATTGATATCTTTGATGATAATATGATACACAACATAATGATCGTTATAGTTATCATACAATAGATGATTAAAGTAATTAATATTTTTATAAATGAATTATATTATTATTAAATACAATTAAATTTACACATATCTATACCGTATGTTAATTTTGTACAAATTAAAATACTGTATAATAATTATATTGAAACAATACTAAGTTAGTTAAACCAGTTGTTTATTGCTATATTTATTTGGATTTAAAGTTCAAATACTTTCATCATAGAAATTATACATAAAAATAATTATAATAATATAGATTAATAATAATACGGATTAATTAACACATCAATTGACATAATTTTTGAAAAATCAGAAAATAATGATTTATAAAACAAATGATTACAAAGTATTAAAAGTCGTCAGCAATGGACTCGACGTGAGAGGAAAGTCCTCTTTCGTGAAGTGCTTTGAGTCTGATTTTGTCTTTGTTTTGTTTTTCCTCGATTTGGTTTTGTTGTAATTCAAGTATCTCTTCGACGGCCACTTTTACCAAATCTGGTGTTTCTTTTTTGGTGTCCTTTAAAAAAATGATTAAAGCAATCATTTATTAAAACAACAACAACAGTGTCACCAAAGATGACCTACAATTTCTCCGCAGAGAACCATATTCTCTCCCCTAATCAAGAATATCCCGCGAGGAATGTCTCCATATTTGTTGTCCACATATATTCGTTCAATGGTTTGGTGAAGAACTAGATTTGCTGTCATTTTAATTAAAAAGCAGATAATATATGAAATCAGAAAAATAAATAAATGTTGTGATAATTACCGAACTGATCGATACTTCTTAAGTAACCAATGAGTGTCCGTCCGTCGCGCAACAGAACCATCAACTTCTCTGTCAAACCAAACAAATGAAATATAATGAGACAATCAATTAAATGTATGACATCTTTGGTCATTACTGTCCAGTTCTTCGAGTAAACTGGTATTTCCCGGAAAGTTATTCATTACTGATATAATATTTAGCGACAAATCAAATGAAGGATCAGATGAAGAGATGCAATAATTTGGTCATATGTTTGACACGTGACTCAACACTACTCTAATGTATGTATTGTTGTGTTTGTTATCAATAATTGTATTGACTTTCAGTCTCTGTGTTTGACTCATACACTAATCGACGCAATCATTCATTCAATTAATTAATTTGTTATTTGTTTGACATTTAAAATGAATTCAATATTAAAATATGTAATCAAATGATTGATTGAAAACAATTGACACAAAAATCTAATGAAAATTATTTTTTATAACATTATTAGTCTCTTAGAGGCCTTCAAACAGTTGGCTTGACATCAACGGTATGTCGACAGCGATGTCTTCATACAACACGACCAGCACTGCAGGCATTTGTGTCCCGACCGGCGCCGGCATTCAAGGGAACGGCAGTCGTGGCCAAAGACTTCAAACAAATCCAATTAAGTGATTACAGCGGCAAATATCTGGTTGTCTTCTTCTATCCGCTGGATTTGTATGACTATAACTAATCAATACATCTTCATTAGTGATGATTATATATCATAATTGTTTGTCTTATTTATACCAAATCTACAGCACATTTGTCTGTCCGACAGAAATCATAGCATTCAGTGATCGGATCAATGAATTCAAAGCAATCAATACAGAAGTGGTGGCCGTTTCGGTTGATTCGCATTTCTCGCACTTGGCTTGGATTCAAACTCCTCGCAAAGTATGAATTATTTGATTATAATATTTATCTGATTATAATAATTATTTGCAAACAGAAAGGAGGCATTGAAGGCATTAATATTCCCGTTTTATCAGATCTATCGAAACAAATCTCAAAAGATTACGGAGTTTTGATTGAGGAATCAGGTCTTGCATTGCGTGGTCTCTTCATTATTGATCCCAAAGGCATTCTCAGACAAATTACAATCAATGACTTACCAATTGGTCGATCAGTTGACGAGACTCTGAGGTTTGTTTTAAATTGAATTTGTTTTAAAGTTATTGTAATATCGATAATAATAATAATAATAATATTTATAGGCTTATAAAAGCATTTCAATTTTATGAGAAACACGGAGAAGGTATGAATTTATTCATTTAAACAAATTTGTTTAATATTTATTGTTAACCTAACAGTATGTCCCGCCAATTGGAAACCCGACTCTCCAACTATTGACCCGAAAAACGCCGACAAATATTTTGAGGCAAACAACTAAGTCTTATATTGATTTGTAGAAAATTATTTCATTACTGATTATGTAAAATATTAGAAAATGTTTGCAAAAATTTGATTTTTTAAAATCATCGAATCTATGATAAAATAAAGCAATATTTTAGAAATAGTTTATTTGTGTTTTTATCGACCTGTATATTAAAATTTATATATACTATACTATATACGTCTTTAAATACAAAATAATGACTATTAATATATAAGAATTACAAAGATATTAATATTTATATAAAAGTATATACATTAAGATTGGTGTTTGAAATACAATCTTCAAAGTTATTAATATTAAAACAATTCAATGAAAACACTCCTCTTTTTAAAATTCAAAATAAGTGATTCAACTCTTCAATCAAATTTGAGCTCTAATTATATCAATTTATAAAGAATTTCATAACAAAACAAAACCAAACATTGTTTAAGACTCTTGACGATTGCCATTATTGGCCATTTCATTAACCGCAGCAACAATGGGAACAGCCTTAGACTTGGCCACAGCAGCGAACTCATGTGCTTTGAGTGCTTTTTCTTTTAGTTTTTCTTTGAGAAGCGGATGGATTTGGTTTAATCTATTGTCAAAAGTGGGAACTAATTGGTCGGCATTGAGATTGCCGTACAAAGTGTTCAAAACGAAGTTAAATCCCTGACATGTTTTCGATACATTTTTCTTGAATCTCTCCAAACCAAACCTTTGGACCGCAGCGGACAAACCGAAAACATTTGAGTCAATCCAAGCCTTACGTTCAGCAACTGTCCACTCTTTGTCGTCATCACTACTTTTATAGGTAACCTTTTCCTCGAGAGTCATCAAATGTTTGAGTCCTATATTACGTGTATAAGTGGTCAGTGTTTTGCATTTGGGGTCCAAAATGGACTCTTCAATAATGAACACCAATTTGGAGGACAAGAATCTTTCCGTCCATTTGGGCGCTGAATTGGTTTTACTTATTAGTCTTTTGGTCAATAGTTTGCCGCTTTCATCAACCTTTCGTTGGACTACATCTTCAGTCAATACATGAGAACTAATAACAAATGTATTTTTAAATCAATGGATCAGATGTTTGTTTGTTTGTTAGCAAACCTGAAA
Source organism: Oppia nitens (assembly GCF_028296485.1). Classification (NCBI taxonomy): domain Eukaryota; kingdom Metazoa; phylum Arthropoda; class Arachnida; order Sarcoptiformes; family Oppiidae; genus Oppia; species Oppia nitens. The sequence goes on along the minus strand of NW_026533253.1, from coordinate 2,226,622 downwards.
GGGTTAGGATATCGACACCAGAAAGCTTTGGACACCTGTTCCCAGTTGTATCTGAATGTATGTGAAGTCTCGTAGTAACGCATTGTTACCAATCAATCAAACATCTGATCCATTGATTACTTCAATGATTAGACTAACAAAATGTCTTCAAAATGAATACTTTGAACCAAATGTTAGACCAAAACAATGTCTAACTTTACACCACTTATTCATCACTAATAACGTTATCATTAATAATAAGAAATGGATTAATAATTTTGTATTACATTTTAATTAACTTTATTTTTAGGGGATTAGTATTATATGTTTTATAGTAATGTTGTTAATGAATGACTCATTTGATATTATTTAACTGATAATAAACACATTTTTATTAAGAGTAGAGTTAAGTACTATTTATTGGAAACATTGAAACACTTTTGTAATACTCTATTAAATTACATAACTGTTTGAAAATAGCATTCAATTGAAATCAATTGATTCATTGATTTGAATATCGATTTAATTAACAAACAATTATTGTATTGATTGTCAATAATGTCTACCAATAGTGTCATTGATATTACAAGTAGTGAACAATTGAATAAAATATTAGTCGGGTATTGATTGACATATTATTATGAAATATAAATTATAATTAAATTAATAAAAATTGTTAACTCTTTAGATCGGATGTATTGGTCATTCATTTTATGTCAGATGGCGTCCAACAATGTCTTCAAGTCAATGATGTCTTGAGTGAAATGTCTAAAAGCAAAGATTACAAGAATGTTATATTTGGCAAAGTATTGCATTTTATTGTGACAAATGTTGAACCAATAGATTATAATGAATAGGTTTTATGATAATTAGGTTTTGGCTACTGATATGTCGGACATATCGGTGAAGTTTAATGTGTCATCAGTGCCGACGTGTCTTTGCTTTGTCAAAGGCAAAGAAGTTTCGCGAATTAATGGCGCAGACGTCCAAAAGCTAAGCACTCAAATCAAACAATTAGCCGCTGATTCAAATGGTGATAATACGACCACTTCAGACAATATTGAAGATCGACTCAAAGTGTTGGTCAATAAGTCACCGGTTATGGTGTTTATGAAAGGATCTCCTGATGCTCCGCGATGTGGATTTAGTAGGACTTTGATCTCAATTCTCAATGAAGTTAACATCAAATACAATACATTTGACATATTAATGGATGAAGAGGTTCGCCAATCATTGAAAGTGTACTCTAATTGGCCGACATATCCACAGATCTACGTCAAGGGACAGCTTATTGGAGGTCTCGATATAATTAAGGTATTAATATAACAATTAATTAATTCAATTATAAGAAAGTTTAGTTTAAATTTATATTTAGTAATAATTTATAATTTTATCGTTTAAAGGAATTGAAAGAATTGGGAGAATTGGAACAAACACTTAATGGATAATTTGTTTGTGCAGTAAATGTTATTTCTTTAATAATTATTTAGTTATTACAATACAATAGTTTTTTTACTATTATTATAAAATTTATTTTACACTTTTAAAAAACAATTGGTGTTTAAAATATGTCAAAATTGTGTTTATCGTAAATTCATATCATATATATATATATATTAAAATAAACTCAAAATAAATTCATTTATTATTTGGTCAAACTTAATGACTACAATCAGTGGTAAACTCTTAATTGGACTGTTGTTGAGTTGATTGACTACGAGTTATAGATACCGTACACAAGGGACAGGTGTCTTGAAAACAGAGCCATTTTCGGAGACATATTCGATGAAAATAATGATTACAATTAGTGATAATTGATGAGTTAGGGACAGTCATATCAGTGAAACATATGGCACAGACATCATTGTGTTGTTTTAATTGATTAGTTGTAGCGAATGAAAGGGAAGATGTTTTCAGTAATGCTTTCCTTCGCCGAACATAACTACTAACTCCAGTGTTAAGTCTTTGCCAAACATTAAAATAGCAGTGAATTATAAGAATTATTGCATTTGTTAGACTCCATTGTCCTGTAATTCCTTCCCAAACACCCACCACTACCACACTTGTGGCCACAAAAAATTCAATTATCTTTGTAAAAGATCGCACGTAATATACGGCTTCATCTAATGATTCCATCGGTTCAGATCTTAAAGAATCGTACCATAAAATGCAGTGAACTATTAAGAGATCTGCTACTTGTGCTGATGTGAGGATACTTGTGGAGAGAACCACTGCCATCCAGAAGTCAATCGGAAATATTTGCGACAAAACATAAGTTACATGAAGTGGAAACAAGAATAAGAAGGCACACAAAATCAACACTTTTATGTGATGTATAGCATTCTTGCCGTGATATGCACTCAATGACAATATTACCGGTTCTGCCATTTCCAGCATTGACTGCAAAAGACTTGATAGGACTACAAATAAGATGATTGTGAGGACAGCCATTCTTGCTGGTTGTTTCATATCAGTAATGCCAGTCAATAAAGCTAACAGCAATGTAGTCATGCCTTCCTCCCATCCGCTGTGTTTATTGTGAATATTGGGTGCATTGGTCAGTGAATGAACACTATTGCCCCATAAGTAGTATTTCATTGCAGATAATAAAAAATAAGACATATATGTGACGGCAACTGCAGTTGAGAACAATGAGACCGGACTTATACAGACAGCACTCGCAGCACTTAATACAGACACAAACCAGTCTTTTTGTGGATCATTGATGGTCTCAAAAAGTCTCATAAAAAAAGCGATGGACCAAAATAGAAAAAAATGTGTCGGAACAAAGATCTTGTGGCAAACATTGACTATCAATGATGTTAAGCCTTCAATTTCCATATTAACTAACAAATGGTTGATCCAATCTTTCACTTCACTTAACACTTTAGGCATCCAATTGTATAAATGAAAAACCAAAGTGATTACAACTACTGCTGAACTAAACTTATGGATCACCTAAAGGTAAAAGTAATCAAATGATATGAAATGTCAATTTTAATCAATCGTATGGTTTTATAAAGAAATGCTATTTTATATAAATTAAATAATATTAAAACTGAAACAAACCTGAAGTGATTCGTTGGGAAAATCGAGAATTCGGGCAAAAACTGGCAAAGAATATGAGGCAAACACTGCAATCATTTCAAACAAATTGTTACAATTGTTATAACATTTAAAACTTTATAAAAGCAAAATAATAACAATAAATAAATTAACAAAACCTGGAACTAATGTCTTTTGTGGTCCTTGTAATATAATGGACACTATTATAGCAATGGCCACATGAATGGCTAACAATGATATCTGTTTAATGGCATTCATCTGTACCAGAGATAGAGCTAATGATTCAAAAAATGAGACACCATTTTGGACATCAATCATATGAACCAAATAATAGGATAACAAATGAGCTGTTATTAGGAGTGCACCGCAAACTATGTGGCAGTAAAGCAATCGGATTAATGACAGCGGAAGTAATAACAGAAGAAATCCATTGAGTAATGCTTTTGAAATGAAAGAAAAAAACAGATAATAATTGTAAGTTAACTCATAAGTATTGTCCAAAATTACCAATATTTGTGACAAATGATGTCCAGAATTGGTTCCAATCATTTGAATGCAAAATAAACTTGTGGTCATCACATCTCCACCAATACTCTATAATGAAGAGTCCGGGTGTCCGCAGAATCACTGCCACCGCTGTCTCCACTCGTTTGCCAAATGTTGGCCCCCAAGACATCACTGGATCTTTAATCTCATTTAATCAAATCGATAACAATTATATCAAAAATTCAATTAGTCATCAATTGATTTACAAATGTCATCACATCTTTCAATTGGTGATAATTAACCAAATGATGGCTTAAGACACCATTCAAACAGAGGTTTTGTCGGAATGACATTCAATGAGTTGTCACTTAAGAAGTCATTAATTATTGTTTACATTAATTTATATCTAATTGTAAAGTCATTACTAATCAGTGATTATAATAAATGTTACAACAATTACATCACARTATTGTTAACACAACTATAGCTTCAAAACAATTATTAATACTTTATTTAATTCAATGTTTTATTTATATTATATTAGAATCGTTACGTTATATATGAATACAATTTATTTACAATATATACGAAACACATGTGACTGTAATGTAAAGTACTTTAAATTTATTAACAATTTATGGTTTCATTTAACTCATGAGTTATTTGTCTTGAGCTACCAATAAGTGATGCAAAACGACGACGTAAGACATAAACTAATTGGTGATATCCATTGAATGTCTTGTAATAACAATTTTGTTATCAATTTTCAGGTGATTTGGAGTGTTCTCAACGGAACCTTCTGTTCACATAAAGTACAGTCAGTATTGCCATCGAGTCTTGAATTAATTGTATTGTAATTATGATTAAAAATATTTGTTATTGAATTTCAGGACAAAAACACAACACTTTTGTCGAAATGAATTCAATGTTAACGGTCTTTGCAGCCGAACTTCGTGTCCGTTGGCTAACAGTAACTACGCGACGGTTCGCGAAGAGAAAGGCGTTTGTTATTTGTTTATAAAGACCATCGAAAGGGCGGCATTTCCGGCAAAATTGTGGGAAAAAATTAAGTTATCGAAGAACTACGAGAAGAGTTTGGAACAAATCGATAAACATTTGATTTATTGGCCAAAACATATGAAACACAGATGTAAACAAAGATTGACTAAAATAACACAATATTTAATACGAATGAGACGTTTGGCGTTAAGGCGACAGAAGAAATTGGTTCCGATTCAGTCTAAAGTTGAACGAAGAGAACGCAGACGTGAAGTGAAGGCTTTATTGGCCGCCAAACTCGACAACGCCATCGAAAAAGAACTATTGGAAAGACTGAAAAAGGGAACGTATGGTGATATGTATAACTTTCCTCAAACAGCATTTGAAAAGGCACTCAAAGACGATGAAGAAGAGAGCGATAGAGAATCGGTTAAAGAAAAAGAATTGGAAGAAGAAATGGAAGTAAGCGATGACGACAACGAAGAAACTGTTGAATATGTGGCGGCAAATGATTTCGAAGAAAGCGATGAATCAGATATTGAAGATTACAATAAAGTTGATAAAAGCAGTGAAGAGTCATCAAGTGATGAGAGTGACAATCAATCGAAGAATCGTAAGAAGAAATCACAAAAGAAATCAATTAAGAGATCCAAAGTTGAGATGGAATTCGAAAGAGAGTTCGAAACAGCCGGTCCTTCGCGTATCAAATAATTATACATTTTTTGTATTTAATATCATATAAATCACATTATATTTTATTTTGATTTTTGAATAAAACTAATTTTTAATTATAAAATACAGTACTATTTATTAAAATACACATTAAATTAAAATAATTATTTATATATATATATATAAATACAATTTGAGCGCATATTATTGATTAATTTGTCTCAAAATAAATTTTTATAAAATCTAAATAAGTTTAAAATATACTAAAGAGGCACTTAAGATATTGTTTTAAGAAACTAAATATACTGTATGTATTTCAAAATATAAAACAATACTATTATCAAAACATAGAAAAATTAAATATATTATTAGTGTTTACATTTAAAATATTTGTTGATATTTGTAGTCAAAATATGTACGTATAGTTTCATTGTATAGATATACTGTATATGTTGTATTGCTATAGTTTTTGAATATGAAAATTGCTTAAATAAATAAATTTGGCAAATTATTACCGATAGTTAAACGGTTATAAAAAACAATTTATAAAATACATTATTTCGGTACATAAAATAATTTTTAAAATACTGAATAATTTTTTGTTTAGTATAGAAAATTATTATTTAAGTCATGCATTTTTTGTGTTACCGTAATGTAAGAGAAAGATAGTGATAGAAAAAAGCGTATTTAGAGGAATGTCACTCACGATAATAGTGTATATAATATTTGGTTAAGTATTAGTGTATATATAAGTTTAAAATAATAATTATTACATTAAACAGATTCGGCCGGACTCTGGAATTCACTCAACGCTTTGATGGGCGCAATGTTACGCTTCTGTGATCCGCGCCGTACTTTCGCCCGAACTTCTTCTGGCTTTTCCCTTCTGACCAATGGTTTCTTTTCTGGCGCTTTCATTCTCCAGACAACTATTGGTGACTATATTTTTAAAAAAAAGACATTCAAGTGATTGAGTCAATTGTTTGCAATCACAAATGTAAACAAAACTTACAATTGGTTGTCCACCTCTTGGATATTTAGTAGATGCAACATATGATGATTTGACAGTCAAGACAACTGAATTCATTAAGTTCTTCGCCGCCTGGATTAGTGATGTGGCGCTATCGAGCTGTTAACAAATATAATCTATTAATTTAAATTTCTTAATAAGTAATAAAATAATAAATATCTTACCCCCGAAACAATCAAATTTCCTGATATGTTTTGTACGTCAGCCTTGACTTTAGATGTAATATTCAATTGATGACAGTATAGAGTAATTCTTGCCAAATATGAAATTAAATCATTTTTGGTGGTAGACTCTGGACATTGATCCGCAATTTGTTTGGCAAATTTATCCAATTTGGATCCAAATTCAGATATCCTTTTGGCCGCATTGATGACATCCATAGTAGTTTTAAGTGGTCCCTTACCACGTGTAAAGTCAGTCATTTCCATCATAATCATACACATTTCCTTTGCAATCACTATAATATCATTTCCCGTATCATCCCATTTGGCCACTTCTCTATCAAACTTATTCTTCTCAGTTCTGAATGTCTCCACTTGTTCTGCAATTCTCTCCTTTTCTTCAGCTGAAATCAATCGATAAGCATCTCTTGTATTACTGATTCCAGTAATATCCGGATACTCATCAAAGTCCGTATGAATACTCGCTATAAATTTAAATTACGGTAAAAAACATTAAAATAAGAAATTAATATTTCGTATAAAACAATCAAATCCTTACATTTGCTTCGAGTCTCATACGTATTGTCTTCGTATTCTATTTCTGTTTCAGAATCAAGTTCTTCGACAGTTCTATTCAAAAGAACTGCGCGTCTGATCTCACGGACGCCATCGTAAACAAGACGCGAGGCATCAATGAACTCATTTTCATCGAGTTCTCCGCGTTGATCACTTGAAAGTGCGTCGACAGCTCGTTCAACACGTCCGGCAAAATTAGGCATAACTTGATCTCTTAAACACGTCACCGCTTCCAATACTCTTTCCGTATAATTTCCCGGTTCATAATTATCCATTTCAGCGGTCACTACATTACATACTCGTGCAGATCGACCTCGAATAGCACCGGCTGTTCTGTCAAGACTATCAGCGTCTGACACTTGTAGAGCGACCACACATTTTTGAACGTCTTCTAAGATATGATTCTCCGAAACGGCCAAAAAGTCATCTATGGTTGTGATGTCGTCAACTGCTTCGGTAAGTATGCGCACCTGATTATCCCAGGCCTCTCTGAATGCCTCCATGTTTTCGAGTGCAACCTTAGAACGCGGTCGCGCAGCCAAAATCCGAGCGGCGTTTATCACTTGTGGACAAAGACTATCGATTTGAAGAGCTGCGTAGCGAACCATTTTGACGCCATCTTCATTGGGAGACATACTACACGCTAGATTTGCCACTTCCACCAGTTTTGATGCGTGTTCTGTAAATACCTGAGCATATTCTTCTACTTCATTAACACTTCCTTTCTTTGCCGCTTCAATTAGCACCAGAAGAGGTACATTGGTTTCTAAGAATGAATCGGACACGTGATCTATAACTGCTTTTCTCAATTGTCTTCGCAAATCTCTAGTTTTGCGATTCATGTGATCAATAGCTTTGTCCAATCCTTCATCTGGTTCTCTACGGCCAGCATTTGCCATATACTCTGACAATAAGTCTTGTAGTGCCTGACGAACGGCATTACATTCGGCAACAATTCTCTCTCTTCGTTCATCTCTAGTACACGAAGAGTCAGCCATAAGTGCGGCGCCACTTATAATACTTTCAAGACGTTCTTCAAGTAGAGGTCGTGTTCTCATCTCGTTATATACCAACGGATCCATTAAAATACATTCATCAAAATCGTCAAGAGCTGCGGCAAGTTCTCCGGGGCCGTCGAAAGGAGGAACGCCTAAACCGTTATTGGACTCGAGTTTGCCCTGAGCCACATCACTGATTGCACTAACGGCTTCACAAACCTGTCTGAAAATAAAATCTCTGTTTTCTTTAGCCGCTGACAGTTCCGGATGTCTAACATATACTTTAGAAGCTGTCAATAACATCATACAATTCTTCTTAAGAATAGCTCGAGCGGCGGCCAAGTCGTCTCTAAGACGCGGATCTTTAAGTTCTGCTTGTCTTTTGGCCGCTTGACTAATAAGATCGGCTGTATTTTTACCAAAACTCTTGAATGATTCGACTAACTCTGAATGACTGGAAGCGCTCTTAACTTTGTCCAAATCATTTTCAACTATTTGTAATGATTTGAGAAGTCTATGAACATCAACCATATCAGCTAATATAAGAAGTCGAGTTACGGCTGACAATAAATTTCGGGCCGCTTTCACCATATTTCCTCTCTTTATTGAACTGCACGGGTCTTCAGCAAACTCTCGAGAAGATTTACCCATTGAATCACCAGCTTTTCGGACTTCATCGACGGCTAAAAGCATTTCGTCCTTAATATCGGGATTTTCAAGTGCTATCTCTTCTCCTTTTTGTATAAAGTTTTCGGTGGCCTTTTCCACAGCCGCTACCAATACATGAGCTCTTTTGGATCGACCCTTCTTTTTCTTGGACGGACCCTTCGTGTTGACCAAAGTAGTCACCTATAGTTCATTGGTAAGAGATGTACACAAAATAAATATCAATATCAAGATATACACAAAATAAAAATACATTTAAATCTTTTATTTTTTATGAGTTAAAACACATTTTCAACAAAATGTTTAAAAACCCGTAAAATGATAATCAAATAAATTTTTACTATCAATTATGTCACCAATACCTGCATCACCAGTGGTTCCAATGTCTTCTCTACAGATAATGTCCTGATTTCCAGATTTTTCGGATCCCATTTAATGGACATTTGACTGCCAAATGTGTGGTTATTATTATTATTATTATTAATTAAATTACTGCTATTATTGTTATTATTATTATTAATCAAAACACCATTTGAGGCCATTTTGACAGAAATTGGTTTAAAATTTATGAATAAATAAAATCAAATGTTATGTCAAACGTATGGTTACATCAATTCATTTGTTACTTAATTGAGTCAATCGGTAATCAATTATTGTTTACAAAACCCATTGACAAACAATTTAACGGAAGTTATGATTATTATTACATATAAACAGCAGTTATATTGAGGTATATATTGATGTTATTATTATAGCACTCATTCACTGCCAAATGTCGCCCACTATTATCATATATCAACAAATAGCACACTCTATGTACTATCTATACTGTACTTTATTTACACTCAATCAACGTATGAATCAGTACAGTATATATAGTATACGAGTCAACGTTGTATACATTGGATGCCAACGTAAATATTTAAAGCTAAAGTCTATGAGTCATTAACTGTAAGTACAGTACAGTATAGCATTGCCAACACAAAAATGTTAACAATGTATTGACAAATCAAACATATTATAGAATGTATTCTAAATTAAAAACATTGAAAATTGTTTTTAAATTTTATTTATTATTATAATAATAATGTTTTGACAACAAATTGTCTCATTAATCATCACAACAATCACAACAATCACAACAATCACAACATAACAGCCAATTGAATGACAATCAATACAATACCTTTGCTATTGACAACCCTTAAAAAGTATTGCAAAACTTTTAGTTAAATGTGTTATCAAATAATTGTTATACTATTCTATAAAATTGAGTTAACATTGAATTCAATTACAATATAATGTTTTTTTATTTTATTTTTTCATACGACTAATAATAATAAAAAAATATTTTACATTATTTTGCATTATATGAAAATAGTTTGCATATATCAGTAAATGTCTAATAGACTAAAAAAAACAATTTTTGATACTTTTATTGTTATCGCATTTAGCTAGTACAATTTATATATTTATTCCCCCATTTAATAGGTAAAGTATATTACTAATAATATAATAAGTATATTATAAATTAGTTTTAACTATTTTTAAAATAAATAAACGCAACATATTTTTTGATTGTATATTCAATTTTCAATTAAATTCAACATAATTTCAATTAAGTCAATAGTTTATTAATCAATTAATAATAATAATAATATTATTATTTAGACTATCGTACTATTATTATAGTACTAATGACAGAATCATTACAATAAATATTATGATTATATAATCGTTAGATAAATATTTTTAGTTAAAATCAAATTTGATAAATAAAATAAATAAATATAATTAGGTATTGAATCAAACAAACTTATATTTTTTGTTGATATTGCAAAACTACATGAGCTAGACAATTTGAATAAATTGAGGAAATGTATTATTTTAATATAAAATTATTTAAAAACAATTGCATGTTGATATACAGGGTATTTTATTATATTAAATATTGAAATTTTATTTTTTTAATAAACTAGGTTATATTACTCGAAAACTATTTAATATAATTAAAAATGCTAAAAACATATCAAATTATTTCTAATTAAGTATAATTTAGATTCAACAGAATTGAAATCTCTTTTAGTTTTTGAGATATCATACCTCCCTGAGCTAGCATACCATTGCTAATATAAAATCAAAGTACTATAATCATTGTGTTTGTGACAAAAAACCATAGTTTTAAATAAAATATTTGTGTTTTATTCAAATTCATTTAGAAGTTATAACCAAAAAAAAACTATTGTCATATATTTTGAAAGTGATTTTATATTGTTTAATATTAAAACATATGCTAAAACATTAAACTAATCATAAAAATAAACTAAAATATAAAACTTAATAATCAAAATATTAACCATTAATATACAATATATACAATTAATTACACAATTTATTTGTTATCATAGTATTGGTTGACTGAAAACCACTCGTCCTTTAAGACATCCCGAAGCTATTTGGCAATGCGTTGGACAGAATTTAGTGGTAACAACATAGTCGGGATGAGATAAATTGGTTTTCAGTTTACATAACAATTTTGGTTCATTTGATACACAATCAGACATTTCAGAGCACTTATCATCAAAAGTGAGAAGTCTGTACCCGAAGTGATAGGGAGAACATATGACACGTCCGTCACTACTGAAACACAACTCTTTAATAAATCCATGACTTTGATTGAGTTCTTCAATATAATACTTAAGTCGAGGAATATTTTCGTAAACATAACCATTATTTTTGGATACATGTCTTGATTGATGAACAACTGTAGTGTGTGGTTGTGTGGAACCAATTTGATTGCTGATTACAATTATAGAGCTATCAGATAATTGAGAGTCTCTTAATACTTCATCAAATGAGTCGAGTTGTGATTCTTGTGATATTTGCGACTCGTTATCATTTGAAAGCTTTTTGATTGGTTTCATATGAGATGGTTTGATACTGTCATCGATGTCATGAACACATGTCCACTCAGAAGTGTCGTCTTCAGTTGTATTTCTTGATAATACAGACCAACCGAATGGATGAACATTTAAAGTAGTTATGTATCCGTTTTTGTCTTCACTCGGAAAATCAGAGATCAGTTCAACTCTATTTCTTTTGGCAGCAAACAAATGGTTAATCCACGAACCAATATCTATACCATAATTACAATTATCTTGCATTAATCGATATAATTCTGGCATAAAATCTTCCAAATCATCGGATAATTTATTAATGTCTAAGTCATGAATAACAAGAAGATATCCATCGGCTGTCGATATAATCATTTTGTTTGAGTCCGGAGTCAATACCATTCGTAACATATTTTTAATTTGAAGAACTTTTTGTGGGCTAACACAAGAACTATTGATATCCCATCGGAGGACAGTCTGGTCATAAGCGGCCGATAATAGTACGCCATTATTAGAGTCATAATCAACACTTTTCACCCAATTTTTGTGGCCAATCAATGACTTAACCTTTTTGTCACATTTTCTGAGATCCCAAATCCCAAGACTGCAGTCATCAGAACAGGTGACGAAAGTTCGCGAATCCAAGAATTTTATTAAATTAACACAAGATTTATGTGCTTTTGGTATCTCTTGTAACAACTTATGACTCTTTGCGCAGAAAATCAAAATCTTTTTGTTTTCTGTGGCCGCCAATAGAGATGACCTAATCGTCAAAAACAATAATATCTTATATTATACTTATTTAATGTTATATTAATAATTATTTATATGTTTAATACCCATCGGGACTATACTCGACATTGAATATTGAACCGGTATATGAACTGCATGTCTGTCCTCTATCTATATGATTGTCCCAAATATACTCTTTACGAGTGGACATTGATTTATATAAATTATAAGACAATTCATTTCTGAGACCCAAATCTACTTTCTCTCCAAACAATTGTCGATTGTTATGAAATAATGGCCAAAATATGCCGACATTTGGTTTAGCCATTGATTCATATTATGAACAAAACTTGTCTTAATTAATGATTTAATAAAGTCATCAATTAATTGATTGATTTATTTAAAGTGATTGCTATTTAAATGTTGTTTACAGACAAACAACACAAACACGTGATAAATATGCAGACAATGGGAGGAGTTATGCGTTAGTAATGAAAATATTATGATATTTGCGATAAAATATTAAGTCTATTAAAGTCTAAACTAAAAGTATTTATTATTTACAACAACTGTTGTCCAAAGTTTGTATTAAATGATTGCTATTATCATTGACTTAACAATTATTATCATTAAAATCAAGATCTGAACCCAAATTTACTCTAATTTTTTCACAAACACTACTTCTTGTAATATTTGAAGAAACAATTTCTTAATAAATTATTTCAATAATGTTTTTGACCACAAATTGTTTTATATCATCGAAAGTATGTTTTTAATTGACATTTGATTTTGAATTTTTGTTTAACATTTGATTGTTTTTTGTGACAGACTTTGGTTAATGTTTTACTGCGAAACAGTGGTCGCAATATCACCGCTGGAATCAATGGTCACAAGAGATGGACACTAAATACTCTAAATAATGTAAGACATTTGTCAACTGTCCCATTGACTCAGTTATCTGAAGAAGAATTGGCAATGAAAGACATTGTTAAGAGATTGTCTGTCGAAAAGATCCAACCGTTGGTCAAACAGATGGACGAACAGTCAATGCTCGACAAGAGTGTCATTACAGCGCTCTTTGAAAATGGGGTATCAATTAATCTAAGATATAATTATGATGTACTTAGAAGTGATAATAGTTTAGTTTGTATTGTTAATATGATAGTTAATGGGAGTAGACATTGATCCCAAATATGGTGGCACCGGATCGTCATTTTTTACAGCTATGCTTGTGATTGAAGAATTAGCAAAAGTTGATCCATCGGTCAGTGTTTTTTGTGACGTTCAAAACACTTTAGTGTCGCAAACCTTTCATCGATTCTCTTCTGAAGAACAAAAGGCTAAGTATTTACCACGGATTGCAAACGACACCGTATGTTATAATTGATATAAACTTATAAGTGATTTGTATTTAATTTAATTAATGTTGATTAATAGGTCGGATGCTTTTGTCTGTCAGAACCAGATTCAGGTTCGGATGCATTTGCTATGAAAACAACAGCTGTAAAGCAAGGGGACAGTTGGGTAATAAACGGAACCAAGTGTTGGATCACGAATGCAGAACACGCCGGCATATTTTTAGTCTACGCTAATGTTAATCCAGCGGCCGGTTATAAGGGCATCACTTGTTTTGTTGTCGATGGCGGAACTCCCGGTCTTTCAGTTTCCAAACACGAAGACAAATTGGGTATCAGAGCTTCGAGTACATGTCCTGTCATTTTTGATAATGTTAAGGTTAGCCTTTCAAATAGATCTATTTTCAACAATATCAATTTATTTTAATAAATTTTGTTAGGTTCCAGAGTCTCATGTTATTGGACAGGTAGGACAGGGATATAAATACGCTATAAGCACCTTAAATGAGGGTCGTATTGGTATTGGAGCACAAATGTTAGGTTTAGCTGAAGGCTGTTTTGAGCACTCGGTTAGGTATACATTAGAGAGAAAGCAATTCGGACAACGAATTTTTGACTTTCAGGTAATTWTTGTTAATAACCGGTAGATTAAAAAATATGACAATTAACTAATATTTAGGGAATGCAACACCAAATTTCACACATAAACGCCGAGATTGAAGCCGCAAAACTGTTGGTTTACAACGCGGCCCGACTTCGAGACGCTAAGAAACCGTTCATTAAAGAAGCGGCGATCGCTAAATATTATGCCTCTGAAGTGGCCGCTCATACAACCACTAAGTGTGTCGAATGGTTGGGTGGAGTTGGCTTTACCCGCGATTTTCCCGTTGAAAAATACTATCGAGACTGTAAAATAGGTGCCATATATGAAGGAACTTCTAATATACAGCTCAATACTATAGCTAAACATATTGCTGAAGAATTTAGTTAAACATATTATATATTTTTAAATTGATTTTTTATACTCAAAACTATAGAGAAATCTCCTATTTTTATAATTGATTTTTAATGGCATTTAAATAAAATTATGAATTTTTGATACTGTAAATTATATTGTGGTAAAGTTGAAAAAGAAACGGTTCAAACATTTAAAGTAAAAATATTTAAAATATACAGTAAATGTTAAAATTAATTTTAAGTCCGAGTATTATAAATAGGAAAAAACAATAAAAATACAAATCCTAAAAAATAAATCAAATTCTTGTATATAAAATTTATGATAAAAGTAATGAGAAATGCATTTTCTAGAAATTTTAGGATGAAATGAGAGGACAATTAAATTTTTAATTAAGTTCTCGATTTTTGTTATGTATACAATAGTGAATATAATTTTTTTCTATGAATCACATGTATTATGGATCTATTATATAAGCTCATGTAAATGTAATATCTCTAATATCACAGAAACTATTAAAAATACATGTATATTGGATAAAAATTATTAGATTAATGTTTCTTTATTTTTCTAAAATTATATACAATATTATTAGTAATACTATTTTATTATAATAGATTTTTTATATATATTTAGTCATTAACAATTATCGTAATTATAAATTTACATTAAAAATACTGTATAATTATGCAAATTAGTTTATTGTTAACTTTAATATTAGTGCTAATTAATTTACATTTTTATTATAAGTTTTTAAATATTTTTTTTATGAAATTAAAATAATTTTTATCTATTGATGTTATGATTTTGATATACAGTGTTTTTATATGTGTCATACATTATAAGTTTTTAAATAGTTTTTTTTAATAAAAAATATAATTTATTTTTAAACAGTCAGTATTAATAGTGATTCACTGTAACGTTAATAAAATTTAAAATTGAATTTTTAAAATTTTCTTATAATTAACTTATTAATTTATGAAAATAAATCAATTGTGTCATATTGTAGGTTAATTTAGTTTTTATCTAATTTAATTGATATAATAAAAATAAAATAAAATTACCTAACATTTGTCGAGTCGTTTTGTTTATCAATATATTTTTGGTTTGGCTTTAATTACTTATAAGCAATTTTATTGTAAATAACATATTTATAATTAAGTTATTACTTTATTTTATAACATTTTAAACACTAATCTGAAGTATTATTTTAATTTTAAGGATGAAAACAAACAATTTTAAATTGTTATTAATTTTAATTAAGTTTAAATTGTCATCAAAACTAAAATTTTACTATTTAAAAAATTTGTATTTAATAATTAGCATGAACTATATAAAAAAATGTATAAATAAACTTTTAACTTAATATTTAACAATAAGTAAAATAATAGCTACGATTATACACATAATGTCAAATAAATTACTAAATATTGTATAACACTTTTATAAACAAATATATCTTAATATTAAATTAAGTAAAAGTTATGTAATACTGTTCATACCTTTATATGCAAAGAGATATCATTGTATGCCTTTGTTTTACAAACTTTAGAGACTTTGATCTTCAATAAAAGTATAATTGGTTTTTTATAAATAAAAAATAATAAAATTAGATTTTATATAAAGTATTTTATTTGATAATAACAACAATAACTTAAATCTTAGTATACGGTATTTTAGTATTTTATATATATTTTTTGCCAAAAACAACATACAAAGAGTATTGAAATTTTACGATAGTTTTGTATTGGTTTAAATAAATATCTATTGATTTGACAACACACTAAATATACTGTAAATTACAAAATTGTATAAATTTATATCTATATACAGTACAGTCTATCAGTAGATTGTTAAATATAATGCAATAACACATACATTAGTGTTAAAGTAATTTTTCGATTATACATTTTATAAAGAATTTGGACAAACAATTTTCAATTTAACTAAACATTATATGCACTATAAATATGAGTTTAGTTGAAAGTAATGTTCATTATATGAGTGTCACAATTGTTATAAATAAGTCTATAAAAGTAGTCATTGTATTCACTAAAGAGAATTGAGTTGAAAATAAAGACAAAGTTAAAACTATAAGAAGAAATACATTTATATTACATTATACGGCACCGGTATGTGTATGTACTGTATGTGTCAACATATTATTCTATATATTTGCCAACAAATGATGATAACTATCTATTGTGACTCTTATAGCGAGTTTGCAGACATTTATTACATGTTTCAATGATATTAGATTTGAAGGCATAGTCATTGAGTGCTTATGTGTCTGTGTTTGTCATTTTGCAAATAAATCTCAATATTTGCCACTAAAACACATGTTTGCGGATCGGGAGAGAATAGATAGGATAGACTGAAAAGATAGATGTAATGGGATTGCAAAGGAAAGGTATAGCGGGTGACAAATGGCTACAAGAAATAGGATCACATATACCGTTGAATCTTCACTTATGTGTAACTTATGTTCACTTCTGTTCATTTGTCGACAAAAACAAACTTTTCTCACAAACGTTGTGCCAATCGTTTACTTATATTTACCGTTTTTCTCTCTCTCTTTCTCTCTCTCTCTCTCTCTCTCCTTTTCTTACAATACCTATAATAATACAATGTGTTTAGCCATTGATTTGTTACAACAAAGTAATGTTTGCACACAAATCTATTGTTGCTATTGATTGCCGTACTCATCACACAATAGATCCAAAAATAAACTTTTATTCAATATTTATAGGTCAACATCGAGTTTGGTTTGTTTGCTGAGACTCGATAGTCCATTACAACCACTGACCAGTCATTATATTAAAAAACATTTGTCGCATAAAATAGGTATTTGCTTTCAAATTAAATTTCAATATTCTAGTGCTGGACGACCACCTTCTGAGTGGCTCTCAGTTTGTTTGACAATATAAATAAAAATTTTATTACTTGTATGACTAATAATGTATACGATATATAAATATGTTTATTCAAAAAAAAAAAATTACTCAACGAATATTTTTTACTTTACACATCACATTTAAAATAGGTATTCATATATAGATTACAATAGACTAAGTATTGATGGCTTCATTTTGGTCTCATATATAATAAAAGCATAAAGTTTAGTACTGTATAACTTAATGTTTAACTCATTTGTTGTGTGTGTGTGTGTGTGTGTGTGTGTGTGTGTGTGTGTGTGTGTGTGTGTGTGTGTGTGTGTGTGTGTGTGTGTGTGAGTGTGTGTGTGTGTGTGTGTGTGTGTGTGTGTGTGTGTGTGTGTGTGTGTGTGTGTGTGTGTGTGTGTGTGTGTGTGTGTGTGTGTGTGTGTGTGTGTGTGTGTGTGTGTGTGTGTGTGTGTGTGTGTGTGTGTGTGTGTGTGTGTGTGTGTGTGTGTGTGTGTGATGAGGATTCACGCTGTGTTTAAGTATAATATATAAATAATATATAATGCTTATAAACATTTTATTTTACATGAAAATATTGGTCTTTCATTATATTGCATGTTTAGTATATTAGAGTACTGTATATGTATGTAATACCACATATTTGTATGCATGGATCGACTTTATTGTTATGATTGAGAGGACATTGAATTAGGTAAAGATATGCACGTTTTGGCACATCTCTCACACATGTATTAGCACTGCATTAACACTCTCTTTCAATATCTCTATGAATATATAAATGAATTTCTCCATTGCTTTACCCTATTTTGTACGCGTGTTTGCATTAGACTATTGTAGGCATACATTGTGCCAAATATACCGTCTCTTACTTTAATGTTATTGAATTTGATTCAATACTTAATAGCATTGGTTTTAGATGTTTAGACATTTATTATAATAGCCGTCACTGCACTTCATTTATCTTTTTCCAAATCCATTAAAATTCAATCGATTTAACCAAATATTTAACTTTAAAATTATAACTTCTTTATATAAAGTTTTCAGTTTGTATAATATATTTCTACTGTAATTATTATACTTTTGTATATAAATATTAAGTATATTTTACTAATTGACAAAATTACATACCGTCATGTTAGCTTATAATAATTTAAACTTAGTTATATTATATCAGTCATGTACTTTATAATCATTTAATTGATATTTTAGATAACAATTTTTAAATGTTAATATAATATATAAATAGTTATCTAAATACAATGTGTTCATCTTTAGACTAAATTATCAATATTAGCTTATAATACTGTATGGTATTATACAATACAATACAAATACAAATAAAATTGTATTGTTTGTTATTATTATAGAGTATTATAGAGTATATAAATATATTTTGCAATCATATAATGTATATAAAATTATATCAGATGGTGGAGTTGCTTAAATGGTTAGTTTGATTGTTGGCATAACATTAATAGTTAACTCAATTCATTATATAAACATATTATTGCTGTTTGGATGTACACTATTAGAGAGTAATTTAATATTCTCATTGGATTTACATTGCATTTAATCAAAAGCTTTTTGATATTCAGTCTCTATTATCGTTATATGTATTAAATATTATTATATAAGTGAACATAAATACTGTATACAATATAATAGTATATTTATATACTAAGTTAAATAATAAAATGTTATCTCATACCTCCCGTCTCCCTGAAAGCAGAAAGCACCCTATTTTTGAATAAATGACAAATTTTACGAAACAGACTTACAGAGGAAAGAGAGAGAGAGAGAGAGAGAGAGAGAGAGAGAGAGAGAGAGAGAGCTTCTGTCAATCGAGAAGTGCATAGGTTTTCATTTAATATTTGATTAGTAAATGCAATATTTTAACCTATAAATGGACTTAATATAAGAAGATTTTAACTCAAGTATATCTCAAGAGAGTTACGGCATCACAACATTTGGTGATTCAAACAAATCACTAGAAAGCCATAAATGAAATCAAAAGATACTTTTATTTTTTACATTTAACTAATGATTAATGGTTTATGAAATTTGACGTCTTTTTAAAGTCAAGTACTGATATATAAAAGCCACCAAAACTTTATATACAGTTATAATAACTTAGTATATAAGCAGTTCACTACTTCTCAATCTTGACTTCCCTTATATTTTATATTATAAGTTAATGTAAAACGACTTTTCATAGAAATCTGTATACAAATGTTTTGTGTGTCTATACTTACGACTCTTTCCAAACCAATTACTAATTTTTTGTGTATATCTTATACTTAATTTTTACATAAACACAATAACTCTTTTATAAATTGTAAAAAGTTGAGATTACATTTACTTTTTCTATAAATTACATTACAATTTAATTAAAGTTTTTAAAATCGTTATATAATATTTACATAACATAATCATAATTATTATTTTGCATATATTATATAATTTTTTTAAAAGATTTTAGTTTATTATGTAAAAACTGAATATTTATTTTGTAGTTATTTTTATAAATTAGTCTTTATTTGTTAACTATAAGTAATAGTCTATAAGTCTTATATTAAAATGTTTGTATTATATTATTAAATATAATAGCATAACTTAAAAGCTTTACATTTGTATATAAAAGACATCATTGAATTTTTTTAAACAAAATTTCTGCATTCAATCATTTCTTGTTCTCAATACATATATTTTATTAAAAGCACTCAATTATATAATGTCAACACTATTGATAAAAAGTAAAAGTACTTTTTTATATTTTCATTTCTATATATAAAATATAGTATATAGTGATAATGTAAAGTATTTGTTACTTAAAATTTATGTCTCATAAGTAAATAAACTGAATTAAAACTTTAATATCTTTATTGATATTCTATTGATTTAATTATAATTGACGAGTAATTTAGCTATTATAAAAAAATTGTTTTTAGACATATTTTTAATAATTTATAATTCAATATTTATGGTTAATTACGTGCAAATTACATATATTATTTGTGTAATATATGTGTCATAAAATTTTTTTAGTCAATTTTAGTTGATTTTTAATAACATATCTTAAAATTATAATATTGTCAGAACATTAAACAGTAAACAAATACAATTAAAATTATGGTATTTAATACAGTATGGTATATACAGTACTATAATTTGTACTATTTATTATATAACTCAGAAATTTTTATTTAAAATTATATGCCATTAAACCGTTATTCATTATTAGTGATCAAAAACAAAAATAAAAATATTTAAAAAACAATATCTAATTTGTTATGATATGCAATTAGTAAAGAAAATGGTTTAAGAGATTATTATAAAATTTATTAAATTAGTAATATTAAAATTATTAATTAAACAAAAATTCTGAGTTATATATAATAAATATTATAATTTTAAGATATGTTATTAAAAATCAACTAAAATTGACTAAAAAATTTTATGATTGAGCATTTAATAATATTTCATATAAACTAAAATAGCATTTTTATTTTGAATAACTACAGTATTATAAGTTAAATCTTATTATATATGCAATTTACAAAAATTATTTTATTGTAAAAATTATATTTCTTAATAAAAGTATTAACAATTATGCATTTTACAGTTTTATTGTAACTTTTTAATCCACTTAACTAAAGACATACTTAAATTTTAGAACAATTTTTGTTAACTTCAATGTTCAACAATACAAAAATGAAAATATAATTTTTAAAATGTAACAAAATTTATTGAATACTATATTTGATAAAAATATTTGTTGTTTTATTTAACTCTATAAGCTTTACTAGATTTTAAGTAAAAGTGAACCAAATGATATTGAATGTTAAAAATGTGTGTATGTGTATGTGTATGTGTATGTGTATGTGTATGTGTATGTGTATGTGTATGTGTATGTGTATGTGTATGTGTATGTGTATGTGTATGTGTATGTGTATGTGTATGTGTATGTGTATGTGTATGTGTATGTGTATGTGTATGTTTATGTGTATGTGTATGTGTATGTTTATGTTTATGTGTATGTGTATGTGTATGTGTATGTGTATGTGTATGTGTATGTGTATGTGTATGTGTATGTGTATGTGTATGTTTATGTGTATGTGTATGTGTATGTTTATGTTTATGTGTATGTGTATGTGTATGTGTATGTGTATGTGTATGTGTATGTGTATGTGTATGTGTATGTGTATGTGTATGTGTATGTGTATGTGTATGTGTATGTGTATGTGTATGTGTATGTGTATGTGAAAGAAAGAGAAACTTAAAAAAACTTATTTTGTATAATGATTTAGACTTATAAATTTACATTCATACCATTAAATATAAAAATAAAGTATTTTGTGCTCAATTCCTAAAATATTCAATTTAAAATAAAAAATTAATTTTTAAATAATTAATTATTTTTAAATTCTGCAACCCATGTAAATGCTAAACTTTATTGAATTTTGATATTATTATTATCAATAATACATTATAGAATTATTTATATGTAATTTAATTTATAATTAAATTTTAACCACAATTATTATTATTATTTAATAGTATTAAAAGTTTACAAAATAAAAATCATTTAAGTAAAACATTATTTTTATTTTACCTTTTGAACACATTAGACCCAATGGACTGTTTACAATGCTATTTAATATTATCACCTTGTTATATAGTTTATTGTTATATAAGTTATACAATAATTGATGATTTAAAATGATTGCCAATTATATTAAAATGTTATAAGCCTTACATTTGTAAATTACAAATTGAGTCAACAATTGAACAATGATGTGATGGTCTCTATAGTGTTATCTTTTCAAACGTCAATTTTTTTGCAATTTTGTGGTCCATTGCTTTCTCTTTTCTAATACAATGATTCATAAGCTTTAAAAAATATAAATATATAATGAAAAATAAGAGATGAAAATCATTGTATAATTCAAATAATATAGAGTATAATATACGTATTGATAGATAAAGCACTTGAATATATAAAATGTTTGCTGAATTATAGTAAAATAAGTTGGTTTATAATGTAATAGAAATTATATTAATATAAAGATGTTTAATATAATAAATGTGCTTATTCTCAGTGAAAGCGTTCATTTAAGCATAAAAACCAATTTACAAATATAACGGCACTATTAATGTAAGTCAGAGTCAATTAACAAACCTGAATGCTATACATATCTCTATTTATGACTTAATTTGCAATTTCATGAGTCGCCAAACATTTTAACAAATTGTGTCACTAAAGTAAATAAAGACTTTATGCATATATAATGAATATTCTACACGTATTAGCATTTTATAAATACATGTTATTAATAACATTATTATTGCAATTTACACCAAAAGTTTAACAATTAATCACAAAATTATTTATATAAAAAAAACATTTTTTTTACTAAATCGTAAACACGATTTACATAAAACATCATTTAAAGTATATATGTAGTAGTAGTACTGTAACTGAATTATATTTGTATTTTTAAGAAATCAACATAAATAAATTATAATATATTTATATGCATTATATTTATATAATTTATATTATACAATAATATAGATATTATTATTTCTAGTGTTTATATATTAGATGACAGCAAAAAAACAAAATAATTTTTGGTTACATTATCTACTGAGCTTTGGTTTAGAGGTAACGTCCCCTCCCCTCCCCCACAACGAGTTTGGTCCACAATTGTTTGACTCAATCAAACATTATGACCGACTCGTTGTAATAAAGTGAGAGATGGCTTAAACTTGTGAAAAACACAAATGACAAGTCCTGTGGAATCGAACCCGGAATTCACTGCTCGGCAACCAATTAGGCTATCACTAAACCACACTTCGGTCTTCAATTATTTTTAACTATAAATATTAAATTGTTAAATATGCAAATATAATATATAATAATAATACAAAATGTATAAATTATAAGTGTTGGCAAAAAAGAGAAATTTATAAAATAATAGAGAAATTTCTAGAAAGTTTCTAAGAGAAATTTCTAGAAAGTTTCTAAAAGAAATTTCTATTTATGGGATCCCCATGGTTAATTTTGTTTTGTCGACATTTGTTATCTTTAACATTGTTTTTATAAGTAATATTTAAATATTATTATTAATATTTTAATTATTAATTAAAGTAAAAAAGTAATTTATTTAATTATATTAAACTATGTTATAATAAAATGGTGAATAAAATTTTACAAAACTGTTTATTATTAAATAATTATAATTATTTATATAGGTATCCCATTTGTATAATAGTATTATACAGTAATCTACATTATATAGTATAATATTATATATACTGTATAGTAGTATGTCTCATTAATATATTTATAGTTTTATAATATCTATAGATATGGGGATCCCATAGTATAACAAAAAAGTTAAATTTCTATAGAAATTTATTACTGAGAAACTTTCTAGAAACTTTCTCAGGGAAATTTATTAGAAACTTTCTATTTGCCCATCTCTATGTATAATACTTTATTTTATAAGATATAAATTGAATTAAAAAATTACAAATACAAGATTATTTAGTATTGTATATGTTTATGTTACAGTATATGTTTGCCACTAATATAGTTAATGTATAATAATATAAATGATCAAAATATTTATTTTATTTATATCTGTACCTGGTAAAATAAAGAAATTTTATTTAATAAAATAGTAAAATACTATTTAGTGGTCAACACTAGTCATTCTAAATAAAATTAAATTAACAATAAATTTATTTTAAAAAATATATAATTTAATTTTTTTTAACTACTAAATACATTTTATATTATATGAGTGTATTAATATGGTTTTAGTATAAAAATAATTAAAATTTTGCAAAAATTTTATTGGAAAGTATAAAAAAGATAATTATAATATGATTTACAACTTACTATTGATAAAATACATATTTTAATTATTTTATAAATATTATAGTTGATTGAATGTATAACAATTAATATTTTATATAGACAATGAAACAGCACTAAAAATAAAAACTAATTCAAATATAAATAGATAAATAAAGTGAATGAGTTATATATATATATACAGTAAACATATAATAGTATACTTAAATTTATATATATCTATGCCTGAGGTGTATAAGTTAGTATCAAATGAAATGTTTGATGCATTTGATGTCTATTACTCGTAGGAATTATCGCTTTTAAGGACCCATTATGGGAACGTCAATGTAGTTGATGTTGATGGGGATCAAAACAATGGTCGGGTACACATGTATCTGACCTATCAATAGGTTTTAAATGTGAGTCACAACTAAAATGCTATCCTATGAGGACCGCAATGAGGAACATCACATTATCAGTGAAGCACAAACTAAACGCCAATATATATATATATCTGACTGTATAATATAATATACAGTGTATATACAGTATATACTCTATTCTCTACAATCAATGCTTTTATTATCTTTGCCCATATATACCGCTTTTAGACTATATAGCTGTAGAGTGCATATGCTATCAAATATCGTATTGATGGCTCTCTCTCTCTCTCTCTCTCTCTCTCTCTCTCTCTCTCTCTCACTCACTCACTCACTCACTCACTCACTCTCTCTCTCTGTCTATACCTCTCTCCCTAATTCTCTAGTTTATAAAACATTCAAACAATACAATGTATATAATATTGATTACTTGAATGCGAGTACTTTTTTTAACATTATTCTATAGAATGCACATTATATTTATAAATATAGTGTATATAATGATTACAGTTATGAACAATAATAAGGTGTACTTCAAATAAGTTGATATAAAACTTCAATCAAAACTAATTGGAGTTTATAGGAAATCTGATCACATTTGACATACATTACTTAAATGTGAATTCACTAAATAATATTATATTGTCTACACAGAAGAGATCAAATTTAAATCAATAATGTGGTTGTGTTTGTTAACATTTTGATATTATATCATAAAGTAAATGTAAACTATTTAGGATTCATAATAAATATGAGTGTAGTATATATTTTAATAATCAATATAAATAATTTTTAATAATATGTAAACTATGTTTTTAGTACGTATAACTTATACAAACGATAAAAGTATAATTTCAAATTATAAAGTATTAAATTTTAATTATTTTTATAACATATTGTAGTAGTATATGATTGTTAACATAGAGGATATAGAAAATTAAATAATTTTCTGATAAATGTAGATTTGTCTTTCATATATTGAATATAACAAAGTCTATGAACATTAAATGCTTTATCATAATAAAGATTTTCATACTGTTTAACATTTTAAGTATAATTACAATATTGTTGCTTTGTTATACACACTGTATATAATATTCAATAATAAATCTAATAACAAAAGTTGTATATTAATAATGCAGTACTGTATGAAAAATGTCAAAATAATTTATAATATTTTGTGAATATATTTGTAATGATTGGGTGAACTTTATTTGCAAATTGATTGAAAAATGCTTAAATAGTGAATAAAATGAGAGTACATATTGAGAACAATACAATACAGTATTTGTCTGATTGTCCACAGGTATTGTCAGTACTATAATAATGTTTATCTATTAAGCAAATAATGCATTGAAATATTTAAGTGGACATAAGTGGGGATAATTGATCCCTATTGTAGTGAGAGATTCGTGTAAGGATTTCCTCAAAAGTTTAAATCATTAGAGACTAACTAAATGGTCAAAAGTAGTTCATAGTTAGACTAAATATTAAAACATCCAATTAATATAATAGACAATACAATAGGATAGGACATCGAGTTTGACATTTTAAGGCAAATCTTTATTGTATTGTTTATTATTAACGTAGCTTAAGATAAATTGATTTGAGATAAAGGTGCCAATTATGGATTGCCTTAAATTAAAACTAACTAAACTTTTATTCAAATATATTCAATAAATAATACTTTTATACACTAAAGTTATTTTAAGTACAAACAATTCAATCGAAAGCATATATCAAAACAAAACATTGTTTTATTTATATACATATGTATTATATGTATACAAATTTATGACTATTGAAAGTATACAATACAAGCGTTCGTTGAATTACTTAACTCAATGATTGCCAATAAGATTGCGACTATTATTATATCAACCAATAGTACAGCAATCCATTAGCAGAGCGCTTGCTCAGCATCACTACCTACCAGTGCATCACAGCATCACTTGTATGCCATCAGATATAAGCATTTAATTCAACTGTTCACAAATTTAGGCAAATCTTTCACTTTTACTCAATTGTTTGTTCAATCTTTTAATGTTAACAATTATTTGTAAATTCATTGATAACTAAGTTGTCCATTACTTAATTGAAGTCAACTTTTAGTTCAAATTTTTAGTTTCATTAAAATATGGCTATAATAATGTCATCGGACTCTGACGAAACATCACCACAAAGTTCTCCCGTAATCGTTGACTACACGGCTTCGGCACCTAATTCTCCGCTTTCCTCTAATGTGTCGACACTTAACAACAAATCGTTGAATATTAAAGAAAAAATTGGCAATTCTTCGGCTATTAAAACAAGTTATGTTTCGACCAAAAGTGAACTCAACGACAATAATCACATAACTAAGCCTTCGATACCATTTTCCATCACTAGTATTCTTAACAGAGAAGATCCCGTCTCTAAGCAAACCAAACAAGACTCCAACATATTATCCGGTATTGTATTTTTAATTTTAGTATTTATACTTTTTATATACCGGTATACAGTATATACTGTATCTTACAGTAATAGATATATTTTTAAGTTAGATTACTATTGTATAATTTAATAAATAAATGAAAATTGCAATAATAGAAAATCAAGTGTTTCGTTATTGTCAACCATCACTTGACTCTTCAATAATATCTACACTATCATCATCTATACTACCAACCCGACCGGCATCTATAGTAACAGTATCTGCAAACTCATTAATGCCAGCTGTATTGGCATCGAGTAATCAAATACCACAAAAGCCTACTCCTTGGTATCCCTGGGCGGTTACCCCGGGTTTAGTTAGTAGTACTCCAATCATTAATACAAATACACATCATTTGCTTTTTAATAAAGATTTGGGTAAGAATTATGACATTTGATTATAACTTAAATACAGTATTTTATTTGAGTTCAATACAATAATGTTTGAGTGCATGAAATCAACTCATTTATTGCTATATTAATAGTAATTCAATTGTATGGTTTGCTTTTATATAAAAATAACTAACCATAAAATTATTTTAATAAATTATTCTTAATTTTAATACTTTAATAATAGTATTATTTTTGACATTACATTACATTTGTAGTTATAATAGAACTAAATATTAAATGATAACCAAAACGATTAGCCAATTCATCATTACTTTCAATGAATGTCTTTCTGACACACCCTGTGATCATTGGTTTAAATATTTAGTTAATTTTACAATTAATGAAATTTAATCATAAAGTTATTTCATATTTTATTTGCAATTATTTTGAAATTATTCTTTATAAAAATGTATATTTATTATTAGTATAAAAATTATTATTTATTACAAAAATAATTAAATAGATCTACACTATTTTAATTATAAAAAAATATTGATTAAATAATTTATGTTTAATATTTAACTATTTTTCTATTTTTCTATTTTTCTATTTTTTATTACAAGTATTAAGCATTTTATTTTATTTTAATTTCAAGTATACACTATTTGACATAACAACTCTCTTTTTTTGAATATCGATATTTTAAGAATAAACTGATAAAAATATCAATATTAGTTTAAATTAAGTAAAATTGTCCAAAAATTACTATAATATTTATTGAATTTTTAAGTTAAGTAAAAAATTACATTATTAATACTATATTTTATTAAGATCTAATTCGCATATCTTTCACTTAATTGCATATCTAAATGTAAATTTAATTTTTAAACCTCTTAGATTGCAGATATATTAATCATTGAAGAGTAGATAATAGTAACATCAATTAGTGTCTAATAATATGTTAAATTAATTATAATTTATAGATATATGTTTTTGTTTAAAAATATACATTGCAATCATATAAATTATTAAAGTACTAATAAATATACAGTCAATTGTATTAGAGTCACGAAAGCCACCTGTTTTTGCGTATTATATTCAATAATATAATTTGTATATATATTTATAAGTGTTATTAAATTTAATATTATTAAAAGAGTTAGTCTGCCTAATTTAGTATAGAGTTTATAATAAATAAAATTTTATTTATTTTTACATATTCTTGAAGTGTTAAAAAATTCAGTTATAAAAAACTAATAATTAAATGATTATTTGATATGCTTGAAAACAACTAACAATCAATATATAATACAGAATATATGCCTGTATTATAATATGTGTATATTTGTATGTGCATTGAAAACGATGTCTACAACATATGTGTTCAATAATTATTATAATTAACTACTATTTATATTTACATTTGCATTGCATGTGTTTAGTGTTTAACCAACGAAGCGTTTCTCTTACCAATAATAATGAATCGATTGCAACGATTAGCAACAAAATTAATGTCAATTATATGGAGAGAAGTGACAGCAGATCTATGGCCTCGAGTCCTATGTCTCCCTGTGTCGGACACTGCAATATCTCTCATTCAGATCATGGAGAAGACATAGACATGGATGATGATAACCAATCAGATAGTGGTTCTGAAAAAGATATGGATGAGGATAAAAACAAATTAAATGGTCACCTAATACACAAAGATTCAAACATTCAGAACAATAATAATGGCATTAATGGTAACAGAAGAAAAAAGAAGACCAGAACTGTATTTACCAGAAGTCAAGTATTTCAGTTGGAGTCGACATTTGATATGAAGAGATATTTGTCGAGTTCAGAGCGGGCAGGACTCGCAGCATCTCTTCATTTAACTGAAACTCAGGTTTGAATACAAAATAACATATTTGACAACAATTTCAGACACTAATTGCTTTTATATCATTTGATACAAACAATTCAACAAATAATAGGTGAAAATATGGTTTCAGGTATTTATTAAGTCAATTCATTTTTATTGAAATTTGAGTTTTTAGTTATTGTATGCAATTTTATATGCATTTAATATAAAGAATCGAAGAAACAAATGGAAGCGTCAGTTGGCAGCCGAGTTGGAGGCGGCGAATATGGCTCACGCGGCCGCTCAACGTATACGTGCCGTTCCTATACTATATCACACAACTGGACATTCAGCACATCATCACCACAACACTCACGAATCAGCACTTAATACCAATCCCTCTTCAGTCACCAGTTCTAGTCTAAGTAGTTCGGGTCACGCGGACAATGCGACCGCTTCATTACAGGCCGCACTTTCATCATATTATTACCATCCGTCACATCATACATCTTCGGCACCATTCATATCAAGCGCATCGCACGTCAATTCGGTAGTGGCCTCGGCATCGGTGGCCACCAATGCATCCGCTTTACGCACACCAACCATATCGGGTTTGGTTTGATTTTAGTTTATATAATATATTATAGAATCTACTGTACTGTCACTGTATATAAATTAATTATGCAGTATATCGTGTATAATATAAATAAATGTTGTATATATTTAATGTATATCATTATAAAATAGCATAAATTTCAAGTAAATTTTGAGTCATTTTTATAACATATCATTATATTAATTATATAATATAAATTGAAGTTTTGATTTTAACACAACATTAATTAATGCATTATTCAAAATAATAATCATTTGTAGGTAATTTACTACAGTAACATATTTTCAATTAATTTAAGTACTTAATGTAATATAAATGTTAAACTCAAATATATGTTATTAAAAATAAAATAAATAATTAATTAACGAAATAAACAATTAATGTGTTGATATTTAATGATAGTATCCAAATTGATATATAATTAAAATATTAAGAAGATAGATTTTAATTATATGATTTACTTACTATAATATGTTTTTAATTTAGTTGAAAATTGGATAATAAAAGTTTTTATACTATAAAACCATTTGCTCTTTAATGGTCACAATTTATTTAACTTATATGTGATTCTCAAATCCTATTCACTTCTATAATCCTTAAGACAATTCCCAATGAATTTGAAACACAAATAAAAACAATGTTTTCAGTGATTTAAAGCATGCTTTTAGTGGACGGAGTCGTCAATAATCGTCAACTCGTATGTCTTCATTCAATAATGATTTTAATGCAATCATAAAAGCATACAAATGTGTACTTAACTTACAAACTATGTCTTTATAGGATATACTCTACAATACTAATCAAACTGTTTATTCGTAAAATTTATTTATTTATTTATTACTATTAATACATTATAATGTACTGTATTTAGTTAACTCAAACACATACAAACATACATATATATCCACACACACACACACACACACACACACACACACACACACACACACACACACACACACACACACACACACACACACACACACACACACACACACACACACACACACACACACACACACACACACACACACACACACACACACACACACACACACACACACACACACACACACACACACACACACACACACACACACACACACACACACACACACACACACACACACACACACACACACACACACACACACACACACACACACACACACACACACACACACACACACACACACACACACACACACACACACACACACACACACACACACACACACACACACACACACACACACACACACACACACACACACCCGTTATAGTCTCATTATGATACAAATAGTTGTTAAAATGTTATATATCCCCTTTAAAGACACTTTAGTGCAATTCTTTTATTTTAGTGTTTTGTTTTTTGATCAAAATTTTACATAAAAATTATTCTATCCTGGTAATTTATTAATAAAGTATTCATTTAAAATATAACTTTTTATAATAATAATAATATTTATTTACTTAAAATTTTAGACAAATTTAATAAATAAATAGTTGTATAGTATTTTTAGAAAACAACACATTATTTAATAATGAATAAAAAAATATACAGTATTTTGATTATACTTAATATATTATATAATATAAAGTGAATATTGATTAGAATTGATATAAAGTGTTATTATATGACATCAATGAATATATAGTGTTTATATAATGTATAGCAATAATATTATTTTACTGATAATAGACAATTACAATCACAGGTCGATTCAGTTGATTTGCTTATTTTGGTTAATCTCTCTCAAGAGCTTATCAATGATTAAATGTTTAATAAATGTTATAAAAAGAGGAACAATAGGTATTATTCACTACAATACACTATTATATCATACGTTTCTAATGGAAAAGCATATGATTTGCATAAAATGGTTACATAAAAATGTTATTTCAGTATTAAAGACTATAAGAAGTACATTAAGCGGCGATTCATTATAATGATTATTTCGTAGAGAAAAGCTTATTAAAAATTAATAAATGGTACCAATTATGCTTATGGATCGCTATAAATGCTCGATTGGGTCTAATCTGCTAAAGTCGAGGGGTTGGGCACCAAATGCACACAAATACGTCAATACTTGTATGAGTTGGAGAGTTATGTCACAAACAGTGACTTTGCATTTGTGCCACTCCTGTGCCTCTTTTGCCTCTTTCGCCTATTTTTCAAAACTATTTTATCCCCAATAGAGTTGATTACGTGTACCAAACTATACTTCAATTGTACTTCACTTAGAAATTGTTGATTTGAACCTATTTGCGATATTTTATCAAATTATTAAATTTATTTTATACCACATTTATTTGATAAACTCACGCTTAAAGTCATACAAACAATATTATTATTGTCAATGTTTTCTATAAATCTAATATAAGTTGTTTTTCTATTATGCATATATAGTATTATTGTTTATATTTACTATAAAAATCTATTATTAATAATAATAAAGATAATAATAGAGTAACAATAGATAAATAAAAATAAAACAAGTAATTATAAAATTAATATACTGTTTATTGAAAATAGTATTATTTAACTTTAATAATTTATTTAATTACAATATTTAAATAATTAAATTATGTTTATGGTACATTTTATTAATAAATAAATTATGTTTAAAATAAAATAATTAAATACATTTATTGAATATTTAATAGTAATGGTTTTGACTTTTGTCGTATTATTAAAATATTGTGGTTTTATTACATTTATAAATGCCTAACGGTTTCATTAAATTATTATTATCATTATTATTGAGTACCATTTAAATTCATTTGAGAAAAATTTATTAAAATTGCTGTAAATATTTAAAAGCATATATTTATCGATCGCTTAGTTAGCTTTATATACCTATTTGTGACCTAAGGGCGGAAACCTTTTAGACTAAATTTATATTTTATTTTAGATTAAAATAGAGTAAAGTGTATTATACTAAACATAAATATAAAAACAAGAGATGAGTAGATCAGTAAAAATATTGTACTTTATATTTGAGTGTTTATTCATTTTTTATTGACATTTTAAAAGTAAAACAACTAATAGCTTAAAGTTACTCTCAGTTTTACACTATTTGTATTATTTTGATGCCTTTTGAGAAAACTTTTTTAAGAAGTATTCAAAAAACATTTCGTAAATAAGTAATCGAAATCACTGTTAGGTTTTATTGCTTAGTTTATCAAAGTATCGCACTTTTTGACAAAACCTTGATATAGATCACAAATTTTGCTATTTTTTAAAATACAGTAATTACTATATAAGTTATAAATGTAGTTTTTTAAAATGTATTTACTGAATTGATATGTATGCATGTGTGTGTGTGTGTGTGTGTGTGTGTGTGTTTGTGTGTATTTTCACTATTAGATAATGTTTTGTAAGTTTTGTTGTATAAATATAAATAAAATTGAAACGCCTATCAAAGCATAAGATGCAAAGCAATTGTAGGCGAATGTAGTTTAATATAGAGTATAGTTTTGGTAGAGCCGTATACATAGCGCACACTTTAACATATTATACAATAGGAGGACACGTGCCGCCAATTTGCAGCCTTTTCCACTTTTGTGGCTTTTATCATACATTTGCATTATATACAGTTTAAGCATAATATGTAATTGAATATAGTTTTGCAGCAATTATTTGGTTTGTCCTCTCATTTATGTTGAGAGCACTCATATTATATACAATATAATATATATATTGATGGGTTAATAACAAGTAATGGGCACAACATATGTCAATAACAATGCAAATAATTGTAAAAAGATGTGTAACTTTAGGTGTTTGTATTGGACTGACGACTCCACCCAAACACTCACTCCATAAAACAACTAATAAAAGTTAAGTTGAAAAGCGTTAAATTATTACTGTTATAATCAAATGTAATTATTTTTTAAACAGATAAAGGACTAAAAATCATATTATCAAATAGGAGTTACTGTGAATAGATGTGCACAACATCTGCAAACTTTATAATAATTACCACCAATTTTGATGTCAATTGAATGAATTGCTAGAAATAAAAGCTAACAAATAAAAAGTTAAATAAGATTTAGTTAATGGAAAAGGAGATAATTTTAAAAGTAAGAGAATAATGTTTGGAAGCACTGGTATTTGAAATAATTTTACGTCAATTTTGCCATTAATGCCTATTTTTGTGATCTGTATCTCGAGTTTCACTCCTAAGGGATACAGTTTGGCGTTCGTCTAATTGAGTGCACGCAGGGATGCACTTGTGATGCACTGATGCTCTCATGCATTGCACCGATGCCTCAATATTGCCGATATTGTCATATTGCGGCCCAATCTCTATATAATACAAATATAATGTCTATACGACACTCCACTTATTTATTCTACACTTAGTCTACCCAATGATGCCTTCTCTATAAAAATATATGTTATATGTTTTGAACATAAATCGCTGCACCCAACCAACCAACCATCTGTCCTATCAACTCAACTCTATTTTAATACTGATGAGTCCATAATACTGCCTCATCACTACTACATCCCTTTCCATTAGTATCAGCTAATAAATGAAGCATAAAAATAACATATAAATATTATAACATCTTATTAAACGAAATAATGATTGAAATAAATATAACTTAATTTTTTAATTGTTTTAGTAATTGTTTATTTTAGAAAATAATTAAATCAATCATAAAAATTAATTTTACTGATAAATTAAAATAGGTTGATTATTTAAATCATATACATAATTTTGTATATATTTTTATTATAAATAAATAAACATTTTTAATTTATTTATTTAAATTTTAAGTCATTTTAATGCAGATATTATTAAAGAGAATTATTGATTAAATGGCAAAATTGATGCGAAAATAAGTGAAAATTTCCCTAAAGGTTACATAGGATTAGAGACAATAAGCGGATAAATAGTGAACTGTATTTAAATGGTTTGAATGCAGTCATGCAATAGAAACGATGGTCTCATGAATACAACTGAGCCCGTCGTCAGTGCTAACGGTTATGAGTTTGCCTTAAGTTTTGGTTCATTTGCAGCTCAGGTTATTGTAGAGATAGATGTACTGTACTTCTGGGATATAATACTGTAAGAGTATATACTGTACAATACAGTAGTATATCATTGTATGTACTTTTCATATGATATGATATTGTGGTAACACATGGCTGACCATCAGTAAATGGCGCGTAACAATTCATCACTATTTATATATCTTATGCAACATTATCTACAAATTGAAAAGATTTGCTAAATTGAAAAAAAGTTGTCTTTATAAATACAATATAAAAACATTTCAAATTTGTTTTGTCTATAGCTTTATTTGCCATTATTATTATTATTATTATTATTATTTACTACTATATTGTTGTTACTATTATATACTCTATTGTTGTTACTATTAAACTTCATTTGTAGCCCATTATCTATATGTGGTTTCACTTCAATGTTACCGTACAAACCATCAGTCTTTGATATTGTCAATACATTCACTTATAATATTTATTGATCATAATATATCACATAACTTTAGTATATACAGTATAACACAAAATAAAACATAAATAAAAAGAGAAAAGACAAATACAAAAGTAATTTATTGATAAAATTGAAAGACAAACCAAACGCCGCTATAAAAGCAGGAGTCGGCTGACGACTGAGGGAAACCAATTTAATGAATAAAGCTTTACTCAGTTTAGTATAGTTTATGTGTATATAACTGTGCAAAAGCTACCGATTCTATTCTCCTATTACTTCTCTTGAGATGTAACTTAACTATACTCTAGATTTTATTATAGTCTCAGACAAACAACCGAATTCATAGCAACATTACAAACCAATTATATTGATAACTCATTTTATTATTAGTAATAGTAGTAATAGTAGTACCATATACTCAATTATTATATATAATTATACTGTATATACTGTACTTTATTATATAATAGTTTAGAATAAGTACAGTATTATCATTTAAATTTGATGAAATAAATTAAAATAAATCTTAATAAAACTAATATTAATATTAATTGAAAGTAAAATACTGTACATTAATATATTTAAAATGAGTTTTAAAATTGAAATGATTATAATATAAAAATTAATATTTTTTTCAAATAAATATTAGTGAACAAGAATTAAAAATAATAATACATTTTACATATGCAAAATAATAATTGTTTATTTGTGATAATAAAATAATACAGTATAATAATAAATCGTTGTTTAGATCTAACAGTTAAGTTCATTGCCTAATCACCCAATAGCTTGATATAGTGATTATTAATAAAAAAAAGTTACCACAAAAAACTATATACAATATATTATAGTAATTATACTCTCATCATATATACAATACTGATTGTTATTACCCGTGGAGTCAGACTTAATTCATGGCCTCAATCATTGCCGGGACTGTAATTTTAGGATAAAATAGTCACTTGTGTGCCATTGCAAAGATAGCAATTTGCCAAATCATAGCCATCTGAGCTTAAATGACGTCAAATATAGTTAAATAGCTAATGATATGATAGTTGGAGTCTTAATATTAGTTATTTATATGAGACAACTCACTATTACTTTACAATATAATACAATACCGTATATTACTTGCAATTCAACAAAACAACAGATGCTTTTCAATAATTTATTGTTTCTAATACTGGAATAAATCACTAAATTGTTTCACCTTTTAATCTTTCAAAAGTTAATAAAATATATGTTTATCTATAATGTTATCATTTTAGTTCATATTATTAATCTGTTATTTAATGGAGTTATTAATTGTTTGAATCACAATCATTAATATAATGCTTAAATGAAATTAATGTTTAAATTAAATTAAAATTTGTTTATTTAAATTTTGCTTTTAAAATTGTCAATTGTTGGTTATTTTATTTAATTATATTTTAATGAGTTAATTAAAAATGCAAATAATTATTGATTTTTATATTATTTTTTTAGTAATTAATAAAATAGTAATATACTATACAAATAACAGTTTGGTATCACATTGAATGTTATCTAATAAAAGCTCATTAATGTGAACACAAGTAATGCTATAAATATAAAATTAATTACTTAAAAGCTGATGAATTAGTTTTTAATTTATGTGACTCTAAATTGAATGCTTTGCTTGTATTATAAGCAATATAAAAGTGGTGATAGTTTTTTCATTCAACACTATCATTGCTTTTACATTGAATGTCATTATAAGCAATTTTCGCTTATAATATACTAAATACGATACTAATTAATTAATGCAAAATATCAAATGAAATGTTGTTTAAATAAATAGCATTATTATTATTATACTATAATTATTACTTAATATAATGTTTTGCTGTTTGTTGAATAATAATAATAATGCAAATTTGAAAAAGACCATTATCTTTGATTTAGTACATATAAATTACAGTAGGCTTCATTACTAAAATATCAATCATTTTACATATTAAATAATTGTACTCATTTTGTTGTATAAATTAATATTGCTAATGTTCAGCAATTAATAAAAATATTATTCATATATTAATACTATTGCAACTGTAATATATATGAATTACTATTAATGACATGTAATTTTGATGCAAAAAAGACTATCAAACTGTTAATCTCATTTTCTTAGTTAATGATTAGACATTTAATTTGTTTTATCAACTGAGCTACATGTGCTAATTTGCAGTACTTATACAATAATATATACATACAATATATATATATATATATATATATATAGAATATATACAAAATGAATAGTACAATAATTTGCTATAATGTACAAAATATAATGCATCTGCAAATATGATGCTTGAGTTATGTTTAAAGTGAGTTTTTAAAATAAATGACTAAATATATTGTTTAATGCACACAATTTTCATGTGTTATGTATTATATTATATACTGATAGTAGTATTAGTAGTGAATGTAAAATAATGTATATTTGACAACAAAATATCTTAAATGTAATGCTAGTGCGCGGGTATGTAATACAGGCCACACTTGTTAATGATTATTGCTTTCGCAATGCAAATGCCTTTAAATAAATGTCTAAATGCACTAAAGTTTAGCCACCGATGGCATCAAATTTAACTAAAGAACTTGTATTTGCTTTTATATAACAACATATGAAATATGGCATTAAAGCTATGAATGTGAGGCACAGTTAGCATTCAAGTCACTCTCTATCTGTATCTCTCTTTTAGTGAATATTGTCGATATAGAGCACTGGGATTTAGTATTCACCTAAACTAAACTAATGGATAGCAAAACGCATTAAGAGTCATAAATAATTCAATGTAACGGCAATGACTCGTCCCTTAAGATCCTAAGATTAATTGGGTGTCCACACAGTCCACAACTAGTGACCCTCACATGACTAACAAATGATCATATGATGGCATACAACACACTCAATCAAGTCTTAGTAAAGCCATCCTATCCATAGCATACCTGTTTTAGTGGCTTCTCTATGTTATTTGGCCATAAAGAGTTTCAAACGTTTGGGTGGATCTCCTATTACAGACATCATAATCGTTAGCAAATCTATTTATTTTGTTATATAAATATACTGTAAATGTATATTAATACTGTACTCTATTTTTATATACTATAGAATATACCGGAATAACGTTATAATATTAGTACTGTACTTATCATTTTAATAAACATTGTCTTAAACTATAAAAACATTTCAATTTGAGTATAAAGATAATGTGTATAAATATTTATCATATATTTAGCCACTGATTAACTAATCTTATTATTATTATTATTTTAAAATTAGTATAAAGAATCTACTGTAAAAGTTTATTATAACATTTTTATCTATAATTACTACTAACGTTACTACTACTACTACTACTACTACTACTACTACTACTACTACTACTACTACTAMTAATAATAATAATAATAATCCTAATAACTTTAAGACATTTGTTTTGTCTGTTTGTTTGTTTGTTTGTTTGTTTGTTTGTTTGTTTGTTTGTTTGTTTGTTTGTATGTGTGCACACTTCCTCAACAACCATTTTTTAATTCAAAGCTAAAAATATATTGTTATATTTTCAATTTTAATTTAAAGCAATATTATTTCTATGGGAAATTTTAAATGATTATTGAGCTCAGGTAGGTTTTAGGGACAGGTAGGCTGGTGTCGTGTAATTACACTTTGCTATATTATATGAGTTACAGGGCACCGGGAGGTAAGCTACCTGTGCTAAATTTTTGCAAAATTTTCTCAAATGCAAAAATTTTCAATTTGTGTTAAAATTTTCAATTTTAATTTAAAGCAATGTTATTTCTATGGGAAATTTTAAATGATTATTGAGCTCAGGTAGGTTTTAGGGACAGGTAGGCTGGTGTCGTCTAATTACACTTTGCTATATTATATGAGTTACAGGGCACCGGGAGGTAAGCTACCTGTGCTAAATTTTTGCAAAATTTTCTCAAATGCAAAAATTTTCAATTTGTGTTAAAATTTTCAATTTTAATTTAAAGCAATGTTATTTCTATGGGAAATTTTAAATTTTTGTTGAGCTCAGGTAGGTTTTAGGGACAGGTAGGCTGGTGTATCGTGTAATTACACTTTGCTATATTGTGTGAGTTTATGGCACATTTAGCTACATGTGTTAAATTTCAGTAAATTTTTTTCAAATGCAAATTTTTTTTCGCAAAAATTAAATTTTCAATTTTTATTAAAATTATTTAAATATATATAAAAACTAAAATTTCTCAAAAGTTTAGTCG
This sequence comes from Oppia nitens, assembly GCF_028296485.1. Lineage (NCBI taxonomy): Eukaryota > Metazoa > Arthropoda > Arachnida > Sarcoptiformes > Oppiidae > Oppia > Oppia nitens. Next base: position 2,186,904 of record NW_026533253.1, on the reverse strand, counting down.
AATTAATGTGTATTGGTTCAGTAATTTTGTTACATTAGGTTATGTAGTAGTTGTATAAACAAATTAAGTCTCATTCAAATTACTTATAGTAAATATTTTTAAATTAGTAAAAGAATTGCACGGCTATACATGTTGCTCGGGACAAACTAGTAATAATAATAATAATAATAATAATAATAATAATAATAATAATAATAATAATAATAATAATAATAATAATAATAATAATAATAATAATAATAATAATAATAATAATAATAATAATAATAATAATAATAATAATAATAATAATAATAATAATAATAATAATAATAATAATAATAATAATAATAATAATAATAATAATAATAATAATAATAATAATAATAATAATAATAATAATAATAATAATAATAATAATAATAATTCTGTGAGTTAATTATATGATAATATAAGTAGTTTTTCTGATATAATGAGATCGTTAGGAAAGTAAGCAAAATTGGTTAAAATGTTTGATATTATTGATGCTATAATTGACGACAATATGTTTTAGACTTATAGCGAGTGTTGATTTGGATTCATAGAGACACTTAGGGTCTGATGTGTTGCCAATGAATGAGACTAACTCTTAGTAATTAAGTGTACTCTAACTGAATAGCTATGAGAAGTGGAGATTTGAGTTAACAGTGCTATAATAGTACTTATATAGTGCTAACTGTGCTAAAGAGTGCTGAGATGCGAGAAAACAGAGACTAAGCATTAAATTAATGTTGAAAAGAGTGAGAAATAATGAAACGCTTGATAGCACTCAACTAATAAATTGTTGCCAATGTATGCCATTGTATGCCATTGTATTGCAAACTATGGTAAACACTCTTTTATAACAGTCTTTTGTTTTATTAGACACAGAGATAGTGATCTCTCAGATGGTCTCCCATTTGGATTAACTCTTTAGTGTAGACTTGGCTCTAAAGGGTTCGATTAATTAAGACTCCGTTTGTCAAACCGTTAGCTAACTAAGCATCTCATCCCTAAGGCTTACATCACTAATCATTACTTTCCTTTTTTCTATACTATCTATAGATTAATAGAAATCAAAATAAGATAATTGTGATGACAGCTCACATGTCATTTATGGATTAAATTATACCAGATTTTCATTTATTTAATACAATTTATATATTATTTCGGATTAAATCGTTACAAACATACGGGTTCTCAGTCTATATTATATATAATATGTGGTTATCATATATATATATATATATATATATGTAGCAAATATTGTACTGTAGTTTATTTCTGTATAATCAATATGTGTATGTTTATATGTTTTTGACCAATAGTTGAGCCAATATAGTTCAAAGTGGTGTGAGTTTGTGTGTGTGTGTGTGTGTGTGTGTGTCGTTGTGTGTGATTATTGAGTTTAACCACAGTTAACGACATTTTCTTTTTAGTTAAGCCCCTGTACTTACATGGCATCACTCGTGTCAATGTATATCCTCTGGGAGTGCAATGCATGTCACTTCTCTACTTCTCTTTTTTTTATCGTAGACTTCACTTATCATTCACTATAACTCACTATACTATACACTCTATTAGTCAACAACACATATAGTATGATATGATTGCGGTCACAGTTAAGGCTATACCTAATATATATATGAACACATCGTTTTTGTTGTATATACAGTATATATCTATAAAATGTTATCATCAGATTTATAAGTTTGAAAATATATTAAATATACAGATAGACTGTCTATCTTTTCATGAATAGACCTCCAATTCCTTTCACATTTGCTGTAATTATTCTGGGAATACGAGACACTATATAAATCTTATTGATTTTTATATAATCTATGAAAATAACTTTTCAACAATTTATTCGATCAAAATCATAAAAAATATATACAATTTCTATAACAAACTCAAATTAAACAAACTTTAAAAACTATAAAACATATCGTATTCTATACTGAATTTAGATTCTTATTTTTGAATTCTAAATATCATTTTATATGTATTTTCAAAAATATATTAAATATCGTTTTTAATATAATATATGTCAAAAACTTATTCAAAATTTTAAATTTGCAAAATTTATTTTAACCTATTTCTTAATAACAAATTTATATATAAAGTCATCTTATATTGAATTTTATATTTTTAAATACATTATATTGATATATTAGTTGAATGCCATTTATATTTTTGTGATTCAGTTTTTTTAAATAGTAATAATAATAATACTTTGCAGTAATATAGGCTTAAATATTTCAATTAGTTTTTACAAAATAATAAATAATTTATAGTATATTACATTTTAATTGATTAAAGGGTATCAAGATAAAGTAACTATCAAGATAAAAGTTTTTTAAGTGTTTAAAGCTTTTTAATTAAATAATATAAAATTAAAATAAATTTATTTTACAGTTTTTTACACTTTTCAATTTAATTGATGAATATGTTGATAATATAATGAATTGTAATAAAAATGGTATCACTAACGCTCTGAAAGACAACAACAATATTGTCAATAAAATTATACTTTTTTAATAAAAAAAATCTAATATTTATTTTGTTGCAATTTTTAAGGGTTATCTAAACATATTTTTCCTTTTTATTATTAAAGTATTGATAGTATTGCGATATAATTACTTAAACATTGGTCAATAAATATCAAACTTTTATAATATGATGTTGAGGTCAGAGGTTGTATCGCAACATTGGTTTTACAGCAAAAAAAGTTTCTATTGTTAAATAGTCTATAATAAAAATTAAATACTATTTACTGTAAATAAAAGATTCAGAATTTGATAGATAAAAGATAATACAAATAAAGTTAACTTTAATTATATGTCATTAATATATTGCCATCTATTGGTTCAAAACATAATGTATGCAATGTTGGCAAAAGTGAATTAAAAATTGAAAATTATATGAAATTAGTTATAAATTTATTTATATATTTATCATAAATCCTGTTAGCGATTAAAATGTAATATAACGATTGAGCATGCACAATTTGATGATAATCAACTATTCAATCCGATTAAAATAAGGATTTATTTTTTTATCGTTAATCTTGTTGACGAAAATAAATTGAAATAAAAGTGGACTAAAAATAAACGGATTATTCACTTTGGTCTGACATTACATATAATTGTATTATTGGAAAATTTGTAGTCGTTTTTTACAGTCTTCACATTTTATAATATTAAATAATTTTAAGTAATAACACTTTGTAATAGTTATAGTAATGAATTTATGAATGAATATGGTTTAGTAACAATTAGTGAAAAAAAGTTAAAATCTAAACAATTAGACCATAGAATCAATACAAATGTTGTGTAAAATTCTAACACAACTATCAAATATTGATTAAAACTATTTAAATACTACAGTCATGTGTGTACTCAAGTGAACACGTTATCTGCCGTACGATCCATAGGTTCGATGACCAGAATATTCTTCAATGAATCACTTTCTACGTTCAACCGTATCTAACGGTGACTTCGACGCCGGGGACGGGATATCAACGTTATCTGTCGGGACAGAGAATCTAACGAAAGTAAGGACAGTCGTATATTATTGGTATTTTATATGATTATTGTTGTAATGTAACATTATCTATTAAATAAACCAAGTCATATAAAACTAATTAGTATTATAGCCAATATATTCTAAGTATAAATTATTAAAAATTAATATTTTTATAAATTTCACGCTATAATAATATTACATAAAATATTGTATAGAAAAAATAAAGACTAATTAGAGMTTATATTATATCTTAAATCAATATTGAAATAGTGTTGAATAAATAATTTGTTAATTTGATTTTTTTTACATTTTTTAATCTGTTTCTTCAATTCTATGTTTTAATGTATAATACAATACTACGATATAATTTATAAGTGATTAATATTGAATTTTTAAAAAATCAATATTACTGTTAGTTTTACATAACTTAGATGTCACCGTTTGTATTGCATTTTTGTATACACTGTGATATTAATTTAATACAATATTAAATTTATATATTTCATATTTCATTATTTATTACTGTAGTTAAATTTATATCGTAACAAATATATTGAAATCATACCAATTTATAGTTATAGTGTAACAAATAACAACAACAAAAATAATACAAAATTATTTAATATTTAAATTAATATAAGAATTATATGTTTAATACAGTACAATAAATATTAATAAATATTAATCAAATATAGTTTTAAAGTGTTTACAATGATTTACTTAGTAAATAATTATAATATATATAAATTTATAGTGTTAAAAAAAATAAGCATAAGTTTAATAAATTTTGAAAATGTTACACTAAAAAATATACAAAAATAATATTAATAATAAAAAATCTATGAAGATATAATTAAACTTTACTAATTAATTCAAAAATATAGTAAACTTGACAAATTGTTCCTGATACTTAACATTGTATAGTAATTTTAATAGTAATCATTCAATTATTATTGCTTTACAATGTTAAAGTATCATGAACAATTTGTCAAGTTTATTATACAATTTGTATAACTCGTTCGTATGGTTTTGAAGCAATTTTTTAATTAAACAAATAATTTTATAAAATATAGTAAATTATGAATTAATTAAAAAAATATATTTGATAAATAGACATAATTATATGTTATAAATAATAAATTAGTTTAGAGCTAAAATCATTAACTATTGGAGTATCAAATAATAAATTTATAGTTTTGTTAAAAAAATTTTTAAATATATAGAAAGTTAAAATAATTTAATGAAAAAAATTGATGATAAAATATTAATATCTATTGGAAATGATTTTTTAGTAAAGTATATGATAGCAAGTGTGCAAATAATGTTAAAGTAAGCAAAAAGAGAGTTTTAGTGAAATGCATCGATAGATTTATGCAAACATCAAATAGTTATAATAATAGAGAGTAGGTATGGGAGTCGGCAGTCTAGTTGAACGGTGCATACAGTCTACAATACGAGTGATTGTGAGTGTATAAGCAGTAGAGTTAATATATCTGGTGGTTAGGCAAACACGGACTCACTTACAATTTGATTTCCCTTGTGATCCCTGTCCTCTGTAAGCGTTTAATTTCTCTCTTATTGTTGGTATTGAGAAAAAGCAAAATCAACTCAAGATTGCAATGCAATGATCCGTAGGGACGACCAAACGTCACAAAAGATCACAACTTATTTCGATAAAAGCATTACTCTATTAGCTATACATTGCCCATACATTGCCCATACAGTGCCCATACAGTGCCCATACACTACATATATTTACTATCTTCTCATACCTAAACATGTGTAAGCAATACATGTAATAATGCAAAACATGCTTTAGGGGGGAAGGAGTTTACAATTCAATAATGTTTGCAAAATAACTGCAAATACAATCTTAATCTATAAGTAAAACTATACAATCATTTTATAATATCACGACATTATTATATGTAAACAATATTTGAAAAATTATTAAATAAATAAAACCCTTTTAAGTGATTGTCAATTATTAGGTATACTTATTGTTTGATTTTTTATTGCTATATAACTTTTAAATATATTTTATTTAATCAATAAATCAATAAATAAAATATACTGTAAATTCAAATTATTTAAAATAAATTCAATGATATTTTTATATCATAACAGTATACAGTATATTTTAACTGTATTGTGATATTGGAGTGCCTCTTAAGTATATTATTATTATTATATTATTTTTATTATTATTAAGTAAATGTTTATATGCATTTGCAATTGGGATATATTTCAATTAGATCATCAAACAGTGAATTTTAAGGTTCACTGAATAATTGCTTTATTGTTTGCCTTCAACTCAATACAACATGTTATACATAGTCTAACATACAATACATTACATTATTATGTTTTTTTGAGTTAATAGTTTGCTTATAACATCTGTGCTCTATCTCTTTCTTTCTCTCTCTCTCTCTCTCTCTCTCTCTCTCTCTCTCTCTCTCTCTCTTTACTCACTCACTTAAACATAGATACAATTTGTATGTTATATTTATATTGTATAATGCATTTGTGTTTTACAATTATTGAATGGCTTTATATAAAACTTTTGAAATATCATTTTCATTGGTTTTGTTTAAACAGTATGTATGAGACCCTCATAAGACTTAATTATTTAAACAGAGCATTAACTCAAAGGCATCTTTTATTTGAATTATTTGAATCAATTAAAATATATACTCGTTTTAGTCAAACGCTTTTAAAATGATTTGCTCACTTTAATGAAATTAATTTATGTTACCAAAACATTTTTATCAAGATACAATTACAAGTGACCTAGTTTAACAAATTATCATATTTTATTTATCTAAACGTTAATAAATATTAATTATTTGTAAAAATAAAAACATTTTATAAATGACAAAAATCTTTCAAAATTTATATCATCTCTAGATATATCTGATATTTAATTCAACTTTATAAAAATAAATCTTGATTGTAGTATGAAATAATATTTTTTTAAGTTGCTAGTAATGCTAATAATTAATAAAGTATATTTTTATTTAATATATTGTAGTTTTAAGTAGCTTATTAAATACTATATAATTAACATTTTTAAAAATTGTTAAATTTTAAAAATTTTAAAGAACGATATTTCAATAAAAAATCAAAATTTAGATAATTTAAATTGTTTTAATTATTTTGATTATTTATATGCTATAAAAATGACATTTAAATTTAGTTATTTAAGTTTTGATGATCATTATATAAATGGATTTATAAATTAATGAATTAAACTCAAATGTAATAAAAATACAATTGTTATTTTTAATACTAGATTAGTGTTATTGCTTATGTAATATTAATCACATGATAAATCATACTTAATAAATTATAGTCATTTTAAGACAAAAATATTTATAAATTAAATTATTAATTATAACTTTACTCATATTTACTTTGATTATAGTTTGAGATAATCATAACATAAATATTGTCTAATATCTACTGGAGTGAAGTTTTTGCAATTTTAATGCAATAAATAAATAGTTAGTACATTGTCGACGAAAATGTGAAATTTTATTATCTCATAACTAATAAGATTGAGTAAATGTTAGGAGAAAATAGTAATAGTGATACATAAATATATATAGCAATGTTAGGGACAGTAGTGATGGTTGAGATTACTTTTGAGATTTGAATGCGCCTAAAGACCAATATATCTCAATTATATTAACTTATATTACATACAATTTTGTTAAAATAATGAGAATAAGCAAAAATAATGCCACTTCTCGTTTAAAATTCATCACAACATTATATGAAACCAACATTGAAATTACAGTATATTATAGGTAACAATACTGAATAAAAGGGCCAACCATATAGTTAGTAAAAAAATATTAACTATTTAATCATTTTAACAAAATTAATAATTATATAGATTTAAAGTATTTAGAAATATAAATATATTTTTGTCACATATTTTAGATAATATTATATGTTTATATAAGTAATAAATATAATATATATGAATAGTGGACACTTGGTATGTGTGCTATTGTTGTCATAAAATATTTATAAAGCATTTCATGAACTTTAGATAATATTCATGTAATATGTTGTCAGAGATGCGAGCATTTTATCATTGGATTCATTTTAATGGTAAAACGTTTTGATAATTCAAGTGCTGTCCCACTAAAACATTAATGATTTCATCCAATTTTCTTTGATGTCTTTCCCAAGTGTTTGTGTGTTTTGATAAATATTTAAATAGTGTGCGGACTCATCATCCCTATCCCTATCATATCCTATCCAATGGTATAAACAGTGTATTACTAAAGTAAAGTTGTTGTCAGTTTCACTCGAGACTAATAAAATTGAAATGACTTATAAAGCTTACACTATTTATTATACACATAACGTTAAACACTACATTACAGGTGCTGTTTGCTTGATTGGCCTACCATTCCTTAAAGAGTACTTTCCGGCACATATATATTATATAAACTAAATACAGTATATATTGTTAAGATGTTATGTATATAACATAGTACCTGTAATTTATAATAATTGGTGAGTTTGGTCTAACAGCACATTATATGTTATCCATTCATACAATATTAGTGACATCTCATCTACACTTCTAGTATAGTATATGACTAACCAATTCCTATAGGAAAAGCATCCAAACGAATGAAAGCCAAATTCAAAATGAGTTCAATTTAAATATTAATGATATATATGACCGAAGGATCGACCATATAGTGGATTATTCATATTAATAATTGTTCACTATTTATAAATACACATATTTTCTAGTTTTCAAATATATCATGTAATATGTGGGTCAAAAACACATCAATATAAATATAATGCTAATGTATTAGTCTTTATATACTTGATATTTATATGTGCAAAAATATATACAGTACATGTATGTATTTATGTATGTATGTACAGTATATATGTATGTAATGAGTATACGAAATATCAGTATATAGAATATAGAATATAATACATAATAATTATTATTTGGTATTTTAACACAAGTGATAAAACTTTATTCTTAATTTATTTAACAATTGAGAAATTAGTAGAGTTTAAGACAAGCAAATTAGCGTAAACACAAAAACTGACAATGAATTGAATGCATTCAAGCATTCAGGGATGCAAACGATGCAATACTGGTAGTATAGATGGTATGACTGCTATTTATTACTGCAACTCATTAGTACCACATATATAGCCATCAATTTGCTTTACCGCTACGGGATTTAGTGATCACTCAAGCAAAACAAAAGCATTTATTGAAAGATCCAGAGAGAGAGAGAGAGAGAGAGAGAGAAGAGAGAGAGAGTTATGATACGTATTAATGAGACTTAATTTAGTTGATTATTAAGATCATAGAAATCAAATCAAAACTATTGAACGGTTTTTAGTATTAACAACATTTAAAAAGCCATTGAATTATAGTAAATTCAATAGTAGTTTAATATGTATTAAGTATTAGACAACGCATTGAAAGTTTATTTTGTTTGTCTTTTATAAGGCTGTATCCTATGAAGTGTTGTCTCTTTGAATAAGTGAAAGCAAAGCCTATCGTTTGTGTTCACGTCTATCGTCTCATTGCTATTACTATAGAGATAAGTGTTTAGTTGGCTTTGCTATACTTCTGATGACGCTTTGCCTCCAATTTATTCATTCATCTGTAAAGAGTCGCAGCCAAGAGGGGATTTAAGACGAGGAACGCTATTGTGAAGCCATCCGATAAACAGCACTACCATTACTACCATTATTACCCACACAGTCATACCAGTCCTTGCAATCATCCGGGCGTGTAATGAAAGCACTCGCTCTCGTCTTTGCGCACCCAATACATACAATACCCATACTATATCCATACTATACCAAACCATACATTTAGCCATACTATACCATACAATGGCATTTAATGCAAAATTTCCACCGATTTTGGATTAACTCTACGATCGCTTAATACTTCACATCAACCTTATCACCGCCAACTCATATGACGGCTCCCACTACGACACATACACACAGATATACACTATAGTCTATAACACACACAATCATCCTTTCTTTTGTCTCATATATTATTTGAAGCTATTATTTTCACAGTTAATACTAATACGAAATTTTAAATCTAATTTGACTATAATTACCATACATTTATTCCATAATACCATTCAATTTACTGCAGTCATTATAATAATTATTATCAATTTATTAAATTTAAATCTAAACTAAATTTTTAAATAAAAAGATAATAGTTTATGACACGAATGAATTGTAGACAAGTAATTATTTTCTGTTATCAAAAGATTAACTGCAAATTAATCCTTATTTCCTGCAAATCAATTGCATTGAATGCGTCAAGATTTAGACTTTTTCTGTATTAATCAATTTAATGTTTGCGTTTATAAATATATATACAGTATATATAATGAATATCCTAGAATTGCAATAGTTATGTCAAATTATTTTTACATGTAATTCATTGCATATTATCCAATATTCTAAAATTAACAGTAACTTTACATCATTAATATTATTAAATAATATCTGGTATACTGTCTGACAGTTGACAGTCAACTTAGATTGACATCTAAATAAAGTGTCACTTCATATCACACTTTTTAATATTTTCTGTTATTATTAGTATAATTATATAATAACAAATCATTTATTAAATTGCATTTCACTCATTAAAATGCTTTTTGTTTTTTATATAAAACTATACAAAATTTTATAATTTGTTTTAATTAATATATATTTATATATATAGTTATAATTTGTTTACATAATATTAATTCAAGAAGTGATCAAGATTTTATTGTGTCACTAATTTAATATACTGTATATATATATATTATCAGATATTAATTACTCGATTGTATGCAAAATTTTGTTTTTTTTATCACATAAAATATGCAATAATATAAAAATATTTATTATTTTTGTTTATTTTATTTAATTAAATATTTTAATAAATATATTAGCACAATTAATTGTCATTTATAAAAAAATTTAGTAATTAAATTAAATTAAAATATTTGCAAAAAGTAAATGCAATAATTTTTATTATAACTATATTATATATATAAAACATCATAATATTGGTTAAATTGTTTTAGATTTTTTAATATTTAGATTATATTTATAAGAAAATAAAAAACTATTGACAAAAACTATTGCATTAATATAGTTTAGAATAACTTAAATAATTTAGAATATTATACATGAATTTATAAATATAAGCAAATTATTTATTTGCTATTTTAATGAATAAATAAAACATTTTAATACTTCTAATGGAGTGAAATATAAAATATTTAAATATTTGTATTTATTTTTATTATAATAAGTTTTAATTATTTCCTTTTGTAGTAGAGATCTAACTCTCGATTGACTGTCTTTAAGACAAAAGTACATTATTTTGTAGAGAACTTCAAGAAAACCGTCTTTTGATAAAACTTTAATTATTCGCGTCATTAGCATTGCTATCAATTAGGGAGTCTTCAAAAAGAACGTCCGTTATTATTTAATAGTATGCACTGATAATTGCATTTGCAATTGCTTTGGCATTATTATAAGCAATTTTTAAATTTAACATATGATTTAGTTATTATATTTAATAAATTACTAATTTATTTTTTACAAAGGTTATTCAAATTAGTTAATTTGATAAATTATTTCCAAATTATTATATTGTATTAAACTTAATTTATATTAAAAAGCAATTTTTTAATTATTTCAATATAACTGTAAGTTATACAACTAAATACAACATATGTAATTTGAAGTCATTTTTTAATTTTTTTTTAAATAATCCATAACTCACTAGTATTGATTCATATTTGCTATAATAAAATTTATATACAGTAAAATTTTTTAAAAATTTATTTACTGTACTATATTATAATGTAAGTATCGTTGATAATAATAATTGAATTTAAAAATTTGTAAACTTAGTAGACTTATAAAGACAGAGAAATGGAGACATAAGATAAGCTCGACTTATAGTCATTGATGCAAAAATCAGTGCAAATAATCTAAAAACTATTGGTGTTTAGCAAACTATATAAATAAAGACTTTGTTTTTTGTCAAAAGCGTATCGTTTAAGCGGTTTTTCAACATTAGGGCACATGTATTGAGAGCTACACTTGATTTGCACCTGTGTTTTACTTACAAGTAGATCAAAAAGGAAGCCGACGGCACCATATATGTGATTATTATTATTATTAATAGATTTGATAATTTAATAAACAAAGTAGTTATTTGTCAAATTTAACCAACAAATTAATGAATATATTATATATAAATTTATGTATAAATTATATTCAAATCATTGACTTTATTATTATTATTGTCAAGCATTATAAACTTGTTGGAAGTTAATGACAATTAATTACTATATATATAAAATTAGCAATTTATAAAAATAAACTATAATATGATTTAAAATAGGCAATTATGATAATGGTGATATTTAAATATTATTAATCAAAGCGTTATGTAAATTATTAGTGCCTCTGTTTCATTAAATTTGAGTCATTATATAGTATCAAATAAATTGAAGGCATCAGTGAAAGGCATGTCTTTCATATAATGGTTAGTTTGGATGTCATTTGGGAAAAGTCAAGTGGTATTAGTTGTATGAGTGTATGCATCGACTGACATGCTATGAGCCGTTATGTCATAATTGTAATCATTTTGGGATAAAATAATTTGAGTCGAGAAGAAATAGGTCCACAATCACTGTCTTTATTACATTTCATGTCATATTTACTACTATATCACTATACTGTCGGTCATATAGCATAACATTAGTATTGCATATTTTACGCAAAAATTAATCTCTTAAAACATTTTATTAAAGTAATGCTTTATAATTTAAATCTTAGTTAAACACAAAATGAGTCTCTCATCTCATTTTAGACTAAATAAAAAAAATAAAAATAAAGTTTAATAGAGATTAGCTTAAAATAAAAGCTCATATAATATAATATTGTATTAATAAGAAGTAAACTGTATATTATATACTATATTTAATGTTAAATATTATATCACATAATTTAACTGAGACTTATAAACATTATGTTAAGTAAAAAAGCGTTGAAAATATTTGTCTATTGCCTCCCATTTGAGAGTTTAAATCCTCTATTATTTGGATATAGAATTTCAGAAATTACTATCAAAAAGACACCACTTTTGTGCCATTTTTGCACTTATAATATATGTTTGCAAATAATGTCTACTCGTTTAGTAATATACAATGTAATGTAACAAATAATAAAATAGCAGTCATATAGTATAGTAAAAGACATAATATGTAAAAACTTTAAGCATATATGCTATGTATAGTACAGTAATTTTAGTTATTAAAGATTAGAATAAAGTATTTTTCTGTTTCATATGTTTAGTCTAATGTTGTGTTAAAATGACAGCACAGATATCGATAAGATATAGTAAATATAGCTAAATGTTATGAGTAAACATCATAATAAATACTCATAACATTCATCATAGGCTTTAAACATCAAAATTATTGTTCACTATTTGACTCTAAACACACAATTACTCGATGCAAACGGCACTACCATTTGGACAATAGTTATAACGAGTTTTTAGAGACAACTGCAAGTAATATGGAGGTTAGGGGTTAGGGTTGCCTCTCATTGCTATTTCATTATATCTTACAAATGCTTTATTTGAACGATAATTCATTCAACAAATCCTATGAATGCTGTCAGCAAACACTTGATAAGTGACTTTAAGGACTAAATTTAATGAAAACCAATTGAGACTCAATGACAGCACCCGACAGAACTGACAGCACCTGCTCTGCGATTATCGTTATGTGTTAAGAGTGATAACTAAACCAAACTTACATTATGTCATTCAATATAACATAGATTCTTGAATATGATTATTATTATTATTATTATTATTATTATTATCATTATTATTTACAAATTAAATGATACATTATAACAAAAAAAAATGTTATTGATTTTACAAACAACTTAAATAAATGTAATTAAAAATAATTGTTAAAATATTACATAAATTATAACTACTATAATCGTATTTAAATTATATATTTTTTATAATTGTAAAGTCATAAATCATATTTTTATAAAATGTTTTCGTGTAATTACATAAATAATAATAACAGATTTTTATGTTTATTTTAATAAATGGCAAATTGTAAATAATGTATAATATAAAGTATATATTAATTGAGTTTATATTAAATAAATAAATTTGTTTTTTATTTATAAATTAGAATATAAATATTTTTATTATAATTAAAAAATATAATGATATTTTTACAGTTATTAAATACATTGTTATTACAATTAATTTAATAAAGATGTATAAATAGAAAAAATTGTATAATAATAGGATAAATAACAAATATTTTGTTACAAATAATTTATTTTTAAGTTAAATGATTTGTAGATTAAATGAAGTGTTTAGAAGAAGTGTTAAGTTTATTGTGAATAACACTATAATAAAGTAAATACAATGATGTATAGGAAAGGAGTGAATGCAAGCATGAGATAGGAGTGCGGTTACAGAGCAGTCAAATGGGCCTCAATTGCGGTCTTTTTCATGTTTGTCTCAAAAACCCGAAACTCAATACAACCGATTCATTGCACTGAAATACATCCCGATGTCTCATATGTGTCGGTGTATGTCATCTGTGTCCTCAACTTTGACATCAAAATAAAGCATTTTTTTATTTAAACCAAAATTAGCCTTAATTAGAGCCAAATTTGTATTTTCCAAATACATAAATAAATTCATTCCTTATATACTATATATGAATGTCATTCCTAGTCCTACAACCATGTGATATGTGGTATGTTTTGGTGCAAAATTGAGTTCACTATATATTTCAGTCAATTTAGTCGATACACTACATAACTATACCAAAGTTGTGATAAATGTCTGGTCTTGTCGTTGACAAAGTGTACCACAGCTAACATTATTGAAAAATATTAAATAACGATATACTTAGACTTAGACTTAGATAGTCCAATGTTATTATGATACTGTATAGTAAAGTCACACTGTTAGCTCATCTCCCGGTGCTTATATTTGCTCAGTATGTAGATAGTAGTCCGTAAGTCAAATATGTGACGGGAAATGATAGGAATGCATATAATTTCACTGATTAGGAGCACATATACATTACATATACTTACCATTTAGTTATAGTTTCAATTTAAATAACAACTTAGTAAATGTCAATTTATATGTTAGTTATGTTTCATAAATAATTGTTACATCAATTTGACAAATTTTTTTAATAATTACTTTTGCTATTTTACAGCATCTCATTAATTATATACTATCCATTTAAAACATACTAATACCGTATTATACTTATAATTTCATATGTTTTTCAATTTTTTGCATACGTAAAACATTTAAGTGATTTCATAGAAAATATATATAATATTATATGCAACTTATTTTATAGAGTAATTGAAATTAAGTGTTTTTATGATAACATTTTCATTTAAAAGTTTAACATTATTCTAACCAAATTTATATTTATGTTTCAATTTTATTACAATTTATTCCAAAACTTATAATAAAAAATAGTTTTTATATTTATAATTTTAATTGCAGATATAGATTATAATTAATTGTATATACAGATTGTTTATTTGTATTTAATATAATTGTATAACCTATAAATATATTTTTAACCTATTTAAATTTAGAGGTTGTATTAATTTAAACATAATATTATAAAAGTTACTATCTTAAACAAACCTAATTGCAATTGTATATATTGTAAATATTTTAATTATCAGTATATTAAGCTCATTAAGATTAATACCTTGTTTTCATAAAGCATTCTCTGCAAGTATTTCTCTCAAAGTATAAAATCGTTTTCATTAAGTTATACTTAGCATTACTTTTATAATTATTAATATTTATTAATCATTTAGATTTTGATATTTATATTGACATAAAATATTAATAAAAAATTGCAAATAATATAATAAATACAATATATATGTAAAGCATGTGCTTTACGTCATGCTTTGTAAGTATTTTTTATTAAGTATTTGAAGTCTACTTTCTCTCAATGTTTTGTGTTTTTGCTAACTTTAAAAGTCAAGTATAAGTAGTTTTTATTAAGAAATTTTGAAAGTACTTTGAGAGATTGCTTTATGAAAACAGGGTATAAGATATCTAATAATTTGTATACAGTATTTGTTATAATACTTTGCTTAAACTCAAGATAATATAAATCATTTTAAATGATTATTTATAATAATTTATTAGAAATTCAACAGTTTTATAATAATTCAAAACAAATTTGATTAAAGATTTAAATGATTTTTTTTAAACTTATGACTAAATGTTACGAATTGAATTATACTATTGAAACCTAATTTTGTAATTTGTTTTTTTATTTTTCATAGTATGCTATTTGTCTCAATTTCCATAAGTTTCGATTTAATAATAAAAATTCAATACAAATATAGATTTAGCTAATCATAAAAAATGAGAAATAAGAGACTAGAGTTTCAAATAACAAGTAAATAATAAATTCAATTATATAGTATACTTAAATATATATATATATATATATATATATATATACAGTATATATATATATTCTATAATTTATATAAGAAATAATAACCGCAGGAATAAATTAGAAATAAAAGAATCAAATAATAAAGTTTATGGCAATTTGAGAGGCACTCCACTCATTCACTGATAAATTGTTTGTAGTGAGTGCTCCCTCAGCTTAGTGCTGCCCGTGCCGTATCACTACTACTACTACTATAATACGATAAATTAATCAGTGATTAAACATGTGCCACATTTCCCATTTAATATTACCAAAATCATTTATTAAGAGGATTCAAATAAAGTGATGCAAAGAGAGAGAGAGAGAGAGAGAGAGAGAGAGAGAGAGAGAGAGAGAGAGAGAGAACAATGAAAGAGATGTATTAGAAATGATTTAACTGTTAGAAAAAAACTTTCCAATTTGGAGATAATGTTTTAGTTATACAGTATATATACTGTATATATTGAATGGCAATGCAATGCTGTACACAATTTAATGTAATGTCATCCTCAATGCTCAAGTCATAGCACAACTACCAGTGCAGGCAATGCCAACTTATTTTGTTGGTCTGGTTACGCAAAATTAGATGAGAATCGGTGCGAAACGCATCCACTAAAATGTCAAACTCTTACACAACTTTATTATCTTATTCTTTCGTTTTTATAGTTCTTCTCCAAAAATACAAGACTTTACTAAATTGAGTGATAATTCAGTTTTACTATTATTTTTAGATAATTATTTTTGAATTATACTGTATATTATAATGAGTTAATTATAAATGAATAGTTTAGACATTTTATTAATTGTTCAGTAAATAAATTAATCTAAATTTTTGTTAAAATATTGATATACAGTTTTAAGTATATAATTTAAAGTAAATTTTTTATTTTATAAAATTCAACTTTTTAAAAATGTAGATATAATGTAATATTTTTTATGTATATAAATATGAAGTAAAAAATATAAATTGAGTTTATTTAGAAAAATTTTATGTAACATTAGATGTTTTCAAGTAAAATATGAAATATGAAGTACAGTACTCGTCAACTAAGATGAATGATTTAAATGAGAGTCATATCCTATTAATTTCGTGGACCATAATCCATGTGATAGGCATATCAGTTGCCTGAGAATGGGAGCACTGGTAGTTATAAAAGCAGTGATGCTTATGATGTGGGTCTTGTCGTATTTAGTGTCTTGTGGGACACAACCAAATGTTTGCAAAAAAATTAATGTCACCGAAGGTATAGTTTATAATGACATTCAATTGTTTCCATAATAGGTTCACTTGTATTGTATTG
This sequence comes from Oppia nitens, assembly GCF_028296485.1. Lineage (NCBI taxonomy): Eukaryota > Metazoa > Arthropoda > Arachnida > Sarcoptiformes > Oppiidae > Oppia > Oppia nitens. Next base: position 2,169,494 of record NW_026533253.1, on the reverse strand, counting down.
ACTGTAATATCAATAGTTTAGTGAAACGGATAGGCGTTTAAATCGATCACACGTTTGCTTTGAAGCCAATTATTTTTAAAGTGGCGGAAACCAAATGTATGACACTATTACTATAAATGTTTAATTTGTTTTTTGCATATTATATGTATGATTGTGATTGTCAAGTGTTATAGTAATGTCAGTCAATATCGTCATCAATGGTAACAATTGTAAGAATACAAAGAGCAAACTCATCATAAATCTCTTCAAATGACAATTCATTATTAGAGGATAAGTCACTTAGGATTGCATTAACTGTTGAGTATTGCATGTATTTTGGATTCATTTTGCAAAAGGGATGACTTGAGCCCCTCATTAGACTATTGTATTGTCCAATAGTATTGTTAGTGTAGCGCATAATTTGTCCTAAAGTTATATCAGGCGTTGAATCCCAAGAGACAGACAGATAGATAGAGAAAGCAAAGCCAACGGTGCGACTAATGCCTGGCCTAATGCTACTCCTAAATGGCTACTATTTTTCACTTTATCCGGTTAATGGCTATAACACATACACTCGTTTGATATTATTTTTGTTATTCCCTGTTATACAACTTTCCACTGAGTGACACACCAGCCATAGGTCGATGCAATTGCTTTGACGGACAAAATTTGCCACAAACTCATTGCAGTAAATATCGACAATCATTACCAATAATACAATGAATCGCTATATATATGTCAATTCAAACTTACAACGACTTACTGCTTACTTATTATAAAAACCGTAGTTATCATTGCCTCCAATGTCTACGTTATGCTCCCAAACCTACATCAGTGTTATAGCAATGTGAGAGCAGATGTGCTATGACTATGAGCTCAACTATAGCTCTCTTATTGCTTTAAGTTTAGTAAAACATTGAAAACATATATTTATTAAATAGCATTTGAAAAACATATATGAGTTAAGTTATTTGTAAATTCATTTAATAAATTGTTTGCCAACTATTTTTAAATATAAAAAGTAACTACTTTAACGATTAGAAACTTAAATAAATGCATTATTTTGAGACAATATTGAGTTTTTATTATTTATGTATTCATGAAAAAACGATATTATTTTTAAAATAAAAATATCCATGAAATAGTGAATTGAATTTATTTATGATTATAAAACAAATATAAAATCAATTTAACAAATAAAACAAAAATAATTTAAATGTAGTACAAGTAGGACAGGTGCAGTGTTTAACAAAATCGATTTTAAAGTCACAAAAAAAGTTTAGTATAGTTGGATTTGTATGCAGTTATTTCAGTGATACATAAAATTAAGTGATGGAGAGGAGGCTAAGGGAGTCAAAGGCTATATTAATAGTGTAATATTGCATTGAATTGCATTAAGCTTTCAATCTGTAAGCACTTAAATAGATAGTAAGTCTAAATCATTGAGCCATAAATGATAAAAATGTTATATAAGAATAGTATAACTATTATTGAGTTGAAAAGCATAAGAATAGCAAACATGGAAACATCACTTTTAGGACATTTTAGTGTAACATTTATTGAATATAAGTGTATATAATATACAATATATGTATAAAAGTGTATATAACTGTATATATATATAAAGCATACAAAGTATTCAATGCATTGGATGAACACAAAACACAAGCAATTCTCCAATAAAATCAACGACTATTTCACTAATGTTAGGCCTGTTTTAAGCCAATTATAGGCTTGACTTGACTTTCAAAAAGCGGCCAATTATTAAATTCAATGCTCTCTCTCTCTCTCTCTCTCTCTCTCTCTCTCTCTCTCTCTCTCTCTCTCTCTCTCTCTCTCTCTCTCTCTCTCTCTCTCTCTCTCATTTGATTTCATAGTTTTAATGCTTATATTATATCAGTACTATTATGCTGTTCATTGTTCACGCATTATATGACAAATAGTAGTGTAGTCCAAACTGACTGCTTATTATATATAGTGATAACAGCTATATATTGATGGAGAATATGATGGTTTGCCTAAAATCTCTTGAGCGCCATCAACATCAATATCAGATCAGATCAAATGGCTGATCAAACAACTAAAGGATACCGAAACCAATTTGTGAGTCCTAACCATCTTATAGCACATTACAAGCATAACAATTTCATACAATACCTAAGCAATTGAGGCTATGATTACAATATTGGGCGCAAGCGTTCATCATTTGGATACTTGTGCTGAACGCCCAGTAATGCATAATTTGCTTGTCTTTGCCCACTATTACTACTACTTTAACGCTATTGTAACTCAATATGTGTCGTGATTGTTATAACGATCATTATTATTGATAGCTATCATACCATCAATACTATTCACTAGTGGTGACTGTACTCACAACAAACTACTGTATAGCACCGGCACATAAAACTTACATCTATTAGAGCTTCAAATAAATGCATTCTCACTCTATAAATGCTTATGAGCTCAAGTGTCTCCTCTCAAAACAAAATTGTTCTGCAAATTACATCCCTGTGCCAGAAGAAAGAGGTTAACACACATACACTCATACAGAGAAAGAGAGAGATTTGTGAGTAAATGCATAACAATTGGCAAACAAAGCATTCATTGCATATAATATAGCATTTGAGCTGAAAAGCTAACGATTATCCAAATTATATTATAAATATAAAACTCTGCAAACATTACTTGTCATCTATTCTTACCAAATGTGATATATTGTTAGTTAACATAATATTTTTCAAATACTTCACTAATTTTCTTATATTTCAAATGTAATGCTTTCATCTATTTATTACAAACACTGATTTAATTCTAGTATTAAAAGAATATCTCATTAAATTACTCAGGATTTTCATAATAATTATTATATAAATTTTACATAAATAACACTATATATTACAATATATATACACCAATATTATATATATTAACTATATCAATAAAAACAAGATTATCGTAAATTATACTTTATTTATAATTAAGCGCCTGAATCACATTTGCATAATTAATTAAATAATGCATAGAATAATGCACATAAAATACAATAAGTTGTGATTATACAGTATATAATTATATACAAAAATTCATTGCTTAGTTTATATATATATATATATTTGTACAGAAAAAAAACTAATATAATTGTTTTATCATTTTGTTCAAAAAAAAAATGAAATACAAGTATAAATAAAAGAAATAAATTAATACAATAAATGTTAACATTAAAAAATACACAGATAACATGCCTTTAGCTCATGTATGTCCTAAATGATGCATAAGTGGGTGGTGTCCAAAATGTTGTGCCGCCGATGACAAGACAGCGGCTGCCGCTGGAAATGATAACGAAGAGTTTGCGTTGATAAATGGAGACAATTGTGATTGAGATAATTGTGATGCATAGAGTAGGGCTGCCGTCGGATAAGCACCGGAAACAAATGATGGCGAACCTGAAGACTGCAGGGATGAGCCACACATACTGCCATTCGGTGACTGAGGAATCGTCGGACTGTTTGCATCCATACCTGGATTCTGTTTCTTCCATTTTGTTCTCCGATTCTAAACAATTGACATTATATTATTAAATCAATAATTGTTTGAAATTTTATTTTATATCTAATTACCTGAAACCATATTTTGACCTATAAGTTGAAAGAAAAAAATCATAAATAAAATTAATATTATAATTTAAACATTAATACACTAAATTATGTTATTGAAATTAGTTTTATTATATTAATATACTGAATGTTACAAATATTCTTAGTATTAAACTATTGATATTATTAATAAATTTCTAAATTGCAAATAAGCATATATAAAGTATATTAGATAATGATAGAAAAAGATTTTAATTTAAAATAACTAAACAAAATCTTTTATTTTATTTAATTAATGATATATATTATTGACATCAATGAATAATGTTATAAAAATTGTTTTTTATAATATTTAATGCATTTAAAACAAATAAAATTTCAATTTATATAAATATATAAAATAAAATTATTTTAAATTACATGCATAACTGCTTATCAATTGATTATTTAGTTGAAATTTATGCAAAGTAATTCATGCAAATCTTAATTATATTAAAATATATAATGGAAATTACGACAAAACCATTAATTAGAGTATAATGAAATTAGTTTAATAAATTTAATTGTTTATTAATTAAATTATATTTGCATTAAATGTCTAAATATTTAAATAATAAATTCAAAAATCGATATAAGAGCTAATTATCGGTATTGTTTAGTAATAAATTAGCCCAAAAAACTAGCAAATAATAATAATGATAATATTAATAATAATAATATTATAATATATAAATCAAATGAAATAACCTGTGTTTCTGTGAGTCGTAAAGATAGCGCCAAATTAAGTCTTTCGCAAACCGATAGATATCTCGTAGTTTTGAATTTGTTTTCAAGAGCTACCAATTGTTCGTAAGTGAAGGCAGTTCTCGCCCGACGGGGTTTACCACTCTTCGAGTCGTTCAACGATTTCTTCTTTTTGCTATTTGTATTGCAGTTGTTGTTTGTTTCTGTATTTTGACCACAAGTTTTGTTGTTTGTAGTGTAGGATGTGCTTGAATTGGGTGATACATCATCTCGGCTTAAATTACTGCTTTCCTTATCACTCGACTCTATGGGTGACATTACCCTACTGTCCAAGTCTAGTGTCAAGTCATTGTCCTTCAAGCACTCTGTCATCAATTATACAGTATATCTATTTATTAGTGACATTTCAAATATTTGCTAATTACTGTAAAAATTATATTTCAATATTTTCCTCATTATATTAACTAAATATAATCAATCAATATGTTAATAATTAAAATATTGATAGAGCTCATCAAATTTAAAAATTTATTTTATAATATTTAGTTGATAATATTGAAAAATATGCTTAAATTTCATATAATATTAAATATCTTTAAAAATAAATAAATTTTAAATTTGTTTTTAGTAATTTGTAAAACATAAAATATTTACTTGTAAAATATTCATTTTAGGATACATAGTACTGTATATGCTGTATATATAAAAATTTATATATGTATTTATACTGTACTAAATTTAGTATACTATATAAGTATTAAATATGTTATAATATTAAAATGTTATTTTCATTATTTAATTAAAATTTACAAATTTATGTAACAAATCACAATATCATATTCTAGTTTTGATTTTTAAAATAATAAAAATAATATAATTAACTATATTTTTTATTATAAATTTTCAAATCAAGTAATTAGTCTTAAATATACTGTACAATACAATAATAATGTATTATTTAAACGGATATAATTATTACTTAAATTATTTGTAAATTCAACTATAATTAATCTTCAATTTGTTAGTTTGCTTTATCTAATTTGTTAATAATTGATAAAAATACTAATAATTATTACTATTAAACATATCATAATTAATCAAATTATGTTTGAATGACAATTAGAGAGCAAAGTTTTAATTAATAAAGATATTAATAAAAATTAATCTAATTGTTTATTTAACATCCCATTAAAAATCAATTTTATATTTAAAATAGATTATTTGGCAATGAATTAGTTAGAAAATATTATGTAAAAAGTTGTTTTAAAATGCATTTTAAAAATAAATAGCATTTTGTCAGATCATATCAATTGCCTAACGTATCACTTGAGTCCTCTGTTAAGCGCTTGGAAACAAACATAGAATTAAAGTGCTGTTAGTTTTGCATATGTTTTACTACTCTTTAAACAGTATTATCTGATGAGCGCATCGACAGTGAATCCAAAGCAAAACTTTTATCAATCACTACAATCTTAACCAAAGAAATGCCGCAAACATTACATTGAGTTTCAGTTTTTAGAAATACTTCATGCATTCAACTCAACGCTTATCATGAATTCAAATACATTTATTTCACCACTTTATCAATGAAACTCATTTAACAATATTTTAATTAACGTTATTATTATTATTATTATTATTATTAAGAAAACAGTAATCATAGAGATAGGGATCAGCATTATATGCCGTACAGTCTAAATAATTCTCATAACAGTAGTTACAGTATTTTAAGTATAAAAATACACTATTTTTATTTGTATAACCAAATGAGCGTCAAATTTGTCGTATTATTATCATTTACTATATAGATATAGATATAGAATAGTATTCAATGTTTTATTTGTCTTTTTAAATAACTAACATTTGATGTCAAATTGTAATCTTTTTTAAAAATAATAATAATAATCAATATTAAGCACATTTAATGATAGATAAAAATTCAAATTCATTGAATGCATAGTAATATAAAATGAATACAAATTACCAGATTCTTTGAATTGTCTGAAAATAATTGAATGTCCGGATGTTGTCGTCTGTTGATTGGAATGGTGTTCAGCACTCAATATACCCGAAGGAGTGACCCATGGATACCATGAACTCTGCTTATGATCAATAAGATGTCCTGAACTTAGATGATCTGAAGCTCCAAAAACATTAGGTATTAATGATGCCGACGATACTATAGGTTGTTTGCAATAGTAGTTTATTAAAAAAATCATATTTATTTAAATACTTAATTATTTATAACTATATTTTTAATTTATTTAAATTGTCATAAAATACCGGATATGTTGGAGTCTTGTTTGAGTTGTTTAGAGACGGGATCTTCTCTGTTAAGAATACTAGTGATGGAAAATGGTATCGAAGGCTTAGTTATGTGATTATTGTCGTTGAGTTCACTTTTGGTCGAAACATAACTTGTTTTAATAGCCGAAGAATTGCCAATTTTTTCTTTAATATTCAACGATTTGTTGTTAAGTGTCGACACATTAGAGGAAAGCGGAGAATTAGGTGCCGAAGCCGTGTAGTCAACGATTACGGGAGAACTTTGTGGTGATGTTTCGTCAGAGTCCGATGACATTATTATAGCCATCTCTCTATTTCTCCCTCTCTTTTGTCTCTCTATTTCTATCTCTTTTTTGTTCCTATGTATCACTATTTTGATTAAAAGCTCACTCGAGTGAAGTCAAGTTATTGCAAACTTTTATTACTAAACACACAAATAATCAGTAAATGAGTTCAATAGACGAATGACTATAAGTAAGAGATTTCCCAAATTTGCCCAAAGTTTAGTTAAATGTTTGTATGCCATAACACACATACAAATGATGCAGTGATGCACTGGTAGTAGTGATGCTGAGCAGGCGCTCTCATTCATGCAATGCTTTACTATTGGTTAACAGTCAACTGCCAGTGCTTTCATTGGCAATCACTAGTCTATGTAATTGAGATAAACCTCATCCTAAGTTAACTTAAAATTTAATCACAATTTTCTGTAAAAATAATACAATAGTGACACTAAATGAGCTCACATTAAAATTACAGTATCGAGTTTGCTATTAATTGACTGTTATTAACAAAGATTTGACAAAATAAAATCATTGTATAATATTTTTACACATTTATAAATTGTTTTTGTATTTAATTTACTGTATAAGTAATCTTAATTAAAAAATTATATTTTCTCACAAAAATATATTTTATATATAAAATAAATATAGACAAAGATTTGCTATTTTTATTAATTGTAATTTTAGATTCATAATTCTTATATAAATATATATACACTATATATATATATATTAAATTACTTGATAGTGATAATACTTTTTATATTAAAATTTTTAATTATACTGTATTATTAAGATTTTCTAGAATACACAAAATTCTTTGTATCACAAATTAGAAATTATTAATAATGTAATTAAATTTTTGTATATCAAAATGTATGTAATTTTTTTAGTTATTGTAAGTTAAAAAGTGTGAAAATTTTATTAAATAATGTTGTTTATAATTGTTTGTCAGTTATGTGAGTAAAATGTAATCTAAAACCAATAGTTAGCTATAACTATAAGTATGGTGTAGTGTTAGGGTATTACTCCTAAGTCAATGTAAGTGAGTGTTAAGCTTAAGACAAGATTTGAAAAAATAGGGTAAAACAGCGGTTCAATTGTGATGACACTGTATGTGAAGTGAACAGCGGGAGTCCTTAAAACATTGAATGACTGTAACGGAAATGCCTGTCCATTGCCTACCAGAGCCTTCTCACACGTGTTTTGGTGGCGATTGATTTAGCCCTAACACCAACACATAAAACACTTATTGATTGCTTTGCACGCCTTGTTGCACATCCATACCAACTCTCAATACTATCCTCTCAGGCCTATCATCTAACTGTACACTCAATACTTATTATACTTAATTATACACATAAATACATTTGCTTAGTATGTTTGTACAGCAATACTACTATAATTGTTTTCACTAAGTTTATTAAAACATTAACATATGAATGAAATAAATGATTTTAATAGTTGTCAACATTTACTACTGTAGTTTGCTTTTACTATTTATAACATACAGTATAAGAAACTTATGGTACAAGTTATAAGCTATACTTTATATAATATAAGTATATTTCAAAGTTTGAATTTTAAAAATCATTTAAATAAATAAAAGCCTATAAAACAACTGAAAACAATCATTTTATTAAAATTAATTTTTAGAATATATTCTACATGTTTATTAATACTATACCATATTAATTAATTGTTATTACCTTATAAGTAATTTTAATTTGTATAATTTTTGTATTTAAAAAATTAACTTTTTTTTATTGAAGATTGAACTATTTGAAGATAGAAAATACAATAACTAAACAATGTTTTATTTTACAGATAAAATTTATATAAAATTACTTTTAATTATTTAGAATTTATTAATACAGTTATTATATGGTAGAGTACAATGATATTCATACATTACTGCATTATAATTCTCTATATAAACTGTATACAGTATTACAGTATATGATTGTACAGTACATATAGTTAAAATATTATAAATACTTTATAGAAAATAAAAATACAACTTTAAAAACTTGAATTAGTAATTAATGATACTGTGATGTAATTAAATCATAGCATTATACTAAATACAGTTATGTATGATATGATACCAAACATAATATTTGATTTCTTTGAATTGCCTCACACTATATATAGTACTGTATATACAGTATATATACCAGTGATCAAAATTAAACTTTATAAAACAAAATTGTACAAATAAACTAGTACATATTAAATGAGTAAATAAGTGTTTGTTTAACTTACTCATTGTTTGTTATAAATTATGAAGATTACTATTAAATATTTGTTAAATTAGTTATGTTATTTAAGTATCACAAAGTTATCATGATAACATTTAATTTTGATCACTGATATATACTGTACTAAACTAATTACATTAACCCGTTATTCCTAAAAATCAATTTAGATAAAAGTAATTTATAAATTTAATGTACTCTAATGAGTTAATATTCAATAGAAATAATAATGTCATCCATGTAATTTTATGCACTTTAGGCACTGCTTACTCCATAACTAAATGACTGCACAATTGACATTATGGGTGATATTCTCCTATTGACTCACATTATAATAATTGTCCTTGATACATTTGTCATCAATTATATTATTGACACTTTAGTAATTGTACTAATTACTGTTGAGTATAATTAATTATTATAATCAAGCAAATCAACTATGTAATTTGCTTAAAACACCATGACAAATTATTATAAATATAGTTATTACGGTATTTACAGTATAATAACCAATAATTGTACAATTAAATATTAGCATAATAAAATAATATTCTACAAATACAAATAATTAAGTCCACTTTATTAATTTTATTTAAATTTGTAAATTACAAAAATATAGTGTTATACAGCAATAATACTAATATTGTATAAAATATATTAAATTTAACCATTTTATTGTATAATATATTTGTGATTAATGTAAGTTATTTAAAAAATACAATAATTGTTAAAATAGTGGCCATTAAATGAGTTAACTCTGGCTTTTAGTTTTGCATATGATTTCCAATATAAAGCACTCTATAATAAGGCTCTCTGTTTCCTAATTCTTCAAATGTTAAGAAAGTAAACTTAAAGAATATTTTTTTACAATAAATTATAAATATTTTGTATGATTTTTGTTAATTACAAGAAAACCACATAAAAACAATGAAATCAAAAATAAATGCTATCTTACGGTTAAAAGATTAAAAATGTTTGAAAAATAAATTAAAATTGAATTAAATTTTTAAAATAATTAAAACATTCAGAAAGTAAACATTACTTTTCAACATTTGCTATTAACTCGTCGACCATTTTTGTCAATTCGTCGTTCTCTTTAGTTTTTTGATCCAATTGTGATTGAAGTCCATTAATCTTCATTTCAGATCTCTTGAGCTGAGCTTTGACTGCAATCAGTTCCGATTCACAGTCTTTTCTGGCACTTTCTATCATAATATTGGCTCTAAATAATCAACAAATAAATAATAACTTATTTATAATTTTAATGAAACACAAAAAAATAGACACAAACTGTTCAATCTTTTGTTCTGCTTTAGACTTCAACATATCGTACATCTGATCCTTTTCTTTAAGTCTATCCATTAACTCATTGAGCTGTTCATTGAATTGCAACTCTCGTAGTTTGCTGTCTTCAAGAGCTGTCCTAACCTTATCGTATCTATTGTGCACTTCATAGAAGTTTTTCTCGACGTTATCCACTTCTTTGAGAGCTTGACTTCTTTCAGCAGTCATTTCATTGCATTTCTCGATCATATCATTCTTATCCGCCAACAAATTATTTATGGTTTCGGACGCCGTTTCAACCAAATCTTCATTACATTTGTGCAAAAGATTTACCAAAAGCTCATATTTGTCACAATCAATGGCCACTCTATTAATACTTTCTTCTAATGTATAAATTTGTTTATCTTTTTCAATGAGTTTCTCCTGAAATAATAATTCTTTAGTTCTCAATTCATCAATTAATTGGTGAGAGATGTCATCAATCAAATGATTGCCATTTTCTTCAGTTAATTGTTCTCCTCTTAAACCGACATTCGTTACATTTAATGGAGTATTAAAATTCATGAGAGCTGTGCTTTCATTGTGTCTCATCGGTGACACTTCATGTCCATCAATGGTCTCGTTAAGTCTTTGATGAGCAATAGTTATATTATGTTGACTTCTGAGTGAATCATTTAATGTCATTGTATTGGTTCTTCTAATCAAATCAGAGATATTCATCGTATCGACCAATGGATCAAAGCGTTTCAAGAGTGACATCCGGGTCGGTGACAGTCCATTGTTTACATCGTTAATTAATGTCTTCTTCTCGAGCGCATCCAACTCGTGGATAAACTTTTCGGGTATTTTAAAGTCATCGTCGGTAAACACGTGGTTGTTGTGGTCGGTAATGACCCGATTCGGTGATTCTATTGTTTGATGTCCATCGCCGCTGTAGTCGTTGCTATCGTTAAAGCCATTGACATCTGTTGCGACCAAATACGAGTGACACTTGAGTTAATCATTCAAATATTTGTCGACAATTTTATAACCAAAACTTACCGAAACTATTCATGGCTTCAGAGATAACAACAAACAAAAGTTAATCAATCAATCAATTGTTTAATCAAAAAGCGGTTTAAATATAATTTAAATACAAATCAAATAATGGCTGAAAACTAACGAATCAATGAATGAATGCAATCGACACTCAACTCAACATCAAAAACGTTTACAAAATATAACCAAACATTGCATTCAATTCTATATATTTGTTGAACCAATTATATCAACATTACTGATGGCACTAACACTCAGCACTTGTTTTCACATTTCAATTGATTGTCAATCAATCAAAATGTTTTGTCTAATAATAGTAAAAATAACACAAATTCAATATTAATACTAAACTATTATATTATAATCAATGACTTTACAAATAGCGCCAAACTATTGATTACTTTCTCATAGATTTGCTTTCATTTACTATTACAACAAATTATTATCAAAAATACTTTTTATTTGATTATATCCTATCAACATATTTATAGTAATATTTAAAAATACTTTTAATATATAGTAATTTTGTATGCATTGTCTACTTATAATATAATCCTTATAATTAGATAATAATTTTTTTCTATTAAATATCTAAAAGAAGTGATTGAAAATAATGAATTTTATTTGATTCCTATAATCGCTATTTTTTAAAATAACATTTAATAACTAAAGTAAATTGCAGTAAAATAAACTAAAGTAAATTAAATGTTATTTTTTAAGTATTATATTACACACACATACGTTTGCAATAAAGTAGATAATGTAAAATAATATTTTAAAAAGTTATATCAGTAAACTTACAATATTATTAGCACTAATTGCTATAAATGCCGACAATGTTAAACCGATCGGGCAATCAATGACCAAAAAATACAACAAATATCATAAATCAATTATTTATGTCATTTAAATTATGCACAATTGTTTGATTACAATAAAAATTATTTACATAAAGCTTTCATTTGAATAAATTATCCCAAAAAAGACATTTTAAAGTCTTCAGTCTTTGTTTATCAATTTACGTTAAAATTATTCAACTATTAATTATATGAATGAAACAAATTAAATCAATTTACCAAACAATCAAACAAACAAATTAGAAAACAAAAAAATCATTTTAAAAAAGTCAGAAATGTTAAACCAAACAATAGCTTTGAAATGAGCGACAAATGTCTAACACATCTTCTCATATCATGACTGACAGTCGTTATTGTCTTCTTTTGAATCGCCACTTAAAGAGTGTTTATCACCATTTGTTTGCTCAATACTGGATGGAGTCGTGTTTGTCGAGTGATTTCTCTCTTCCAATTCGTTGACCTCATTTCGAGGTTCTTCTTTGATTTCTTTGTCTTTAAATTCAATATCTTCTTCATTCTTAAACTTATCATTTGTATAATTATCGTGATTTTTGTTGTGATTATTTGGCTCTTTATCATTATGTCGACTACTTTTATGGCGAGTGCTTTCGTGACCTTTTCTTGACTTTGAGCGTGAGTTTGATTTGGATCGAGATCTGCTATGAGAGTGATTTCGGCGCCTATGAGAGCGTTGTGGAGATCGGGATCGACTTCGGGAACGATGGCGGGAACGGTGTCTATCAATAATTAATAACATTAAATAATCTGAAATGAATCATAAGAACAGACCGTTTATCAGTTCTATCTCTTGAACGAGATCTGGATCTACGTCTCCAATCGTCTCTTCGATTATCTCGATTATATCGACGACTATGACCTCCTCCTCCTCCTCCTCGATAGGTTACTCCTCGCTCTCTAACTCGCATTTCTGACGGCGCTTTAGTTTAAACACAAACTAATCGTTAATATCTTTAACTCTTTCATGTCTTTCATATCTTTAACAAACTTTTTCTGTCTCCCTGTGCGAACTCAACTTCCAATTCACGACCAAATAGACGAACTCTGTCCAAGTTATGGACAGCCTCTTCAGCTGCTCTTAATTCATCAAACGTATCAATAAAAAAATTAAAATTAAGTTAAGGAAAATATTTTGATTCAAAAATAAATTCATATTCAAAAACACATCTAATTTGTCGTTCAGACCTATCGATCCTATAATATATAATTAGTAAAATCAGCAAATAATCATAAGATAATACATGTCATCATTTAAGACATATTTCAATTAAATTAAAATATCAATGATAAGGATATTGCACGTAAGCAAAACCGCGCGGACGATGGGTATAGTAATCCAGAGGTATATAGACATCGGTCACGTGTCCGTAATCGTTAAATAGGTTCCGTAAATCCTCGGATCTGTTTTGTGGACAAAATAATTTATTCAGTTTACTCTATATATCAACAATATATTATATCATAATTATTATCAAAATATAACAAACTTAATGATCTAGTGATATATTGTACAGTATCTCTAACTTGTATTAAATTTTTAATAAATTTTAAATAAATAAATTTTAGTTATTGATAATTAACGGTATATATGATATATACTTATATTACTTAATGAAAGTCCATTAATGACACTAATATTTAACAAAATATATTTTATGTGAAAAATATTAACTACTCTTAAATAAAATGAATTAACATAAAGACTATTATGTTATGAATGTCTTAAATATTGATTTAATAAAATAATGTTAATTATTATTTAGAAATTCAAATTATTTATCAAATTTTATCAATACTTTCATTTAATAAACATTATAAACATTCAATTAATTAAATAACATTCAAAATATTCATAACTTTATGATTAAATAAATCAATTCAAGTAATGTTTGGATCGATGTATTGAATGTCATTAATAGACCATAATTTGAATGCAATTATTATTATAAACCATATTTGACTAATAAATTGAATTGAAATGAAATTAAAATATTAATAATTAATTGATAATAATTATTGTATAAATCATTGGATCAATTGGTGATAATAAAAATAAATAATTAAATATTCAAAACCTGGTCACTTCGGCCACATTGCGGACAAACAGTGACCGGTTCGATGGTCCAAACGAACGCGGCATTTGCGGCCAATTTGTTGCATTCAATTGTTGTGTCTTCAATTGGGTCACTCTTGTGGTCAGTGGTCAGCAAAATGTGTTAACCCGTCGATCACTACCAACGATATGGCGATACAAATGTTGTTTTCAAAACTAATTGATTCACACTTTCAATGAATGAATCAAAAGATTAAATTACACACAAATGCTCTCAAAATTCAATCAATGTTTCCATACATTTGTACATCAATTACGTCCTATATTTCAATACAATTGACAAACAGTTTTAACAATTATTTATATCAATTGATTTGATTATAATTTAAACAAAAGGTTTGTTACAAACAATTTAAATAACATTGAAATTACAATATGTCTGAATTGGATCAGTTAGACAATGACAATCAAATGAGTAATAAAAGTCAAGATATTGTTGTAATTTCTGGTTTGACATATAGTGTAATGTATTTGAATGTATTGTCATTCAAGTGATCATTGATTGGCTGTTAATCTATTGGTCGACACATTAAGCGATTGTTTTTGTCGTAATAATGACGGACTCGGAGGACATGACTTTCAGAAGACAATCAATGGACACAACAAAAGAGTTGGAGTGGATTGAGTTACACGAAAAACTCATTGATATCAATCTTAAGACAAATGAAAACTTTATGACCAAAAGTATCCGCAAATTCAAAGAGAATCCATTTGTTCCGATCGGTATGTCTTAGGTATAGATAAGACAGATGTTTATTGATGACTGATTTGACCATTTGTTAGGTATCTGTGCGACCACTTTCTGCTTAGTATACGGTCTGATATGTCTGAGAAAGGGTGACTCAAAGACTCAACAGAAGATGATGAGGGGTAGGATTATGGCTCAGGGATTCACTGTCACTGCCATTATCTCCGGTCTTATGTATTCATTGGTCCAAAAGACCAAACAAAAAGATAATCAAAATTAAATAACACTAGACTTTGAAATTTTGTTGATTTATATATATATATATAGCTGTATATAACAAACTTATAGATTATATTATTATTATTTAATTAACACAGTTTTCATTAACGTTAATAAATAAATAAATTTTAATAATTGTATGAATTTTAAAAAATACTTTTACATTAATTAATTGAAGCATTTGTCATATTTATTATTATTATTATTATTACTGTAATACAATTTTTTCATCAAAATTGAGTTTAGCGGTAATAATATAACGTAATAAAGTTTAATCGATAATATTGAATAAATATATTATTTTTTTATTTTTAAAATTCATCATTTATTAGTAGTGTTTTGATTTTCAACTAAATAAATTATTTTGTCGGTTTAACGCTTATAACTGGGACTTAGTATGTCCACCGAAGTTGACCAGTGGACGCTATTTCCGAAATTTTATTATAACTATAAATAACTATTTGTTAGGTTAGAAACTATAAAAACTTATAAATAACTATTTCAGTTATTTTGAAAAATATAAGCATTAAATTGTAAAATATTGCTCAAATATATGTAAAAACAAAAAGTAATAGTTATATAAATTATATAAAATGCGTAAACTGTTATCAACTCATATTACTTTTTTAACAATAGAAATAATTAGTTTATTTATATAAATCATTTTTGTAAATATGCTGAAAACAAGTGAATTATATATCAGTTGAAATATTTATAAGAAAATAAATAACTATTTCAATAACTATTTGGCTTTTATGACAACTATATACAACTATTTAATACAGTTTAAATAACTATTTTAACAACTATTTGACGTTTTTTAGCAACTATTATAACAACTATTTAATAGAGTATAAAAAATTATTAATCAATACACTATTTATTAGTTAACAAGTTTGCATATAATTAGGTTTATTATACAAATTTTTAAAAAGATTTGCCATAAACTTGAATCCATATATTTTATGAAAAATTTATTCAATTGATTTAAGAAATTGTTTTTCATAAAACAAATATTTAAAATTTGGAAATAATTAAAACTTTAAGACTTTGACCGGTAGTCATAGCTTACGACAAATTGTTTAATAAATTATCTTCTGTTGTAATGTTGACTGATTTGTTTCATACAACTCTAGGATATGCTTTCTATTTTGGAATATCTTGGGAACGGTACTAATGAGAGGTCACTTTATGCACAGTTATTTTATTTATACTAATTATATTATTCATATTCAAATTGATTATCTCATAACATAAAAAAATACTATTACCGGTAATGAATCAATTGTTTTTTATCAGTTATATTGTATATTATCGAAAAACTAATCTTAAAGAATAATTATATTTAACCCAAAATTATATTTTATAGATAAAATTCGTAATATAAAATAAACGATCAATTTTAACGATTTACTAAAGAAATCAATATATTCTTAAATTTATGATATGAAATGAATTATTATTATTATGTTAATTAGAAATATTTTTTAGTGTATACTTTATTCTCAAGTAAAGTATATTACTATGAATTATCTGAAATTCTTATTATAATGTAATTGTTTTATATGAAAAGTTAGTAATAAATTTTAATTTGTTTATAGTGTGGGGAACGACTGTGTAGGGTAAGTGGCCTGGATTAGTGTCACAACAATGCAAACTAAATTGCAGTTAAAGTTTTAGTTAGCATAAGTAGTTTATTAATAATAGTTTTTTATTTATACAATAGTTTAATTATAATTTTTAGTTTTAGATGTTATGGATAATTAATAAAAAAGCTTACCGGTAGTCTTTATAGATATGTAAATAATAATAAATGTAACTTTATTTAAATACTGAGAAATGTATATCCATTACCTTTTAAGTTGGAATCGTGTATTATTGAATTTTCTATAAAATAATTCAGCCAAATAAATAAAATTGTTAAAGTATTTTTAATAAATACATTAAATTTTTTATATTGCAATTCAATGCTTTTTTAATTTAATCAAAATATGAATCACTGCATACAAAGGCTTTGAAAACTAAAAAATATATGTTTTAACTCAAAAATAAAAATTATTTAAAATATAGAATAATATAACAATAAAGATATTTAAATCTATTGATTGATGAATTGATTATAAAATATGCTAACAAAAAATTTAAAATCAATATAAATATTTATATATATATATAATAGAAAACAATATATGGAATGCAATGCAAAGCTTGTGTTTGATTGATGTGAATGTTTTGTTTGTTTGTTTGTTGGATACACTAATTAAACAATTCATTAATAAATTAACATTTCTTTCTATTAATGAATTTATAATAATATATATAATAAGACATAACAGGATTGCTATGAAATTTTGGATACAATTCAATGTATTATAAACTTAATTAAATACATTGTTTCTTAATTAAATCATGATTTATATTATATAATATTAAACAAATGGATAACCATTTTAAATTGTAACATGTTTGGTACAATTTTTTTAATAATAGTAATAATTGTAAATAATTATAATTATAATAATTGTGGTGTAAATACTAAGATAATATGAAAATGATTTTGTTGTGCGATATGTTAATCATTTACATAACATCATACAAATAATAATCAAATTTGTATTCATCTTTAATTATAAGTACAATCATATAATAGTAATAATCAATTATTATATTTCAACGTTCATTGAGAGTCAGAGTCTCTCTTTCTCTTTATTTAAAACAACTTTTGGTGTCTTTTTTAAATTCACCGGATATTTCAGAATATACTAATAAATAATAATAATAATACTTAACAAAAAAATTATATTAGGTTTCTGTATAAATATAATATAGATTGTTGTGATTAACAAGTCATATGCCTATTAAATTGCACTATCAATTGATAGATAATCCAAAAACAATTATCATTTTATAATAACAACAACTTTGTTATTACAAATAATTTAATTTTCAATTTAAATAACTTTTAAAAATAACTCAATGTATTGCACATATGGTTTAAACCATTTTCAAAAAATATTTGTCAATTACTTTTACATATAATTTATTTTCTTTTTAAAAAAGAAATTAAATAAAAATCAAAGTTTAGAGGAGTTTTTTTTGTAACTAAAACGGATTTACAATAAAAAATACTAACAAATTTAAACTAATTTTGTCTCACTATCAATGGCACTATTACTTTATACACTATTTTTTAGAAGCAATATATTATTAATATATAATTTTTTGATTATAAAATTAATAAAATTATACATTTTTATATGTATATAACTTGTGTTTTAGTAAATCATTGATACATACGACCTTATATTAAGTGACTAAAACTATATAATTTGATATTTAATAAAACATCTTTGCCTTTGGTTTATTGAAAAATTGGTATAAATTTTTTTAATAAGTTTCCTTTCTTTATATTCTTTATAAATTTAATATTAAAAAGATAGATATAGTTATGCTTTTTAGGTTTTCAATAGTGGAATGACTATTCAATCAATAAGGGAATCAAAATGATTGTATAAAAATAGTAAAAATGGTATATATTTTTATATATAATATTTTGTTTCTTTATAGTCAATAATAATAATAATAATAATAATATCTGTAGAATTTATAGAAATATTATTAAAACTTATTTTTTGTTTTTCTTGAATTATTATTATATAATTAACGATATGTTGTAAAACACAATTTTCTGGTGATGTGTTAATGAGATTTGTGCCCTTAATTATCGTAATTCAAAAATATATTCATTAATAGTCATACTGTACTAATATATAGTAATAATAATAATAATAATCGTTTTTAATGAATATAACTGTCAATCCTATAATAGAAGTGCAGTATATATAGTGGACCCTGTATTCCATTATTCCTGTATTTTTGTTTTTAAAAATCAATTTTATCCTAAATTTTCTGCCATTCATTTTGGACCGAAAAAAGCAAACTCTAATTATAACACTATTAATAGCATCACAGCTGAGAGACAAAGATATAGAGTATAACATAGCGTTAACATTATATTATAAATTTTTTCAATTAAAATTATTTAATCTATATTATCATCAATTATTATATCAATAGACTAGAGATCGCAATTTGTTTTGTTATATATATTTATATATATATTGTTTGTGTGGCCGTAACTGATGTGCTAAAGGCACCCATTTTTCCGAATATCGGAATTTATATCATATATTAATTATATGCGGTATTTGCGGCACTTATTCACAATTAAATTAATCAATAAAACAGTTATCTATTAAATTAATTATTATTTATATTCACTGTCTATATAAGCAAAGTACTCAGTCTTGCTTCTTCAGAGCTGACACTTCTTTTAACAGTTCCAGTGATGTGTTCACTACTTCATTGTCGTTATTATTATTACTATTATTATCGTCTTCTTCTTCTTCTTCGTCGTCGTTTTCTTCTTCTTCATCTTCTTCGTTGTTATTGTTGTCGTCGTTATTATCATTTAATTTTTGTTTGGCTAATGCCTTGTTCACAAGCGATGACTTTATAAGACTATTGATAAGACCTCCACTTAAATCGCTATTTGTTTCGCTGACAGTTTTGACCATTTCTTCATTAAGTCGTGCATTTTCCTGTAGTTTTCTGATCATATTTGATGCAAAAAAGTTTGCACTGTTTTGAGTGGATGTGTTCATCTCAACCGGAAGTAATGGAAAGGCCGATTGCCATAGGGGTCGGTTCACTGATAGATTGGTTGAGTTGTTTGTTGGAACACTTGTTGAGCCATTAATCAAGCGATTATTGATATTGCCATTAGTTTTGTTAATACCATCTTTCTTAATGTTAGCATTGGAGTCATTCAATCGCTTTTTAGGTCTAAGCAAATGTCTTTCCTTGACTTTATATTCAAGTGTTGAGTGCGGAACTCCAAACAAAGTTCCTATAAAAATATTAAAACATATATTAAGTTAGTCTATGAGAACAGATAATGATATAATCATTTACCCGCTCTGTGGACACTCATCTCTCCTCTTTGGACAGCCTTAACAGCCTTAGCCAAGTCATCTCTATTATAATTTCTATATCGACCTCTTTTCGGTCGATTTCTTTTCTCTGGTGTCGATGGGTTGCTGTGATCACTAATATTTCCGCTATTTTTGAGGTCTGAAGGCATAAATGTCTCAAATTTGTCGGACTTGTCATCACTGACTAAGGCGTCAGAACTCGAATCTTCAGAGTTGGCAAACGTTGAGAACTTTGCATTTGTGGTTGAATTATACAATCGTTGACTAATACTCTTAGCGATGATGTCCTTCATAGAGATACTCTTACTCTCGAACTCATCATTAATTCGTTCATCACTTTCCGTATGACTAGAAGAGGTATTCAATGCGTTCACGACTTCCGTATCACTACTGTTCCCATTGTTTGGCTGCTCTTCATTTGATTGTTTAACTTCAGTTCCAGTGACAGCAGCAGATGTGGTGCTCTTAGGTTTATAGGACGGAACCTTTAGTATCACATTATTATTACCGGTACCACTGATTTCTTCTTGTTGTTTATCTTGTAATTCACTTTTATCACCATTTAATAGGTTTAATGTTTGGCTCGAATTGGTTCTCGCCGTCTGTACGATCTGGTCTTCAGCTAACTTTTGGATCAATTCAGGTAATAATGGTATATTTGGATTGAATAATGAATTGATGTCATCGCTGTTAGTACCCGACTGACGATTAGCCAAAGCTAACTGATGTATATTTAACAAGAATTGTGTGAACAGTGGCGCCAATGCCTGTCCGCACTCGAGTGTAGACAACATTTGGATGGTCGCTAAGGCCTCACAATTGTACAAATCGGTCAATGAATTGAATCCAACGCCCGGTATATAATTATTTAATGCCTGTCCTATGCCTCCAGAGTTTATATCATTTGTTTTATTTTTATTAATTATATCGTTTGTGTTAGCTCTTTGTGTTATAGCATTCTTGAGGATCTGTTTCAGTGATTCACTGGCAGACATCGCACTGTTATCTATTTCATCCACTGAATGATTGAGCGTTGAATTCATATGATTAGCACTTTTATTACTATTATTATTATTACTCTTATTGTTATTAATAAGCAATGATTTCGATAGCTTTTTGTTTACAGAATTAGATGTATTGTTACTTTTGATGGTTGTTGTGGTGGTAGAGGTTGGACTCACTTTTCGTTTACCATTATTTGACTTTTCAAGAGCTAATTTATATACTTTATTTCGTAGAGTAGATCGAGGAATGCCATAAATAACAGCCGCTCTTCTGGTACCTAATTTACCACTTTGTATATCATTAAGCGCTGCTTCCAATTCCTCCTCGGAATAGGTTCTCTTCCAAGTCGTGTTTGTTGTCAAACGATTTCGTTTACTATTCAAATATATAAATACATAAAATTATAATTAATTAAAATTAAACAAATTGTATAAAATAAAACTGTCAACAATTTAATATATTATTTTTGTTACATTAATATCGTATATTGCATTTAGAGTACATCTTTATAAATAATTATTATCACTTACATGGCTTTGGTGTTGGTGTTGATGGTAGTTGTGGTAGTATTTGTTAATGGTTTCGGTACTTTAATAATTGAATTATTGATATCACGTTTATGAGTGGCTTTCTTGGAATTTAAGTCACCATTGGTTGATCCCTTATGTCTTGAATGAATGCTGAGATCTAATGGTTGGTCGATTGGATGCGATGAATGAGATGACTTACACAAGCACTTGGAGTTTGGTGTCGAAAGGCCGGCACATTGTGAGCATTTGTCTCCATGTTTGGTGTCATCAGATGTCTGATCATCTAATGACTGATCACAGGGCGGGACAACACTATCTGTCGATTCCTGCATTTTATGACAAAAATATTCACGAATTTAAATATTATAACAATTTTTTCGATTAAATTAGTTATTAAAAACGCATTTTCAATAAATTTTTGTAATATTATATTGAAGTAAGGAATCGTTATTTGATTTTTATTGTCGATTACAAACAGAAAACAAACTAATAATAGGAGTGTTTTTTAGTATAAGTTATCCAATATTATAAAGGAGTACTCAAACGATTGATTATTCAAATAAAAATTCTTTAATGAGATATTCATAAGCATTAGATAGCAAAACATATATTAAGTTTGTGACAAAATATACTAAATTATAAATAGTAAAGTTTATAGTTAAATGGTATAGTTATAAAATATGGCATATTATGGGAACGGTATGGTTTGGTAATGATATATATACTGTATATATAAATTACACTATATATCAAATGAATTGAATGATTGGATGCATAACTTTTAATGAGACTTTTAGTGAGAGGGTTAACGTTCAAAAGTAATCATTTTTCACTTACATATTGTGATTGTAATTTGGTTTCACATAAACAACACGTTTCATATGGACTCCAGTCTTGTGGATCTATTTGTTCCAAACCATTGAAAGGAGTCATTAATTTTCTCCATTTTTTGCTTCCCATTAATTCTTGAGCCACTCTTTCCATTCCTGGATATCATTCAAAAAAGTTATAAACAATTTAAGACAACTGTTTCTGTAATTTTGTCGCAATTTGATTGTAATAAATAGTTTAAAGAAATGCATTTATAATATTCATATTAATAATAAATGGCTTTTTAGTGATTCATTAAATGCAATGCTTTTGCAAATTATAAGAATAAAGTCTAAACTTATTTGCATATAATCTCAATAATAGTAATAATAATAAAACATATTTTTAAAAATAATTTTCATAACTAAAATTATTATTATTATTATTAAACTATTAAATTAAATATAATATTAAAAGTTTTAGTAGTCTTTAATATAATAATTGTACGCATTATGTAAATGAAAAGCTATTTTAAATGAAGCAAACAATCAATGAAATGCCTGTCAATGTCTGTATCACTGAATCTAGTGTTTCATTTCCTTCTTCATTACTTTAATAATAATAATAATATAACTTTAATTTTGATTTATTTTGAAACCAGTATTAAACTCAAAGTCATTCACAAATTGCTTTTATAAAAACAACATTCACTCTTAATTTAAGCTATAATTAAAAATTAGTGTCAATTTTGGGCAAATTGAAAGCATAACTGAAATATTTTGGGTTTGCATGTAAGGCATCATTCATTATATATGATATATATTTGGCAAACCCTATGCGTCCGTCCTGTCTCTTACGTCCTGACAAACGCATTAAAATGCAATTTATATTAAATTTTTTTATATAATAGCATTAAATATAAAATGATCACAAATTTGTAGTTTGCATGAAATTACTGCTATAATAAAAAATATTAGTTAAGAGTTGTAGTGAAATGAAGCCCACAATGACTGCAATGACTTCATGACTACAGTGACTGTAATCACGACCTAATTTGAAGGTTTCGTTAGTTAAGAGAGAGTTAAACAAAATTTTTATCCTTCTCTTGTCATATATAAGCATATTATTGTTGTTTTACTTATTTTTCTACTTATATCTCAATACCTGTTAGACTTTGTAACAAAAACGCCCAAACCTTTAGCCAAACTATTTCTCCTCTCATATCAATCACTTGTATATTATTTCGGAAAATTTCGAAACATTTTTATTTATTTTAATTATTAACATTAAAAAATTTTTGGGTAAAAATATTTTGACTATTCAATAAATCACTCATTGAATATATTAATTAAATTTTAAATTTTAAAAATTAGTTTAATAATAAAAATAACATAACATTAATAACATTATAATTTTTGAAAAAAATAAATAAAGTTTGTTAAATAAATTATTTCAATTTGAGTATTTATCGTTAAAAAATATACATATAAATAGTGTTTTTAATAAATGACAAGAAAATTATGAGTATAAAAGATAAGAAAATATTTTGAATGAAATGAAAAGTAATTGAAACGAGAAAAATATAATAAATTATCGATCGTTTAATGCAATAAACGGTCCAAACATAAGCAGTTTGAGGATAGAGGCGACCCTTTTTCATAATATTCACTAAAATGGCCTAATTTTGATATAACAGAGAGTGAAACCCATGAATGCATACAATATATGCAATGTATGCCAATATATGCCAATGCAATGCATTCTCTACACTATCTCTCTCTTAAGGTCTTCTACTTTGAGAAACACTCTGTTATTAATTGATATGAAAAATACTGATATTTTAGGCGTCCAAACATTGCATACAATGGCATACATTATAGACTTTTTTCCTAATAATAATTATTAGATCATCAAATGTTTTTAAAATTAAAATTAATTCAAAACAATAACGTTTAGAATTACATGTGAGAGAGAGAGAGAGAGACTCGCTATTAAAGAATATAAGTTTTATTTTTAATCATAAATATAAAAATATCGTCAAAAAAGTCTTTAATAAGTTTGAATTCTGGTTACAATATAATGAGAGATATGGCAAACATAAGGAAATTATACATTTTCTCAGATAGACATAGACTTAGTTATTATTAAACTCAAAATATATATCAAATTTTTATTTTAAGCAATCAATTCACACACACCTAGACATACATTAATCACTTAATATATAAGTCGGATAATTATGTTGGTTTACAGTCACTGTTATAATAGACATAGCTTTAATAGATAGTATATGACTTACCGCACAGTTGGGCAACATTTTTATGCCACTTGAGTAGTTCACGGCGAATGTGCCGATGGTCACCAACACACCGATTACACCGTTCCGCCATTTTTCATACCAATCCACACAATTACGTCATGACATACTACTATACCAACACATATATACATGAAAATACATTTATTAATATATATATTATATATACTGTATATATATATACATAATAGACACACACTCTCTCTCACACACTCTCACACTCACTCATTCTCACTCACTCTCAGTTATACTAAATATTGCATTCAATACTTGTTTTTCAGTTTAGAGTTATACTACAGAATAGGTATAATACTGTATATGCTATTCATTTAAGGTATATATCTCTCAGTCATTTCAATCGCAGCCAAAAATCCAATCATTCAGACCATTGCGTAATCACTTTGAGCCCAAATCCTTTCGTGTACTCTCTCTCTTTCTTTCTTCTCTCTCTCTCTCTCTCTCTCTCTCTCTCTCTCTCTCTCTCTCTTTCTGTGCATTTCATTAAATCAGTCACTCATTGACTCACTCACCGCTTCTCTAACTTTGATATATTTCATTACAACTAACTGTTAGTCAATCATATCCTGAGGTAATTTCAAATCAAAGTTTGTTTTGTTTTAAATTTCAACACCACTTCAGCGTATTTACAAAAATGAAAGTAATTTTAATTTTATATAAAACTAACGTTATTTTCTGAACTTTACTCCTTTTAAATATTTTTTAAAACCTGAATTTAAAAAAATCACTAATACTTTTAATATAAAAATTTCAATAATTTTGTATTAAAAGTAATGTATTTTTATTAGATTTTTAAAATGAAAACATTGTGGTTTCTAAAATATTTTATTTATATATTTTTCCAAAAAAAACTATTAATAAATTATAACTAAAAATATTAGTAATTTTAGATAAAATTGCTGACAAGTGCTAACATTACAAGAAACTATAGACCCATTTATAAATAATATTGTCATACATTCAGTCATTCATGGCTATACATATGTTGTCCCGAATTTTTCTATTATTACATTTACATTGTGTGTATAAATCATATTAATCAATGTAACAAAAATGTCGAATAATTCAATAAAAATAATAAAATTGTAAATTGCTTAAATACATTTTTTTAATAATAAATTATATTTTTTCATATTTTTTTATTTTTATGTTTAGTAAATTTAATATATTTCTTTAAAATGTATATTAATAATCTATTTTTAATATTAATAAAAATATTAAAAATCAAAAAATGTCAATAAACTGATTAAATACATGAAACTATAATTTCAATCATTTCAATAACAATTAGAAAAAATAAATTATCATTTAAATTAATTAATTATATTTGCAATTATAAAATAATTTAATATAATCCTAAAAAACTATTTATTAAATAGTTAATAACTTTATATACTGTATTATTCTTCAAATTCTTTAAATACAATCAAACAAGTGGTAGTTGTGTAACAAATTGTGTCAATCGATGGCATTACTGTTCGCTTAATTTTTTAACATTTCTATAGTATCTTAAATCAAATCAATAGAAACTATTTAAGTAAATATAATATAATAAAATATAATACAATAGAATACCATAATAATAATTATTATGTTATAAATTATTTATTAAATATATCACGTTTTTAAAGTTTTATATATTTTTATTCTATGAGATTCACGATTAGAAAATTAATCAATTAATCAATTTTATTATTATTATTTTTAAATTTAAAAAGCTTATATTATAATGTGCAATATTATGGTATATAATTTAATATATTATATCTATACATAACAATTATATAATATACATACTGTATTTTGTGTATGTGTATATATTTATGTATGTATGTATGTGTGTGTGTGTGTGTGTGTTAAATAAAAATGTTAAAAATAAATGCATCAATTATTTGGAGTTTTAGATTATATTAATTTTTATTTTATAATGTACTTATTTGATTGAAATAAGTTATAGTATTTTTGCATCAAAATTTTATTTAAGTAATTTATATAAAACGATATATTGATTTATTTTTAAAAGTCAAGTTGTTAAATTAATTTTAATATTTTAATTAGGTAGTCATTTATTTATCAAAACATCAATCATTTTTTATTAACATAAATTATTTTCGCAAATTTAATCTAAATTAAAACAAAATTATGTTATAAAATTTACCATATTTCTATAAATACCTATATACTGTATATATAATATGTATATAAATTAATATTATTAGTTACATTACAAAAAACAATACTAACAACAAATAATAGATATTTTGTTGAATGCATTACCGGTTATTTTATTTAATTTCCGTTTTATTTCAATAAATTGTCTCAATATTACTATAAATTTTATAATACATACTATATGTGAATTACAGTATATATATTGACAAACATTTATGAAATTATTTTTCTCTAAGCATTTATTTGTATAAAAATTAAATATATGATTCATTAGATAGATATATACTAACAATAAAGTTGACAACCCATTGATTATATTTTTTATAATAAGATTATTAATAAGACATAGTATAGTGTATTATTATTTAGCAAATCATTCAATTATTTGACATATTTTTATAATTGTTTTGTCTATTCGTAAAAATAAAAAAATTTCTTAACTCTATGCAATAAATAGTAATTTTGATAATAAAAATATTATCAATATTTCAAATGTATTGTTGAAATAGTTGAACGGAAATAAAATTCATTGGRTAGTATTGTATTTGAATTAAATTAAAATATAGTATAAATAATTTCTATTGAATGTAAAATGTATCGGTAATTGTTTTACAATTTTTTGTTTATTAGTTTTATTAGTATTATATGTAATTATTAATGTTAGATAAAGCATCAAGTTAAAGTTAATATTTTACATTTGAAAAAATTCCTGCGCAATGCAAAAAGCGACATATATTTAGCAAAAAACTGGTAGTTTTGTATTAATAGCAATAGTAAAGTACTGTATTTGACTACCAGTGCCTCAAACACTCAATGCATAGCACACTAACTAAGTTTTGAACACTTGTGGGATGTGTCGGCTCATTCACTGCCTTAATGTTATTATTATTATTATTTGTTGTGTTTATTAAATTTTTTTTTATTGACTTACAGTTATAATATTATTACAAATATAGTTTACAATAAATGATTACTCGATTGAATTGCAAATTAATTTTTTAAATAATAAATTGAGTGGAAATTATTTAAATGACTTTTTAATTGATTATAAATAAGACACGTATTATTGAAATCAAAAACTAGTGCACAACCAGTGCCTGACATCTCAATTGTTATGTCAGTCTTTCATTCAAATAATTCAATAGTTCGTGAATATGTTGACCCGGGATGTGATACCACTGATAGTATGTCTGAAACATGCAATCCTAGGTATAGTTCCCTGAATTTTAGTCCACTGAATGTCCACTATGTGGCCGATGTCTATGAGGCCCAGTCTGAGGAGCAAACCATGCAATTGAATGTCTCATTGAATGAATGCACAATTGAAAACATGAGTGACAGCTCATCCCATTCCCCATCTGACGGAACGATAACGACTGTCCACAACAACAATGACTTAAATAATAAAAAGAGTATCGTCTGTGGCGTTGTCTTAGTGGACGACCGCATATCGGCCACCAATGCTGTCAATTATGAACCGATTCGCAAAAATTCAGTCATTTTAGGATCAATTGTCTTAAATCATTATAACTATACGTGTGAAGACCTACGCAAACGCATTTATAACCAACTGTCCACTGTTTGGGACACAAAAATTAAGTTCAATTTTCTCTCTAAAGAGGGGTATGTTTTTTATTATATATCAATTTATTTATTTTTGTGTTAATATTATCTGTTTTTATTATAAATTATAAATTATCAATAAAACAATATTATATAAATAACTTGTTGTCATAAAATGCATTCATAAATTTAATATCAAAGTCTATACCGTTATTATAACAATAAAGTATTGTTTTTTATTAAAAGTTATCTTCATTATCGTAAAATTATTATTATTTACTCTCTATTGCATACATTATTTGTCTTAATAGTGAATAATTATTATTAATAATATTTTTTATATACACATATAGTAAATAACTTATTATATATTATGCTTATGTCAGGTGTGTGTGTGATTGACACTACTATTTACCGTTAGATAACTACAATATTTAATTATTACTTATAATTTAAAACAAACTAAAAATATTATGAGAAAATATCAAATTATATTAACAACTCTTTATATTATTATTGTATTGTTTTTTTTGTTGAATAAATTTATTTAATTGAATAATTATGTAAAAATATATAATATGATTATCATTATGTCATTGTTTAGTGAATTGTTTAATATTTATTTGTAAATTCATATTATTTTTAAAAGTTTTAAAATATTGATTTACATGTATTTGTAAATGACGACAAATTATTGGGTTTTACCAATTACTTAAAATTTTTGTTATAACATTAATTTTTATCTTTAATTTTAAAATCAATATTTAATTTTATAATACTAAATATTGATATATAATATCGAAAATGAAAACTTAATTTTTTAAAATATATTTATAAAATTTATGTTTTATGACAAATTATATTTTTTTAATTATACTAATATTATAACAAATTATTTATTTTTTTTATTTAAACTTAAATTTTGATAAAATCAGTCACAAAATAGGTTAAATTCTCTATTATAGTACAGTATTACTAACAGTAATGGTTTATGTAAATTTAATTATATAATAAGTATATACAGTATTATTAGTAAGTATTACATATACATTAAAGTATATTAAAAAGTATAACTATATCCATAGTATATAAAGATTGGCAAAACTATAAATTTCTAAAAAGTTTCTAATATGAACTTTTACCTAGTTAATATTGTCAACATTTTTTATGTTAATTTTGTAATCTATACATTAATTTACATATAATATTTTTAGTAATTATTATATATTTAATAATAATAATAATTAATATATGATTAGTATTAAAAATAATAAATTTTGTCATATTTATTGAATATCAAATACGTTTAATTATAAAATAAATATTTAATCACAGCAATTTATATTAATGTTATATTAATATATTGTTTTCCCATTTTTAGTGTAAAGTAGTTATTATTATATAGTATTATTATTTCTTAAGATTTTATAAGAATTTAATGCCGAGAAATTTTTTAGAAAATTCCTTAAGAAAATTTATTTGAAATATACAGTATATTTTGTTTATTTATACTAATATATCAATATATTGTTTTATTTGACACAAGGATCTATTAATGCACAGTTTATATCAGAATAATATAATAACATTTTTTAGAATTGGATTTACATTACTATAAAGTTTTATATATTTATATTATATAATCTAAAAATACATATATAGGCTAATTATCGACCCAAATATATTTATACAATATTTCTAAGAATTTATATATTGTATTTTATTTTTATAATATCTAAAGTACAGGTAATATAAATACTATAGTATATATAATTATTCTTCAATTGACGATTGAAATGCAATTGTTTATTAAAAATGTTTACATTAAAGTTTTTCATTTTACTTATCTTTATTAATAGTAAAAACAATAATATACAATATTACAAATTATGCAATAAACTATTTGTATACAAATAAATTACTATTATTACTTAACGAACGAAATAAATTTTAATTATTAATATTTTTGAAATATAAAATTTTAAATGAGATATATTTTTCAAAAATAATGAAAACTACATTTTGATATAATATAAAATAAAAAATTATACGATAAACAAAAAATAATATAACATAATAATTTTTGAGCCAGGTGCTTGGTAATTTTTACAAAATAAATTTTGATAACTCCCAAGCACATGTTATAAATTGTAATTAAATATTATATTTATATTTAAACTATATAAAATATGAATTCATTAGCTAAACTAAAGTATAATAAATTTATTCTTATAACTATTTATTTTACTATTATAAATTTATACTGTATTTATTTATATATAAATAATACATTTCTAATAATTTTTAGTTTAATTGTAGTATACTATAACATTTATTTTTATGATTATTGTTGCTCATTTAAAAACTAATCATAATTACTAAAAAACATAATATAAAACAAACTTTGATTTTTGTATAATTATTTTATAACAATTATCAAACATGAATTTTTTAGTAAAAATATCTTATTATATATATTGTAGATTTATGGATCATAGTTTTACAAGAAATATAGATTGTAATTCAAAATATGTATCTATTATTTACCATTGATATAAATTATAACATTTGGTTTTTTATATTACAACAAACAAAGTTATGATAACTAAACTAATAACCAAATTATTAATAATTACGAAAAAATGTTGAACGGTTGTGTTTTGTTGACTAAAACTAATAAACCATTGATTTTGTTAAATTTATATATTATTAATATAATGGTTACTCAGTCTATTTTTTTTATAATAACAAAATCTAATCTTAATAATATTCATAAAATATTGTTCAATAAAATTTTTGTCATTTGTATGTATTTGAGAAACTTTTTTTTAATAAATAAAAGCTATGTTATGAATGCTGCACTTAACTTACATTTGAATATGGGTTAATAAAACCATAACCACAACATGTGAACAAATACCTGCAAATTGACTCATCGCATGTAATTCAGTCTATTTTTACATTAAATGATAGCCTTAAGGATATAAAAACAACATTTTTCTAGATATTCAAGTTTTACTTTAGTTAGACATGTGATTAGAAACAGGAACTTAACCCTTAAATATGTTGACATTATGTTTGCTTTTGGGCTGATTTTGATGTAAAATGTCTTAAATATTATAAGATTTGTTATTTTTAATGATTGATTTTATTTTTGTTGAAACAATACAATACAAACAACACTTATAATTATTATTAGCTGTAGTGTAGTATAGAGACGACAAGTGGTTGACTGGAATTTATTATTATTAATATAAAATGTATTTTCACTCAATGTTTAAATATATTTATCAAATCAATTAATGTTAACAATAATTGTTTTTAATCACAAATATTAGTGAAGCTGTAATTCTTATAATTAATACAATTCAAGGACTTATAACATATAACTTATAAGTGTATCAATTTATTAATGTTTTTATGTTAAAATACTGCTAATTATATATTGTTTTTTTATTTAAAAAAAAGATATTTTATGTACAAATTTTTGTGTAACTAAACGTTAGAAAAAATTATTTGAATCACAAAATGTTTGTCATTATTAAATAATATTTAATACTTATATGATTAGATATATACTTGTAATAGAGTATTGGTTTTTTAAACATTAGTTTATTGTTTTAATTTTTCTTTATTGATATATTATAGGTTACAATGGTTTATATAGGGCATTGAATAAACTTATCACAAAATTATTTGCAAAAATTGTAGTTAAAAAGAAACTTATCAAACATAATAAAAATTTTATATTGCTTTTCTAGTAAAATGATAAGTACTATATTTATCTATTTACACTATTATAATTGTAAATTATCATTTATTATTATTTTCTAGAATAATATTAAATATAGTTTAGTTTAATTTAATTGGCATAATAAGAATTATTCATAATAATTAATATCATAAATATTTAACTAGTTCTGTATATTTGACTATTAAGTAAAAATTGATTTATGGATCGATAGTCTATTGATTTAAAACTATATTATAGTATTGTAATAATAATTTAATTTATAATTTGAGATAATATTTATCTAAATCTATTTAACACAAAAATATCCATAATTATTACATCTACAATAACATCTTTAGTAATATTTAATAGATGTACCATGGTGTATTTTAATATAACTTTATTATTTCTAAATCATCTTTTTTAATGATGAAGCGATAAAAATTTAATAACAATTTTACCTTCAATTTAATAGTTTTGCGAGTTATCAATGTTAGCGTTTTTAGAGACAATAATTATTATAATATATTATTCAATAGATAAAAAAAAATTATTATACATTATCTGCATTTTGTCTATAATATACCGTAAAAATGAATTTATTATTATAAAATCTTTTGAAATAAAATAAAGTGCGAATTGCATTATTATAGATCGTTTCAATAAATTGATTGAATTTTTTTTTATAAAAAATCACCGACAAAACATTTTAATTTCAAAAATTAAGGAAAATATGGTAAATATATTATATGGAAAACGAAAAATTAGTACAGAATATTATATTTATCGTTAATAATAATTTACAAGGTCATTTTATAATAAAATACATTTAATTATGTAAAATATTATAATGTTGAAAATTAGTTATTTTAATAATACATATAAATTTCTAATAACTATGATCTATATAAATTGATCTAATTATTTAAATGTAAGTTATTTAAATCACAAATTAGTTATAATTTTTAGTAAATTGTAATAATTAATGATTTATGCGATTTATTACATCATTGGTTTATTTTTATATAATTAATATAATCAATTAAACATTTTAAAATATTTTATTGAAAATAAAACTGCTATATTATATAGTTTTTATGAGTAAAATTGTCTAAACTTTAAACTAGTTTAGACTCTACAACAATTAACAAATATCTATTACCTTGGTATATAAATATATTTATATATATATATTTATTATTATATAACATATTATTTAATATGTAATTAAAATTAAAATTTAATTTTTGAATATAATTTTTAAACTATTAAAATAAATCATATTGTGTTTAATTAATTAAAGCTTTTAACATAATTTGCACAATAAAAATATTAAAGTACAGTAAAAAATACTTTTATTAATTTGCTAAAATTTCGAATTTTTAAATAAGTAATAACTTATTGTAACTTTTTTTTGGCCAAACCTAAAATTTATTAATTATAACGTGTAATGCAATCTTACATTGCGATTACATCGATATTATGTATAAGCCATATGTCAATAGCCGTCAAATAGACATGTTATTTATAATTTAAGATAATTTATATGATGTAATTTTTTCAGATAATTTATTAATAGAAGTACATAAATGTACTAGTTGCAATTCACTATCATAATAAATTTGATGAAATATTTTTCATTTATAATTTAGTTGTATATATATAAAGTGCTTAAATAAATTTATTAGATAATTATAAATATTTATATTACATAAAAAATGTGTAATACTTTTTAGTATATTTAGATGCAATTAAAACTTTCAAATATTATTTTTATCAAATATAATACATAAAAATCAAAATTTATATTTATAAAACTATTTGTTACATTTTAATAACATTATATTAATAATATCTTTTGCACATTTTGTATTTTTTTAGTTAAATTTAGCTATTTTTTATCAAATATTTCTGCTGAACGCTTCGACACATTAAAAATAAATTATTTTTGTCAAAAATTTAAATAAATTTTATTCATCAAACACCTTGAAAATGTGTTCATGAAAAAATAATTAATAAAAATAATATATTGTAAATTTATTATAAAAAATTAATATCTATTGTAGTAGAAAATCTGATCTTACAAAAATTATACAATGTTTGATAATTAAGTAATAAAATTATTGTTTATTAATTATATTATTTTAACCTTGATTTTATTATTTGTTTTACAACTTAGATTCTATACTAAGTTAATAAGATATTGATAATATACATAAATATTTCAATTATCGTCTAAGCAACATTAAATTATATTAACTTAAAAATTTATTTTTTAGACATTTATTTTGTTTTAAAAGTCATTATATTATACTTTAAAAATTATTAAAATATATTACATACAATTCTTTCTATTATTTATTTCAAGAGTCATTATTATATTATTTATTTTGAAAATTAGACAAATATTAACTAATTAGCTAATCATTTATTTTTATTTAATAATTGATTTAACAAATTTGATTTTATTATTTTTTTGTTTTGAATAAAATTACTATAATAACATTTTTTAAAAAATAATTTTTATATAATATATTAAAATGATTAATTTATTTGAAATTACAAAGCAGTGCATAAATAATTATTTTAAATATTTTTTCCACTAAAATATATTATATGAATTCAAGTTTAATTTGAGTCATAGAAATTATGTTAAATAAATTTTTTGTTAATTTGATTTGACTTTATTATAAGTTAAGATATTTTATTCAAATTTAATTTATTTATTTTGAGTTTGAGTCTTATGAATGTGTCTGAAATAAGCTTAATGTCCACTTTAAAATTAATTTAAAAATTTCTAACAGTATATATATAAAAATTATTTTTAGATTTTAATTTTGAGATTAGAATAAATTATTATTTAATTATTAATTATTTGTATTATATCTCAAAGGTGGCCAATATTAGCAAATCAAGAGAATAAAGTGTTTGCATTCAATATAATCACTCAAAACCATGTAATTGCAATTCGCAAAGTTTATGGTAATTATAAATTTACATACATATAGATATGTATAAAAATGATATATATATATCAATAAATTTAGCTGAGATTTGAACACAAATATATATAATAAAATGATTAATGAATTGCAGAAAAGCCACGTTTGGGTATTAGGAATGCAAACGGAGACTGTTTTGGATTCATTTTTGTTGAATATTCGTGGGATTTGCGAAAATTAAGACGTGAAATGAATGACCACTTTAAGAGACTCGGATTAAATAGCAATACAATTGAATACACTTATATAGAGAGGAATGGTTGGCCAGTGGCCCCAATCCAAGAAAGTGATCTCACAGTTTGGGATATCATTATTAATCAAAGCATTTGCATACAAAGCGGTCCATTAAGAATGTCTTCATCGTCTGAAACAATGAGACCGATTGAAAACAATCAACAATTGAATGCTTTGCCATCAGTTAAACCCTCAGTAAACGATGATTTGCTTAGTATTACACAAAAATCATTTGATAATAATATGACACAAATCGATTCAGCCATTGTTCCCGAAAGAAGGAACTGGAATAAGAAATCAACAAAAAAGAAGACTTTAAATATTAGGTATTTTTGTTAATATAATTTTTGCATATTTTTTAACCAAAAAAAATAATTAAATTATTTATAATTTTGTTATTTATAATAGTTTTAAACAAACAACAGTAAAACGAAACGAAAAGTTGTCTCGAGCTAAGTCAGTAAAGGGGGGCAAAGATATCGGTATTATTATGATTAGTTATGCCCGACAAGAGGCTGCACAACACGCACTCATTCTTAAAGATAAATTAATTAAATTGGATTATAATGTTTATTTGGTATTTGTTTTATTACTCTCAAAATTAAATAAATAATTGGTTTAAAAATGATATTTTGTTTGTTTGATAGGATGTGCACGAAATAAAGCACGGAAGTGATTGGCAGGACTCGCTTAATAATGCGGTCAGAAATTGCACTTTTTTTGTACCACTGGTCACACCTATGTATGGAAAAACTCAATGGACTAATAGAGAAGTTTGTATATTATTTTATAATTTTTATTTATTTATATTTTTAATAAATAATAATTACAATAATTTATCAATTTATCTACAATTGTAGGTTAAATTAGCCGATATTTTAGGCAAAACCATAATTCCTATTAATTTTCTTGGTAATTCATCAATTTAATATATTAATAGTTGATTGTGATAATAAATTATAATAATTATATAAATGTTTTAATAGATACCTGGCCACCGGATTGTTTAGCTATTCAATTTGCGACCACTCAGTAAGTTTCATTTTTTTAAATACTGGAAAATTTACTTATAAAATATGTCAATTAAAATAAATAGATACATACCATGGAAGCCAACAATTAGTGATCATGGTTAGTTTATACTGTTTTCAAAAGCAAATAATCATAAAATTAATTTTTTATTAATTACCGTAACATAGAGAGTCCAATATCTAAATCTAATCCCGATATTAAAGTATGGGACGAATTGTACATTAAAAAAGTGTCCGATTTTCTCGATGAAATGATGAATGATATGAAAAATAATAAACAAACAAATTTGTTGGAAAAAAGTTTAGTCAATCAAAGTGCGGAATCACTTCGTGCACTGACAATATCACCGAAAACTATCAATGAAATCGATGGACCAAAACATAACGATATTATTAATAAACCTTTAATTGTGATCAGTGCTCATCCGCAACAAAAGTCAATTGTTTGTAAAATTAAATCATTATTAAGTGATGACTATAACATTTGGTGCTCTATTGATCTCTACGAGACCATCAATGAAGACGATTTAGCCAACAATACGCCGCCGTATACTCCAAACCAATTGCCAACTATTGATGAAACAAAGGAAACTGAGTTCAATGAGGACTATAAGATTGTCGCCCGAAAAATAGTCGATCAGTTTAAAAGCAATAATAATAAACAGAGACCCAAATCAATGCCTAATCATTGCGATAGTATAGTGATTGAACCAAAGAGGCCATTGACCCGATTGGCCTCACAGACGAGTGAAACAAGTCATTTATCTTCACTATCACCCGACACTATTGACAGACTCAGACAATTCAAAGAGCAAACCAATTCCGCACGAGTTGTCATTATTATAGGTTCTGATGACTACTACAAGTCGACCGCATCCAAACAACAGGCCTACTATTGTGAGCACCGACACAAATATATATTAGTTCGCTGTGACAACGGTTCCCAATCAGTCGACTTTCATTTACTTAAAATTATTACCAAAGACCAGTCTCTGGTTAGATATCACACATAAATACTTAATACGAATTGTTTTAAAACATTTCAAATTCAAATTAGTTTGTAGATAATCCACGTTTCGATGAGTTACTTAAATCTAGAGTAAAGAGAACAGTAGATCCGTCCACCAAAGCACCAGACGATGAATTACATGAATCAAAACTAAAATATTTGGTAGAATTTATGAAAACAAATTTGCCAGTTCTTGAAACGTGTGTATATGTCGTGGGAAGGTATGCTTAAAAAATAATAATTATTGTTTTAATTTAATAATTATATTTATTAAATTAAAATTAAATTAAATTTTAGTACAAAAATTCAAAAGAGTCGATCGGAAGAAATTTGTAGAGCAATTGGTGTTGAATTAGCTAAAGTCAAGAATGTCAATGTAGTGACCAATGGTTTCTACGGCGTCGGCGATATAGTGGCCACTAGCTTTCATGAGGCCAGATCTAAAACTTGCAGTATATTACCGATTAATCCAAATTGTGATCGTAAATCCAATGATATCAACAATACCCCCAACTCTTTTGAGTCATCAGTCGTACACATTGTTCCGATGAAGGATTCGCAAGTAATTAACTTTTTTTTAATAAATACAAATCATTAGATTTATTGTATTAAGATTACCACTTCTTAAATAAATAATAGGACTTAACTGACAAATGTCGTCAAAACTGTGACGGATCCTTTGAAGCGGTTCCATACGGAAAGACTATATTTCTTGGAAAGTCAGTCAAAGAGAGGGAGAGTGCAGTGGCCCGGATGCTCGACACTTGTATGTTGTCATACAATTAAATAAAATTAAAATAATTTATTAATTTTGTTTATAATTTTTGTTAAATAGGTATTCTTATAGAAGGCGGACCAGGTATCCTATAAATATAGTACATCTAAATTATATTGATATTAATGTTATATTCAAACATTTCTTTTAATAGGTTCCGCGCGTGAAATTGAGGAATTCATATGGAATGACCATTTTGTGATACCAATCATCTCATCGGGTGGTGCGGCCAGTGGCCAATTCAATGTACCGCAAAAGATATTTGATTGTCCGCACGGTGTTTCCGAGAAAGACTGGACCATTTTGGCCGCTCCCGATGAATCGCCAGAAGTGGTGGCCAAAGCTGTCGTTAATATAGTAGTGGCACTCAAGAAAGCAATCGCTTCGCACGCTATGAGCAAACTACAGGTCCCTCTTAAAGTCAAATCAAAACTAATGAGAAACAGATCCGGAAAGAAAAAGTTGGCTGAAAGAAGAAAAGTCAGAATCAATGCAATCAATGCCGCAAATACTTTGTTAGAAACTCCTGAGTTGAATGAGGGCCAGCACTCACCAGAAAAGATATTACCAGTAATTCAAGCCATTATGGATAATAACCATATAGTAAATGATACAAAAACAAGTAAATGGAAACGTATGCAAAAATTAATGACATTTTCTAACAAAAAATGTTAAAACAATTCATTTTTATTTAACCATTTAATTATTATATTTTAATAAAATTCAATTTACATACTTTTTCATTTTACATAATTTAATAACTAAATAAGCAATAATTTTTAATAAATAAATAAATAATAATAATAATAATAATAATAATAATAATAATACAGATCGATATAAATAGTAATAGAGATTATAATCAAATTAAGTCATGACTAAGGACTAGGAAACAGAAATTATAAGAGTATTAATGATAAAATCACAATCAATTTCATATCATATTTTTATAATAAATATTATTTTTCACTTTCAAATCGATTTTTAAGTTATTTATCGGAATGTCTTTCAGTAGTAATAAATAAAATTTGTTCGTAAAATAAATAATAAAATGTAAATACTGTTAATAATTGGCTTTCAACTGATTTTAATACGTTTGCTGTATTCGTGTTGTTGTTGTTGTTTCCATTCGGCCTTAACTTCTATCCTCTTGAGCTGTCCGTCCCATTGTAGGTCTACAAGTCCGCCACGTTTTGCAATCTCGGACTTTACTCGTTGGGCAAACTCAACGGCGCTTTCATTTTCCTTTAAATTATAAATTATTAAAAATTAACTTTTCTTCTCTTAAAAGTTTACATTAAAGGTAAAACAACTTTTTTAAAGTTAATAAATTAAAAATAATTGCATAATATTTGGTGCACTACTACTGTACGTACATTTCTAATCATTGGAGGCAAATAGTAAACGTGACAAACAATGGCCCAACTGGACATCATCATCAATAAGTAATACATATAACCATTTTTACTACTGTTCCAAAATGGATCACCAAATCTTGGATCGTACTATAGGTGAATGTTAAAAAATATAAAGTACCGGTAATTAAACAAATACTAAATTAAATGATTCAGTGATAAGACCCTACTTTGATGGCCACCGGATATATTTTGCCGCCGACTTCGAACGATCCCTTCTTGAACATCATTACGGCTGAATTGTTAATACAAGTGCCCTCAGGAAAGATAAGTATTGGCAACTTATTTGGATCTTCGACGTGCTCTCTAAGTCTTCGAGTGACAAGTTCTCGATCTTTAATTTCAAACCTTTCGAACCATATATGAGAAGTGGCCCGGGCTAAGGCCCGCTGAAGTACACCTAAAAACCCACCCTGTCTTTGACCAACCAATGCATAACAATTATCACAGGCTAAGATCGCCACATCCTTTAAAAATATCATTAATTTAAATATTCATTATTATATAGAATTCAATTCATTTACAATAGGACTGGTATGGTTAGCAACTGTAATGCCTCCCTCTTTAGCCATATTATATCTGTCATGATATGTGACAATACCAGAGAAGGCTCGCGAAAGTATACGAAAACACATTAGACTAACATTCCAATAGATAGTCCTTTTAAGCCATCCGTCGGGAATACAACCGATGACTGCTGTGCACAACACCAACCAAAACACACCAATTATTGTAATTATAATTCTTGTCGGCAAAAGAATTAAGTATCGTATAAGACATCCGATTCCCCATAAAATGGTTAATCGCATCGATATATAGTGATAATTTCGATTGGTTCGGGTCAACAGATTCCAAGACAGAAGTTCTGTATTAATAATATTTCAATTATTTATCTATTAATAAATTGTTTATAAATTTTTCAAACTATAATTACCTTCAGCAGCAAACCTTTTGGTGACCTCATCGTCAACAATGGATTGAATGCCGAGTTTAATAAAATTGATGCCATCAGACAAATGAAACTCTTTCTTCTCGCCATTCATTTTGATCTCCATTTCATGCAAAGACTGATGTTTCGAGTCTTCCTCCGAGTCATTATTATTACCACCGTTT
The DNA here is from genome assembly GCF_028296485.1 of Oppia nitens. Taxonomy (NCBI): domain Eukaryota; kingdom Metazoa; phylum Arthropoda; class Arachnida; order Sarcoptiformes; family Oppiidae; genus Oppia; species Oppia nitens. Next base: position 2,128,349 of record NW_026533253.1, on the reverse strand, counting down.
GAATCGACAATTTTAGCACCAATAGAGTTGACGACATTATATTTGGACGTTTCATAGTTGTCATCCAAGTCTTCACTTTTGCGTTTTTCTGCCGTTTCTATCTTTTTGCGACCAAACTATCGGTTATCAAATTAATGACAATTATAAAACAAATTCAATTTTAAGACAATTCATGATATGTTTTACCTCAAAGATTGTCAGCAAAATATAAATATAAAGTTTACGAAAACCAATGGACAGTCCGAGCGATGCGAAGACCAGTGACAACAATAAGACGAGAAAAAAGGAGGGAATGATTGCCCACAAGATTGTCAACAAATAATCACTAATCACTTCAACAATCATTTCAAATGAATTCTTAATATTAATACCAAACTATCGCCAAATAATACTATCAAACAATGACATCGCTGTCAATGCAAACAATTGTCACAAAAGTATTTACATTTAATGTCTTCAACAGACAAATCAGTCAATTATTTGGTCATTGAATGCAATGATTAGTCATTCAAACAGTCATTCAATGATTATTACATTCATTAGTGAATAACCCAAACATTGCCTCACTTTCACAGACAGACTGTTTGATTGAATGATTGAATCACTGAAGCAATAGATGTCTCTTCTGTTTGATAGCAAACAGACAAACAATACATCCCTTTCCTGTTTCAAGTCTTCATCCAAAACACGTTTACGTGAAGTTTGGTCAAAATGCCACCGAAACAGAAGAAAACGACTCAACCCGCGGCTGCCGCTGCAGCGCCAACACAGCCTAAGACCACCGCTGCCAAGACTACGGCCGCCAAAGCACCCGAAAAGGCTCCACAAAAGGCTGCGCCCAAAGCGGACAAGAAGGACGCGAAGCCGAAACCCAAACCAACTCAATCTAAGCCCAAGGCATCGGTGCCCGCAAAACAAACCTCTAAAAAACAACAATCGGGTCGTCAAGTAAATAAGGCAAAGAATGCGGCAAATAAAGTGACGAAAGGAAACTTCCAGAAGAAGAGCCGTAAAATCAGAACTACGGTTCACTTTCATCGACCACATGTGAAGCACTTGCCGAGGAACCCGAAATATCCCCGAAAGAGTGTTCCTCATAGACCACGACTCGACAAGTTCTCGATTATTAAGCATCCGTTGACCACCGAGTCGGCGATGAAGAAGATTGAGGACAATAATACACTTGTATTCATTGTCAACTTGAAAGCAAACAAACCGCAGATCAAGTTGGCGGTCAAGAAGTTATATGACATCGATGTCGCTAAAGTGAATACATTGATCCGACCCGACGGACAAAAGAAGGCTTACGTACGATTGGCGCCCGATTACGACGCTCTCGATGTGGCCAACAAAATAGGAATCATTTAAACTATTTTGTCGTTTATTTTGATTATATTATTGGATATAAATAAAAATTGAAATTAATATTTAAATACTAGTATTTTGTGATTTATTTTTTAAAACTAATTATACGATTTCATTACAATTATTGAATTTCAAATCTAATTTTATAACTAAAAACAAATTGACTTCAAGTCAAGACAAAAAAGTCAAATATGTGGCCATTAAGACCACAATATATAGAGACCAAATAGACACTCATTTCGGGTACATTTGATCAAAGTTTGCGGGAATCGGTGTCTTAGTCTCTTCAGCTAAATATAACATTTCATCTAAAAAACAAATTAAATGTCAATTGATTAAACAAATAACTGATGAGACAAAACAATAATATTGTCCGCAAACCTCTATTAGCCTTAAGTTTAATAATTCTCTGTTCTTCGTCCCAAATCTTCTTCTTTTCTCTCAATTGGATCCGATGTTCTCTTTCTCTCTTCGCCAGTGTTTCTGTTTATAAACAAAACTATCAGTTAATCAAACACAACCTTTAAATCATTGATGAAAACATACGGTTATGTCTCAATCCATAGGCCACTCCTGCTAATAGTAAACTCCATCTACAGAACTGATCCAATTGGTGATCAATAATATCAATAATAAATTAATAAAAATCAATTGGTTATAGCATTCAGACATTGACAATGTTTTTGGGATCAATTGATGACATACCCTAAGAAATGGTGACACATTGACCGGTGCCTTCAACTCGAGTTTCGGTAAATCCCATTTAGTGGTCATCTTTGAGGTCAATGTTTCGGTAAAAATCACTTAACCTTCAAATGGACTCAATTTCTTGTGAAGTGATATCCAATACAATCAATGAAAAGCCATTAAAGGGACCGTTCAGTCATTACGTTATAAAATTAAATACAAACTAATGTATGTTTTAATTGTTTTATTATTTAAAATTTTATTAGATTTATAATTTTAATAAATTATATTATATTAAAATATCTAATTTTTAAATAGATTTACTTAAAATTAAATTATTTAAATATAAAACTTTATAAAAACATAAACAATAATATTTGTGATATACAGGTATTGTATTGTAATTTAATGTTATATTTGTATTCAAATGTAAAATAAGTTTAATTCAAAAATAAAGTCAAATTCCAAACAAATGTATGAAATAAATGATAACTTTATTCAAGTCTTTAATTGATATCTTAATTATCATTGTTTTTAGCCATCAATTGTTGGGATTAATTGAAGTGACAATTAATTGGTAGAGATCTTTGAAGACATGCCGACAATTATATTATTAGACGTTTCGCTGTCGATGTGCCGAATGGTACCATTGAATGACAACAATAATGACAATCAGATGACACAATTGAAGAGTTTGGCCATTCATGGCTTGAATGCACTTCTTGATTATGAATCACAAAACGCAAGACTTGAGTTCACATCATTGATGGTGTTCTCGAGTTTGTGGCAAATATTATCAAAGTTTACCCGAGATTACGATCAATTGAAAGCCGCCCTCCACAGCATTGAACTCTTCGACAAGACTTCATTTGTGAACGCTTTAAGAGGCGTCAAGAATATGGTTCTCGAAGAATGGGGTTCTGAAATGGCCTGCAATGTCATACTTGTGACCGATGGTAACGCCGCTATTAACGCTCATTTAATGAATTCATCAAATGGTAATAAAATTGAGGAATCGACTGACGAGGACACCGATGATCCCGTATTTCCGCTTCCTTTTCCATTTCCAGCTAAACTTCATATCGTATGTCTGACTACAATCAATGATAACTCATTTCAGAAATCATTGCCATTCTTCGCCAAACTAATTGAACTCAATTCAAATGATAGTATTAAAGAACCATTTCTTGTAAATCATTTATATTCTGGCGGTCAGGTCTGGGTTCCCGAAGGAAATCAATTATCCTATAAATCAGTTCAAAATGTGTTTAACAAATTAGCAGAAAGTAATTATCGGTCATTTAAAGGTCGACTTTATTGTGGGATGTTGTCGTCACCCATTTCTTTATATCCATCACTTGACAGTTATATACAAATACGTGATTTCGAAACAATCAAAGCCGAACCATCCGAAGACATCTCTATTTGTGGTTTTATGGATATCGCAGAAGTGTCGAGTCCTCCCGTTCACTCCAGACATTTGGTGCTACCATTGCAAGAATCCAAAGAAGAGGTTAGAAAGACAGCGACAGCGATGGTATCAAATCCAAATAATCCATCTGATTGCGGACCCATTGACTTTGAGGACTTGTTGACTTCCATGTGTGCTGATGAAGGACGTCAGCCATCTTTTACTGTTTTACTTCATGGAAGTCTTAAAGTAGAGGGAATGGTTGCTATATGTCAAGTGGGAACTCCTAATTGGTACGGCATGTTATATTCCTGGGCCGACAACAAGAAGAAGTCTAATCTTATGTTATCGACATTTAAATGCGGGGCAGAATCTATTCCATGGCTTACAAATCTTAAGAGTTATGGTTTTCCTTCAATCAACATTCAAAAAACTCCTCAAGAAATCAATGTCATTAATGAAAAGAAGAGTTTTAGTCAGGGATGTGTTGTTTGGTTAAAGCAAGCATTTCTTCAGTCGGATATACAAAAGATTTTACGACACGCGAGGAAATTACCCGAAAAGACGGCACATTTTTATAAGGAGTTAAATCGTTTACGAAGAGCTGCCCTTTCATTTGGTTTTTACGCTCTCATTGAAGGGTTGGCCAGTATTCTTGAGCGCGAGTGTCGTATGTTACCGGGCACTGCACATCCCGAAGCTGCTTTACAATTGACTCACGCTGTTAGTTGCTTACGACAGCCCCGGGATGCCGACTGCTATAATCAATGCATTACACCACTAGAAACTAATTTTAATAAATAAATAGTGTTTTAGTTTAATTATATAAAATTTTTATAAATACATAATAAATTTATATAAATCATTTATAATATTTATAATATTTCCATTAAATTATTTAAAATAAATATTGCATAATAATTATTTTATTAACCTATGATTTACTTTTTGCTATATTTTTATGGTTAGTAGATTTTTAAGATTTAAGATTCAAATACAGTAACTAAAAAATTTCATTTATAAAATTTTCAATAATTTCAATTTATATATTATAAGTTTCCAAGTTATATAAATTAAAATAATTACTTTTTTTAAATAAAAAAATAAGATATTTATAAATTTTAATTAATACTATTTACTAACAAATATAGAAAACAATAGAAACTGTAATAAAATAAAGAAAATATGATAATTATGTACTACTATGTTATGGCCGGAATCGGTAATAACTTGAGATTCATTAACAATATATTTGGGAGCTTTTATAAGCTTAAGAATAGTCATACATTTTGCGGTTAAAGTGTGGGAACAGTTGTATGAATTTTCACTAATAATCAATTGATTGATTTGTTTAATTTGATTGACTGCATGGCCTTTGCATTGTTTTACTAAATTATAATCAATACAATCAATCAATTCATTTAATACACAACAAACAGACTCTCCGTATGACATATCGTTCAATAGTTTAACTTCTTTGATGAGACTGTTATTAATATGAGTGAAATTGAATGCAAATAAGTCTACACTACTACTACTACTTGTAATTTGGTCACCATTTTGGTCACCACTGCGGTCATCATCGGTGACATCATATCTTAAATCATTTATATTCCACTGTATGGCTACTATTGAAGTGCATTGCGAAACCATATTTTTTGCTTTGTTGAAGCAATTGTACAGATCTTTGTGTCCAATCATTTCAATCTAAATACATTATATAAATATATATATAAAAAAAATATTTATTTAAGAAATACATCAAATATTTAATAAAATTATTTGTTTAAAAATTGTAATCATAATTAAGTGATGAATTAATAAATTTCTAAATGTAATACTAATACATTAATTGTTTGTATTTTGCTTTCACATAACATTATAGGACAGATTCATATTCAACGAGTTATTACAATACAAACCGTTTGATTATCTAAATGCACATAAATATTATCCATTTTAGAGTCACCGATGCTATACATTAGTTGTGATGAAATATTATTTTGATTGCTATATAATAAAGATAATGTAATTTGATAACAAATTAAAAATAATATAAAAATTAAATCCATTATTCAAAAATTTTAGTAACTTAAAAAACTGATTGAATGTTTGTTTAATTGTTTATAAGTTATATTTTAAACATATATTAATATCTGTATAGTAAAAACATATCAAATTGCATTTTTAATACTGATTTTTGTAAAAAATATTTTATATTTTTCCAATTAATAGTTTTGTATTTCTAAATTAAAAAAATATTGTCTGAATAACATTTTTGATTAAAAAAAATAATACTTAAGAATGCGTTATAGAAAATACGTTATAAGAATATAATTTATTATCCAATTTAAAAATAATAATAATCTTATATTTAAAATGAAATCATAAAATTAATTTAAAACTATGTCTAAGTTAGCAATTAAAGTAAATAATTATTGAAAGTATAGGGGTATGGGTTATACGATATTCAAAATTTATGCAACATTTTTATCATTAGTCTTTTGTTTGCTACTAATATTTTATATGCAGTCAAATGTATATAATTTATTATTAGTATCAGTAGTATACACTCTAACTTATAATTGCTATTATATGATAAATATTTGTTGTTAATAATACATTATGATTATAATGTGTATATAAATTCTAACATTGAAATTATTGTTTAAGCAGTTATTAAGTAACAAAACGTCAAATAAAGTTAATAAAAACTAAGTTATATAGTATAGTGTAATACAAACTTCATCTCATTTTTTCTTTATTAATGTCAAGGCCTTGAAGGGAAAAATCCTATTTTGTATGCATTTTAGTATAACTATACTTAACTTATATACTAATTTTAACCCTGTATATTATGTGTAATAATGATGAATTTGGACGTCAAATAATCAAAATTGTTTTGTTTTTGAATTAATTGAAGCAATTTTTTAAAAATTAAACAAAGTTACAAATAGTAATACTTTTTTGATACAATGTTAATAATTAGAAACGTACAAATTGAATCATAATTTAAAGTATTATTTTAAAATAATATCTGTTTAATTTTATATGATATAAAATACTGAATATTTATATGTTTTTACTAACTTTACTAATCAAATGCTTAAAAATCTCAACTTTTAAATTAAATTACAATTTTTTAATTGAAACCGTTTTTTAATTCAAGTATTCAATAAATAATCTGTAAAAAAATGCATCATTTTTTTTAGAAAAACTCCTTGAATTTGATTTAAAATTTTATATAAACAACGCCTTTATTTCAATTAATAATTTTCAATTCAATTGATAACAATAGAGTTTTGCTTACTTTGGAAATACAATAAATTAAGGGAAAACCACTCAGAGATTGATAAGTCTGACATTACGGTTAAACATTAAGGCTATACATTACTGTAGTTTTTTAAAACTAATACAAACAGATTTGTTTTTAAAACCAAACATAAAAAAATGAATAATTGATATATTTTTTTGAAAAAATTTATAGACTTTGAAATATTTTCTATCATAAGCTTAACTTTTCAATCAAAAACAAAAATGTATCGATAAAGCATGAAAAAGGTGTGATGGGTTTCATATAAAGATTTACTGTACAAAAAAACTCATGCTTTTAATGCAAATCCAATTTACAAATGTATAGCCCCTGGCCTTTGATTCATTAAAGACACTTTGAGGGTTTGATTTTTGATTAGCACACAATTTTTTTTATATATCATATAATAAATATCTATATTTTTATATAAATCTTTTAGAAGCAATATATTGCAAATAAATATATTGGTTAAATGTATGGTTATATACGGTATATATAATAATATATACTTTTATTAGCACTAGAAGTACTGTACAACAGGTATGAGCCCACCAGAACCTCACCCAAAACATAATTATTTGAACACAAGGTTACACACTCTCTATCTCTCTCTTCTTTTATATTAACTTTAGACTAATATTTGGTCAGCTCTGAGATCTCAAGGATAACCGATTGATATTACAGGAGATACAGCCCTTCTCTAAGAAGTATATAAAGGGATGACAATCATCTGTATCTTCACTTGAAGTTTTGTTTTGCAAAGACTAACTCCAAACTCTCTAAACAAAAATGAAATTCTTGGTATGTATTCAACTGTTTTTTCTGAATGTTTAGTATATAACAGATAATTAATTTCTTGTTTTGTTTTATTGTCTCAATCAACAGATTGCTGTCGCCTTTGTGGCCCTTTTCGCCGTTGCCTTCGGTGGCATCGTTGCTCCCTATTATGGTGGTTATGGTGGCTATTATAGCGCCGGTTATGCTGCCCCAGTTGCCTATGGTGGTTATTATGGTGCTGGCTATGCTGCACCCGCTGTCTACAGCACCGGTTATGCCTCCCCCTACTACGGTGGTCTCGGATACTACGGTGGATACCTCAAGAAATAAATGATTATTAAGGCTACAACCCAACTGGACTATGATTTTTGATATTGAATTCGTGTATTTGATTATCATTTGTAAAAAAATAAATGTTTTAATGTAAAAAATTTTGTTCAAAATTTAATAAATTCTGTACTGTAACTTAAATACCACAGTTTTGAATTAAATTAAATTAGAATAAATTTTAACAATTTATTAAAAGCTTTAAATACCGATAAAAGTATTTTTTTATTTCACAATTTTATCTAGAATTAAATGGTTATATTTAAAATCAAGTAATAACTATTTTTATTAAATATAAATTGATAACTAAACTAAATTTACAATTGTAAAATCAAATATTTCAAAAAGTTAGTCAAATTATATTAGACATTATATTTTCTTAAACAGGCATTTCTTAATGATTTTGAAAAATTTGAAATCAGATATCAGTCACTTTAATTAAATAAGGTTTGATCACATATACTGCAGTTTTTATATTTTATTTTGGATAAAGTAATGCATTTTAAATCATTCGTTTACTAAAATTGAAAGAAAAATATGTTAACTATTAATTATATGAAATTTGAGTACTTATTTTTATTTTAAAAAACAAATGGGCTTTAATATCATACAAATACTAATCATATTTAATGAAAAACTTAGTTATATAATTGACTATGAAATACAAATAAAAGTTTAATACACAATTGTAAAGATGAAAATATTGTATTTATTTGAGTTTATTGTTTTAATTTCAGGAATTAAGGGTAAGATTTATATTGTAATTATCATAAAATTGTAATAATATATAAAAATTATAGTAAAATTTGTTTGAAAGATAATCCCAATATTTTGTTTATTTCTGGCCTATCATTAGCCTACCGTCCAATTCCTGTCAATTATGTTATGCCTGAAACTAAAACTATATATATAAATCATTTTAATATACCGTCGAGAGAGCCGCAGACCAATTCTGAAATGCAATCCATGACTAATGATATGCAAAATAGTAACAAACAAGAAGACAATAATAACAACAACGCCGAAGTCAAAGACGTTGTCATCAATGAAAGTGAAGAACAATACCAAACAACACAAACACCCAATGAGTTGCCAAAAGTATATCAAAGAGTATACAAATTACCGGCAATGACCAGAATGATTGCCGACACCATTGTTAACGAAGACGATAATCAAAGTAAACACTATATTCAGACTAAGAAATCTCCTCAATGGAGAAGTCCTACACCTTTCAATCACGACAACTGTCCTCACAATATGCATAAAAACAAGAAATTAAGATCAAATAAAAGAAGAGGTAATTATTTATAAATACTTAATAAAAATAATTGTAAGTAATTTGTAATAATAATAATTATATTAAATTATAATTTATAATAAAAATTAGTTCAAAAACATTTCAAACAAATGCCAACAACAATGACAACAACAATGACAACAACAAAAGCACCGGTCATTCAAACAGATGAACTTCGGTCTGAATCACCCCTATTATTGACATTACTATCTGATATTGAATCGCCTCCAGAATCGGAAACACCTAACAAACAACTGATAGATTTCCTCAATAAAGTTCAACCGATTGATATTATGTCAATCATTCGTAAAACACAATCAAAAGTTGCAACTTTTCCTCTCTTTCCTAATCAGAAACCAAATATTTGGAAAATGCCATTATTTATGTCTATTTTAGACAAATTGCTTATCAGAGAACCCGAAAGTCCATACTTTCAACAATCAAATCCATTTCCAAATATTTTGGATAAATCTGAACAAAATATGTATGAAAAACGCAATTTTCTGGACAATGAAAATATAATTGAAAAAACAGATAAGAAATACAATTTTAACTTTAATTTCAATGTAACCGTTAATAATAATTACCAGAATTCTGACACCATTTCAAGCAAACTATTGCCACAACTTTCTCGATCTTTGTTATCATTTTAATAATTTTGTAAACAATTTCAGTATATTTTGTATCAAATTAATAAAATGATATACAATTTGAAGTATGTAATAAAAGTTTAAAATTTATTTTTATTTATGATTATAATTATTTAATTATTTGCATAAATAATATTATTAAACAAGTATTAAATAATATATTATTAAATATCATAAATTTTATAATACAGTGTATATTAAACATAATAAACAAAAAAATCATATTAAATTCATAATAATCTCAAAATGAATTATTATATAATTAAGATAAATAATTACATATATATAAATATAGTCCAAAAATAGACAATACATATAAATAAATAAAAGTTTAAATATTATTATAACTAATTTTTTTACAATATTTGAGTCACATCTAGTGTAAAATTATCCAATTATTTAAATATTTTAGAATTCAATAATATTCATGAATTCCTTATAAAGGAGTTGTATATGAATTTGTGTTTATGTCTGACACTAATTAGGAATTTTTTGAAATTTTGACATTAAATTCAATTAGAAGTTAAATAAATTAAAATATAAATGTCTTTAAATCTTTTTTTAAACATAAAAATAATTGCGGATAATATTTAGAAAATTACAATTTATGGCATTTAATGTAGAATTTTATAATAATTATTACAAATATCTGAGTTATAGTCAATTTGATATTATAATTAACTTTGTAGTGTAATGGGGGGGGGGCATTTGGCCCGTTTGGGTCCCACTTATATACTCTTATATTATTCAATATTATCTAAAGATATTTAAAGTCAATTGTTTTTGTATCTGTAATACACATTCTCTATATATTTCTAATGGTTTAGTATTTATAACTCATTTATCATAATATATGCATAGTTTTTAAGATAATTTTTAATATGTTTTTAATAAGTAAGATATAGTATACTATTTTGTATTCAACTATATAAATATATACACTATATATATATATACATAATTATTAATATATGTTATAATTAGTGTCATTTAATTAAATATCATCAAAAAAAATTGAGAAATTAGTGGATAAACAATATTTTCCAAAATTGATTCAAATAAACTAAAAGCTTACATATATTGTGATTACAAAAATATTTATGATATTTAATCAAATATAAGACTAAAATAGTTTAATATTATTAATATTAAATTAATGACAAAATTGGGAAAAATTAATAGAAATATATTAATAAATTTGTGTAAACTATGAGTCAAATGATTTTGAATATCCTATAAATGAAACAATTATTCAATGCGTGACTATAAGTGGTATATAAGTTGTGTCTAAAACTGTAAATCGATTGTTATATTGAATGCATTGACTGATTGATTGATTGACAAATTGATTGACAGATTGGCGCCAATCGGCAAACACTTAAAGTTTATTAAAGTCTTTTCTCTTTCATTTAATTAACAATTATTGAAGACATCAGTAGTGAAGACATAACTATATAGTGGACACAATTAATGACCAATTGATGCCATACTCTGGTGATAAAGATGTCAAACACTAATAGCGGTGACAATTGTGACAAACTATCGGAGTTTGACACAAAACAATTGGTCGATATTCTCGATGAAATTATCGACAAATGTGAGGCCAATATCATTGACCAACAATCGATTGACAGCTATCGGCGTACTATTGACTCGGACGCTGATAACGACCAAAACGATGACATTATCAATGAGACAGTGAATGGCGATAAAATTGATGAGTCATCTGATGATGAAGACGAGTATGTGGAACCACTTAAACACATCGATACCATTGATGTCACTAAAGAACAAATTAATAGTTCAACAAAGTCTGTATTACGAAGACAACAGAGACAAAGAATGGATACAAAGATAACTAATGATTTATGGGGCGAATCGGTTGGTATTTATGATTGCAATGGAAAAGTCCGCCGAGTGGTCGCTGTCAGCGATTTGCATAATTATCTACTTCTCGAATCAACCGGACTTAAGACCGATTCAAAGATTTATTGTTCATTAATTAGCGATCGGTTCCCGCGTTTCTTCGACAGCACTCGTAATTGTAAGACATTACAGATATATTATAATACAAATTGATTAAAAAATGTTTGACTTATTATTAGATCTTCAGAGATGGCGAATGCGTTATAATATATTTGCTGAACAAGTTTTGGACGATAAAGATGACGATTCATTGGTACACATCGGCGAAATTCACCTATACTTTGATCTTAAGCCTCAATACCGGATCCCTTTTTATGTCAACAATTCATTTTATATGAACGAAATACCCACTGAAAAAGCTATCGATTTGAACAAAAAAGACAAAATATTAGCCGTTATTAACTCTATACTTAATAGTCGAGATATACTTCAACTAAAATTTCCAATCAAATCAGTTAAGTTTCACAAAACAAATGAAATTTTCATTAAATTTACTGAAAGACAACAGGAAATGATGGAAGAAGTCAAAGCTGTTAATCGCAGAGGATTTAAGAAATTCGATGTCATTCCCCAAAGAGATCGTCGACCGCGTGGAGGTCAACATACGAGCCAATCGAGACCATCAGTGAACAGCAATGGCAATGACTTTGACAAAAATAAAAGACAATTTAATGAAAACGACCGTCAGTTTAACAAAAATAAACATAATTTTGATGCAAATAACAGACAAAAATCCCAATATTCGAGTGATAGGAAAAGGGGTTCAGATTATGGTAATTACAGAAATGGCAGACACTTCTCGTCCTCAAATTCAACCAAACGATCGGATTTTGCAAATAATAGAAATGCCAATAAACCGATTGCAGAAAAAGGCGAATTTAAGAAGAGAACCAACAATTACAACAATGTCAACGATTTTGAAGTGACTTTTGAAGACACTCGAGAAAGTCAGTCGAGAAATGTAAATAAGAATTTTAATAACAAAACCAATAGAGGTTTTAACCAAAGAAGAATTAACTCGAATAGAGATCTGGATGTGGATTATAATTACAGAAATCCTCAAATGGAGCCATCGTTTGACAGTTCCAGTCGTAAAAATTCAAGTGATATATTCAAGACTTCAAGTAATARAGGCTATAGTGATATGTCTAATACTGCTAATCATTCAATAACTGGTTACACAAATTTCAACAATCGTCAAACTTATCGCATTTAATTCAAAAGTCATTAAAAAATTAATTAATTAATTTTTTTGTGACGGTTCTAGCAATTGATACAACATTTGGTTATTTCAATACGATTTTGTTTTTAAAATTATTAATATTTATTTGATTTGATTCTCTAAACGTAACTATAACTATATTACAAAACTATAAAATTCCGATTTTTATTTGTATCTATAATTATACTGTCAAAAAATAGGCAATACAAATGTAAAAATATCTATTTTATTATCTAAATTATTATCTAAGTTTAATTAATATCTATAAAATCTATATAATTAATATAATAAGTTAATAATAATAATTTTTATTATGCTATTGTTTTTTATTTTGCTTATTATAGTTATTAATACTGTATTTCTATTTGTCTTAAAGTTAAATACACTGTACAAGTATTTATAACTTGTTTTGAATAATTTGTTTTTTGCAAAAGTAAATAATAAATTTTAGATGAGATATATGATGTTACAAGTTGACCCTGACAACTTAAAATGTAATAATAGCCAAATTTCCCCATTGACTAACATGTAGGTGACATTTGTTTTAATAATAATTTTTTATTGAGATTCAAAAACAACAATCAATGAAAATATATTGTACTTAAAGTTTATTATTATAAAACTCAGTTAAATATTGTATTAACTTTTGATAGTTTTAAATAAGGTTTTCTAAGTAGTTATATAGTTCTCTGTGCTTATATTATTGATTTAATTTTTTAATAAATTAGTAAATTAATAATCCTGATAAGTTTATGCTGTTTTTAGTTATTAAAATTTTGATTTAATAAAATTAATTGAAAATCACAAATGAATAAATACACATTTTATACGTTGATATTATTTTCCATTAATGTAAGTAAGATATACTGTAAATTATCATTCAGTATATTATAAATAACATTGAAATTTATTAATGTATGTTTGTTTTTAATACAATTATTTAATTATAAAATCTAATTTCTTGTTAAATAAATATAGTATTTGTAGATTATTATAAAGTTAATAATCTTTACGAAATTACTATTTTTTAAAAATAGATAATGTTATGTCAATCGTTACCAAAAATGTTGTCAAATGAATTTTGTCATAAACAAGATGACTGTCCCATTAATTATTGCTGTGTTTTGGGTTAGTTTATCACAAATTTTATCAAATAACTAAGATTTTTAAAAATATAGAATATATAATAAAATTTGATATATAAAAATATTTAACACTGCATTTTAACTTTATTATTATAATTTAATGTTAATATAAAAATTTTAATTATAAATGTTGTGAATTAATTTTGAAACAAACAATAATAGGGTTTGAGAGGTATAGTATACCTCATTGTCAACCAATGGGTAAATTTGATGATTGGTGCCGACTATACAATGAACCGCAACAACGATCTCTGGCCTATCCTAATGGACAACATATAGACACTGAAGTATACATTCAATTCTGTGGTTGCAGTGATGGTCTGGTCTGTCAAAGGGCTAAATGTACTTTCAATTCAAGCTTACAATTTGATAACAATTTCATCGACTATTATTAATTCAAATCAATGTTTGATTAATTCAAGAAATTTAAATCATAATATAATTAATTGACTTTTACTATATTTATTTATAAACAATCTAATAATAAAACTATAATCAGTAAAAAGATATTTAAAAATATACATAATTATGATTAATCTAATTATTGAAATTTTTTAATTAACAAAAAAAACTATATTAACTTATATTATACATTTTATATATTTAATTATCTATAAATTAATAAAATGCTAACATTTTTGTGTTTTTTAAATATTTTTAACTAATAACCAGTAAATAATGATATATTACATTGTCTGAGCAAACTTCTAGAAAGTATAAATATTAATATTAAGCGGTAATTATTGTTGAGTCACACACTTTATTAGTTATCCCACAATAAGTCAACCATTTATTTAGTTAAATATAAAGTATATATAAAAAGTTTTTTTAAATGATTTGTCCGAATAATAATTTTAAAAATTTGCAAAAAAATAATCTACTAATAAAATTCAAATAACAAACCAAATTCATTGAAATATTGGTATAAAAATATTACAAACAAATAAATCACTTTTTAAATGTAATATCAGAATCATTCTGATAAATGAAATATACTGTAGATATGATGATATAGTAATGATTGTAATATAATGAAAATTTATTGAAATGTCATTGAAATAATATAAATAACTAAATAAATTCAAATGGATTATAGATAAAAACTAATGTATTTGGTTAATAATATTCAATTTTTGTTAATAACATTTAAGTATTGAATCAAAACAACCCTTTTTAAATTTTCAAACATATTAAATATAAAAATATACAGTAATATATGATTTTTCTTATTATGTAAGAGTTTATTTCAATTTTAGACATAATATAATAGTATTATACTACTAGTATACTGTAGATTTAAATAAAATTTATTAAATAATTTATTATAAATATTAAATGTTTTAATTAATTATGAAAGCATCAATTATAAAAATAACAAATGTTTGTACTCATAATAAGTAATTAAAAGCATATACCGGTAGTATTATATAAAATAAAAACATTTTAAAACATATTATATTATATTGAATAGTTTATTACATAAAATATATGATAAGTTTCGTTAAATAATGACAATATAATTAATTGCTGACAAAACAATTGACGTAATTTTAAATCAGATAAATTAAATATATTACGGTATATATTATATATTATGATTAAAGTTGACAAATATAGGAAAAATTTTTATTTTAATATTTATAAATCTTTATTAAAATAATAATCATATAAAATATAATTCTATCATATGATATAATACTGAATAAATATAATTACTGCTATTTTTAATCTAACTAAAATTAATAAAAACTATGGACCACTTAGGTGTAATTCACTTATTACGTTCGCACTTAGGGGGGGGGGATTGGGAGTGTCGGCCAAAACTAACTTTTGCGAAGATGCGATAATATGTGAATCACCCCTTAGTTGACATTTATTGAAAATTACTTATCATTTTATATTTATTTAATTTAGCATTAATATTTAATTACATATTAATTAATATTCTTATCTAAATAAATATAATAAAATTTAATGATAATTTTATTTTAAATAATAGTTATTTAATTATTTTGAATATGTATTTAACAGTAATCTAATTATATTTAAATTGAGATTTAAATACCAGTGTCAATTTTGTTTTGTTAACTTTCAATTTCCGACCGTTTATTTTTTGTTTTTAGTGTTTCTAATTAGTTCCTGATTTTTTTTGCTTTAATTATGATTTATTGTTAAATGCATACTAAAGTCAAGTGATAGCTTTGTCAATATATTCAATAAAATATTAATTTTTATTAGTTTGCTAACATATAATGTTTTAGTTTGTAAATAAAAAAAATATTTTTAGAAAAAATATTAAATATATGTTAATTTCATATAATAAACTTTATATTTTTACACTACTGTTGTATATTTCCTATTTAATATTTTCTTATAAAACTTATCAATATTTATATTAATCACATTCATAATAAATAAAACTTTAAATACACAAATACATTGTATAAAAATAGTATATTATAAATATATTATTAATTAAAAAATGGTGAAAACTATCAGCCAGCTTATCAAATAATTGATAAGTCTATTAACATTATATTACTAATTGGCATATTTATTACACCCTCAATATTAATATTTTAATTACAACTTAATTATTAACATATAATTTTAGAAATCTTTAAATAATTAATTATAAAACATTGTCTATAAATAAAATAATAAGATTTATGTATTTGTCTCCTAACTGGTCATCCCTGGGTATCGACAGTATGTCAGATAATGACTGCAATCATATGACAGTATAGTAGTGTGTATTGAAGTACACAATAATAGTGGGGTCGATGTGTGTGTAAACTCTGTAATCCACTGTACGATAGGCTATGGAGTTGTAGTCAAACAAACAGTGAGTTTTAGTTTAGACGAAGTGAGCACTCAATCAATGGTTATGTTATAATAATTCATAGTTTGTATCAATTATTATAATACAAATTAATTTATGATTTATTATTACAATTATTATTATTATTATACAGTATTATACACTATATGTTAGTTATCGATAACCCATTTGTTTAGTCAAATAAAAATGATTTTAAATATTATTTTTGTCAACAAATAAACAATAAAATGATAAATATTTTGATACGAAATATAATATTTGTATAAAAATAATACACAGTTTTGTCGATAAAATGAGTGATAATATAGTGAATAATAAGACACCGATAGATGTTTTGGTGACCACTGGCGGTGGCGACCATCTCATCGATTTGGATGTCAATGAAACCAAAGAAGATAAGACATATGTCTGTTCATCTGAGTCTTCATTATTGTCATCAATAGTCTCGATGTCAGACTCGATGAATGCAATGCATAATATGCTGAGTCTGAGTGAGTCATCACCAGTCAGTCCTACGACTAACAGCCCTACCAATGGTACGACACCTGCGAACCCCGTCATCAATGGCTGCGACTCTATACTACCAGATGTGACATACGTTCAAACAAATCTGACTTCACTGTCTGCCTCAGCAAACACTTCTTATTTATCTAATTCTCACGGAGAAAGTCAACCATTACTGAGAAGAATGGACTCAACTGACTATTCCGTAGTCAGCAATACTTTTCCCGAAGATCCAGAATTTCAATCGGTTGTCAAAGAGGTTGAACAGGCTATTGACAATGGGATACTTCCTAAACGTATTAAACAGGGATCCAGTGGCAGCTATTTTGTCCGCAATGGTGAAGATACGGTATGTTATCATTTGGTGATATTTTATTTTAAAAATGAATACTAAAATTGTTTTCATTTACGGTAATAGAAAACTGTTGGAGTGTTTAAACCCAAAGATGAAGAGCCGTACGGAATGTTGAACCCAAAGTGGACCAAATGGATGCACAAGTTATGCTGTCCCTGTTGTTTTGGTAGGTCATGTCTTGTACCTAATCAAGGATATCTATCAGAAGCCGGTGCCTCACTTGTTGACCAAAAATTACAATTAAATGTCGTCCCTAAGACTAAGGTTTGTTTTGATAATAACCGGTAATTGTTTATTAGAAATATATTATATTTGATAAATATTTTCAATGAACAGGTGGTAAGACTTTCATCCGAGACATTCAATTACTCGGCTATCGATCGGGCAAAGTCTGCGACCAAAAAGAATGTAAACGAAAGGTTTCCAAATGTTGGCAAACATTTTAATAGATTAGGTTTACCACCAAAGGTGTGTTAAATTTTTGTTTATCTAATAATATAAAAAGTAATTATCAATAATATATCGATTAATATATCTGTTTATATTACCAAAAGGTGGGTTCTTTACAAACATTTGTTGAGAGCTTCGAAGACGCAGCCGTTTGGTTAAGACGTTTTGAAGACAATCCATTGACTGAAGAAGTGCTCAAAGATTTTCAGTCGCAATTTGAGAGACTTGTAGTTCTCGATTATATTATAAGAAACACTGATAGGGGTAATGATAATTGGCTCATCAGATATGAAAAGCCTACAAAACCTGTTGAAACACAACCACTCACTTCTTGGAATCCTAAGAGATGTCCATTTATTAAAATAGCGGCCATTGATAATGGATTGGCCTTTCCTTTTAAACATCCTGACGAATGGAGAGCCTGTGAGTGATAGTAATATTTATGGTATCTTAAGATATTTGAAGTATAATTTTTAATTTTATTAGATCCATACTACTGGACATGGCTTCCGTATGCTAAGCAACCATTCTCGGATCAAACGCGAGATTTAATTTTACCACAACTTTCAGACATGAATTTTGTTCAGGAATTATGTGACGAACTCTACGAACTATTTAAATCTGATAAAGGATTTGACAGAAATCTTTTTGAAAAACAAATGTCAGTTATGAGGGGACAGGTATGTTGTTTTATAATTGATTATTTTGTGTTTACATATAATGAAAATATTTATATGAAATTAGATTTTAAATTTGACTCAAGCCTTAAAAGAAGGTAAGTCTCCGTTACAATTGGTTCAAATGCCGGCCGTAGTTGTCGAGCGTTGTCGTGGATCAACACAAAGAGGTCGAATTCGAGCTATGACTGAGACTTTCACTCAAAGTTTTCAACGAAAAACACCATTTTTTTCGTGGTGTTGAAGAGCATGTCTTCAGTGCCGGACATTATAATTGTCCACTAATTTTAATAATTGTTGTCTAATATAAAAATACTTTAATTCAAATAATGTTTGTATAAATTTTTTTTGTCGAATACTAGTTTTTGAGTCATAAACCTATTGTTATAAATCATAGTCACATTAATATAAAATTTTTATAACCGGCTGTGATATCCTAAATATATTCCGAAGTATTTAAAATTGTTAAATAAATTTTTTAAATTTATTCAAAAAAATCTGTTATTTTTTGGTCACATTTTATTGTTAAGATATTTTTATTAAGACATTTTATAATATACATATAATTGTTGTGTTAATAATAATAATAATAATAATATTGTTCACTTTGAATATATTGTATGCAAAAATGTTAAGATTTTTTCATAGAAAATATCTAAACAGCAAATAATTCATAAAGAATTTAATTATTATTAGCAAATAAATAAATATTTAGTGAAAACAATTGTATATAATATGAAATATATAATTTTGAAAATAATATTTTGAATATTTTATTCATTAGTCATTCTTAAATTTTATCGATATAAGTAGTTAAATATTAAATAGATAAATGAGCATGCTAATATTTTAGTATAGTATTTATCATACATCAGAGTAATATACTATACATTCATAGTGACAATAAACTCAAAATACTATAATTTATGTGTTTATATACTCTATATATATATATATATATTTATCCGGGAATTATAGTAGATATCTATCCAAAGTTAATATACTATAGATTCTTATGGTTTTATATAAACACATTTCCACAAAAAAAACATTTAAAAAAAACTACAAAATAATACAGATTACTATAGTATGGAATTTTTGTTAAACATTTAAGAAATATTCGATTAATTTGTTAAATATTTGCTAAAATAATAATAATATTTATTTAGTAAATTGCAATAAATTGAATTTCCAATGTTTTATTTATGATAGAACTAAATAATTTGTTTATAAAAGTTTTAAAAATGTTAAAAAAGATAACCTATAACTGTATTAAAGTTAAATTCAAACATTAATGTCATTGAGTTTTTCTAAACTTTTTAAGTGAAATAATTTCAATATGAAATAGGGTTATAACTTACAAGATATACGTAGACATTAATAATATAGTATTTAATTACCGCTGATATAACATAACTGTTTGATTTGAAAATTATTTTATTGTTAACTAAATTATAACTTAATAATATTTAAGTGTTAAATCAATTTTGAATAAAAATTAAAAAAAAATATATGTGATTAGGTTTGAATATAAATCAAACAATTTTAAAGCATATAATATTTTGGTTTTTTGAGCACTTATTTGATTACAATATATATAATAAATATTTAAATTGAATCATTAAACTAATTGACCATGCACATATTATATTTTACAAGTCTATATAATTACGTTTTGTTTAACGTATTTATTGTGTCGCTTATTGTTTGTGTATTGATGTTTGAACATTAGCCATACATAACACAAATTTGCTTAAAGTTGGTATCAATAAACTGTAAGATGTTTACAGTGCACAACACTATACCCGTATAAATACTTTACTAAAACAGTGCTATACTTTACTGTATAGCAATTGAAGTGAGTATTAAAAGAGCAAATGCATGTAATATATGATATGAATTGTATGAACACATATTAATCTAATACTGTATATAAACAAAGCAACCATTGATTGAATCATTGATTAATTAATTATTGTTTTCAAAGATATTTATATGAATTGAATGCAAACACTAATCACTAATTTATTGATTGATTTGTTTGACTTTAATTGATAACCAATTAATACATTGAATGAAGTGATTGATTGTGTTATGTCTTCACTTATCCAACGGGTTGTATAAAGTGGTGTCGATTCACATGAAAACAGCGTTTCATTTGAAGACTTCTTACTTTAATTATTAACTAAAAGACGAGTAACTAATGGTTTATATATTAATATCATTTAAGTATTAATTGATTAATAATTGATTTGCAGATATGTTGGCCACCAATGAAAGTGCGGACGTTTGGGTTGAGACCAAAACAGGTGACGGAAAAGTGTATTATTATAATGCAAAGACACGAGAGACCACTTGGACTAAGCCGGACAACGTTAAACTGATTTCTCAGGAACAGCTCACCACTAATGCCACTCAAGAAGGTTTGTTTTAATCAAGTCTTTATTATCTATTATACATTTATTTATCAAATTAGACAAAAAGGAGGACAACAGCGGTGACCAAAAGGTTGAGATCACTGGAGGTCCTGTAAGTGGACCTCCTGTTGGTCTCCAACAGCCCACACTTTTTCCACAAGCGCCGCGATTTATGGGACCGCCGTTTATGCATCCGATGTCTCACTCGGGTTTGTTGGCTATTAAAACAAGTATTTTGGTTATCAAACATAATTAAATTGTTTATGTAAACAGTGCCCCCATTTGGTCCATACGGTGTACCTCCAGGATTTCCAGCACCTCCATGGGCACCACAAGTACCTCCCGTTCCATTGGTTAATTCAGATCCAACTAAACAACAATTATTTTTTGACGCTTCGATTGATCCAGAAATACGAATGGCTGCGTCTGAATGGACTGAATATAAAACACCGGAAGGAAAATCATATTACTTTAGTTTGAAAACACAACAATCGGTTTGGGATAAGCCTAAGGCTCTCATGGATTTAGACGGTATTTTATATTTTAACAAATCTTTCAATTTATTTGTTTGTTTATATTTGTTTATTTTTATTACTTAGAAGCGATAGCTAAGTCACAGAAACAACAGATGGAAAATAAAAGTATGGCTAAGAATGATAAGGAGTTAAAGAATGGTGAGGTAAGCAATGAGATATTGATCGACGACAACGATAAGAATCAACAGATTTTAAGTGAAGAAATTAAAAAACCCGAGAAAAAGACAGAACCCGTTCGCGATAAGTCTAAACCAGTTTCGAGTACCGCTATTACAGGAACGCCGTGGTATGACATGAATTAATTGTTTAGTTAATTGATTGTGTTTTATATAATTAATTTGAATTACTAATAGGTGTGTTGTTTGGACGGGTGATAGCAAAGTATTTTTTTACAATCCGAGTACTCGAACATCTCTATGGGAGTGTCCGCCAGAACTTAAAAATCGAGCCGACGTTCAACAGTTGATGAAAGAGCCGCCAAAAGAGAAAAAAGAGGACTCGGATTCAGAATCGGGAGAAAAGAGACAAATAGAACCCAAAGAGGAAAAACCAAATAAAAAACAAAAGTAAATATATTTAAATTTACAATTAATTAAGTTTATCGAAATTAAATTTAATATAAAATTAATAACAAAAAATAGAAAAATAGAAGAAGAGAAAGAAAAAGAAAAAGAAAAAGAGGAAAAGGAAACTAAAAAAGATACGACTAATGAAGCGGAACTGATGGCAGCCAAACAACGCGAAACGATTCCACTCGAAGAACGAACGCAAATGTTTAAAGCTATGCTTATCGAGAAAGATGTAAATATATAAATATATTTGAAATGTTTGTCGAAATTATTAAAACCATTGAATTGTTGATTAGGTGTCGGCATTCTCGACGTGGGAAAAGGAGTTGCATAAGATTGTGTTTGACTCCCGATATTTGATTCTTACGGCACGGGAGAGACGACAGGTTTTTGATAAGTATGTAAAGGAGAGGGCAGAAGAGGAAAGACGTGAAAAGAGACAACGACTCAAACAACAAAAGGATAACTACAGACATCTTCTTGAAGAAGCAAACCTAACACCGAAGTCATCGTTTGGAGAATTTGCTCAAACATATGGCAAAGACGATCGCTTTAAGGGAATCGAAAGAATGCGTGAAAAGGAAACAGTTTTTAATGAATTTTTATCTGATTTAAGAAAAAAGGAAAGGGAGGAGAAAGCCGTCTCACGAGAAAAGGTATAGTTATTAGTTTTGAATCCAATTATTTATTATTAATTCTAATTAATCATTGATTTCATCAAATTTATATTAGAAGATATTTTTGCTCTTAATTATAACAATTTATTTTCAGATATATATATTAATCTAAATTTTTATTTTTCAGTGAAATAATATAAATATATATAAATATTGTGCAAAATGTTATTATTTTTGACTTTCAGATAATCGGAAACAATGAGATTGTGATGAGTACTGAATTCTTTGCTTTGAGGATTGCATTTGATTTAATGACTTTGCAATTCATTTTACGGTACATACTATTGGCTTAAATATAAACTATTTATTAACCATTTAATCAATTTAAAAGTCATTTTCTCAATGATTTTGAGAAAAAAACGTTTCCACGATTTTACCCATAATTTAGTATATATTACGTTTGCGCTGCGATTATTACATTATAATAATTATAATTTTTTTAATTTATAATATTTGTTTCACTAATAATTTATTTTTATTTAATTATTTACATTTGAATTTATAGGCCAAACAAGGATTTTTAGAATTACTTAAAGAACAGACATATTTAGATCGCAACTCTTCGTGGACGGAGACGAAAGACAAGATTCGTGACGATCAACGTTATAGAGCATTGGAGAGCAGTTCCACTAAAGAAGATTTGTTCAAACATTACATTTCACGATTGAGTTCATCGAGAAATAATGGTTCCGATGCAGAAAATTCAGACATTAAGGAACGGGAAAAACAGGAACGCATTAAAGTCAGTCTTATTGAAAGAGAACGGGAAGTAAATCGCGAACTGTCAGCACATCTACGGGAAAGAGATAAGGAAAGAGAGCAACACAAACATACCGAAGCCATTGAAAATTTTAGCGCTTTATTAACTGATTTGGTCAGGAATTGTGACATTTCGTGGAGAGAATCGAAAAAGATTATCAAAAGAGATCACAGATGGGAGTTAGTGGAGACATTGGACAGGGATGAGAGGGAAAAGTTGTTTAACGCTCATATCGATCATTTGTTTAAGAAAAAGAGAGAAAAATTTAGACAATTGTTAGCTGAAGTCAAAGACATAACACTTTCAAGTCGTTGGAAAGTAGTTCGCAAACAAATCAAAGACGATTCGCGATATATTAAGTTTTCGTCGAGTGATCACAAATGCGAGCGAGAGTTTGATGAATACATGAAAGACAGGCTATCTATGGCTAAGAATGAGTTCCGAGAGTTACTCAAAGAGACTAAAATTATCACTTATAAGTCAAAGAAGATGATGGAAGAATCGGATCAACACTTATTAGATATTGTAGCCATTCTTCAGAATGACAAAAGATATCTTGTATTGGATTCATTTGAAGACGAAAGAAGACATTTGCTTATGAATTATATCACAGAAATGGATCGTTTGGGTCCACCAAAACCTATAACTAGTTCTGATTCCACTCGAAGAACAAAATAAAAAGAAAAAACTATTTTTATTAATGTAATGACATTTTGATTATTATTATTATTAATTAGAATTTTCGTTTATTTACTGACTATTTGTTTAGAGAAAAAAGTATTGTTTTTATCATTTAGTTTTGTAATCAAACAGATATAGATATTATCTGTCAGTTTATGTCTAATTTAACTCATTATCACGATTTGCTTTAAAAATTTGTATATCATTTATATTTATTCAATATATACAATAATATGATAATAAAAGACATTTTATGAAATATTTTGAATCAGTATTTTATTGAATTTATATATAAAATTATAATTTCTCTAATATTTATTGTGTTAATCATATCATATAAATCCTATCCTTAGAGACGAAAGTATTTACTGATCACTATTTTATTAATATTATTATTATTACTTAATATGAGTTTTGAATACAAACTTTTTCATTGAGTATAATATTTCATTCACTAAACAACTCAATTGACAAATAAGTCAATGATATAAAATGGGATCAAAAAAATTGGAGATTTGTATCGATAGTATAGAGTCTGGAGTGGCAGCTCATGAAGGAGGCGCCCATAGAATTGAATTATGCAGTGCTCTGGAGGTAATTGTCTTAAAAATCTTGTTTTATATGATTTTATATTGTTTTATGTCAATTGAAAGGTCGGTGGTTTGACACCAACTGTTGGACTGTTGAAACAAATCCAACACTTGTGTCCATCGATGACCATCTATGCTATGATCAGACCTAGAAGTGGAGATTTCTGCTATGATTCAAATGAAATACAAATTATGCAAAAAGATATTCAAGTTCTTAAGTCTGAAGGAGTCAATGGTTTTGTATTTGGAGTTTTGAAAACAGATGGAACCGTTGACTACAAGAACTGTCAATTATTGATAGGTATATACAGAACATTAATATTGCAATATTTGGCATCACTTCCAACACTTCTAATATATTTTAATATAATGTGATTAATAATTTCAGAAACGGCATCACCACTGGACTGTACTTTTCATAGGGGTATATATCATATGAAATTAACAGATCTATTGACATACATCTATTGCTCAACACTAGCATATAAATTATGATTTTATAATTAACTTTCATTTAAAATAATAGCCTTTGATGTGGTCAATGATGCGAATAAAGCGCTCGAAGAAGTAATAAAACTTGGATTCACTCGTATTTTGACCAGTGGTCAGTCAAAGACCGCAATCGATGGATTGGACAACATATCAAATCTGGTGGTTAGGGCTCAAAACAGGATTATTATAATGGCCGGTGCGGGCGTTACGGAGGATAATATGCAATTGATTTTAAGTAAAACTAATATCAATGAAATACATTCATCGGCCAGTTGTGTCAAAAAGTCTCAAATGTCTTTCCGCAACACCAATGTCTCGATGGGAAGTAATGTTGAAAATGAATATAATATTAAAGTGACTTCAACTCAAAGAGTCAACAAAATGATTGATATATTAGTGAAAAATTATTGATATTTATAACGATTTATATTATTTTTTAAAATTAAATTAAAATTACTGGTAATTGAAATTAAATATTTTTTTACGATATTATAACACTATTTTGTTGATATATTCGGTAATTTAAATGCCGTAATATATACTCAAATAATTTTAAAAGTAAAAAAAAGTTGAAATGACATTTGAAGTTCACATTACTATCCATTTCGGCTACAAGTTTACCATAGTTTGATTGAATTCATCAAATGTTATCAATTTCATCATCAGTTTAATTGATCAACAAAATTATCATTGATTTAAAATAAACTAATTATAAGTTATTATATACAGTATTTACTGTTAAATGTAAATGCATTTACATTTAATTAACTTATCATTCAAATATTGAACTTCACATTTCATTTTTAATGTCAAAATTATAGATACTGTATATAATTAATAATAATATCTATAATTAAAATTATAACTTTGATATTTCGTTAATTAAAATTTTTCTTTGAGTATTGTATGTATATTTGCCAAAAATATGCATGGTTAAAAAGTGAATAATTACGATAATATACAGTAATTATTAGACTAAATTTATTAAAAAGTCCAAATCTATTTAGAAAAATAATTTTAAAATTTAAATTTAAAAAACAAATTCTTTACTAAATATATAATAAATTATATTTCATAATTTTTGAGTGAATTTTATTGAATTGAAGCTCATTATTGAAAACAATATATTACAGTAAATATAATTTGTTTTATAAAAGTAATTTTCAAAACATAATTACCGTAAATATTGAAAATAGACTAAAATAAAAATTATTGTTTAACTATTGCTGAGTCTCTATTTGAAAACTAACTTTAGACAGATCCCCGAGTCCGACCTCAATAGTGTCGCCTGGATTTACTGAACCAACACCTGAAGGAGTTCCAGTAAGTATGAGATCTCCCGATTCAAGTGTGAAGTATTTGCTAATATAACTAATTATTTGTGGGATTTTGAAGACCATATCAGAAGTGCTAGCATTTTGTCGCATAACTCCATTGACTTTACACCACAATTGCAATGCATTTGGGTCTGCAATGCTTTCCTTGGGAATAAAGTTGCCGACGGGACAGGAAGTGTCAAAACCTTTAGCCAAAGACCACGGAGTGCCCTCTTTTTTGGCTAAATCCTGCCAATCGCGGGCAGTCATGTCTAAAGTGACAGCATATCCGCCGACATAATCCATGGCTTCACTCTCACTAATATTGAATCCCTTTCTGCCAATTATGACTCCAAGTTCTACCTCATGATGTAATTGCTGACAACCAACCGGTACTCTAAAAATTTGATACAAATCCGCAAATTAATATCAAATTTACTAAAAACGATAACCTATAAGACAACCACAGTTTGAATGCTAATTATAACACAATTATATAATTATAACACAATTATATAATTATAACACAATTATATAATTATAACACAATTATATAATTATAACACAATTATATAATTATAACACAATTATATAATTATAACTTTAATTGTGTGATAACCTAATCGTTAGTTAAGAATCAATAAGTAATACAATATATTATCAGACATTTGATAACTGCTATACAATGTTAAGCCTAAGGTATGTCTCAATTATTGCATCACTTTTCGGTCAATTCATAAATGTTTGCATTAATTCATTCATACCTTAAATCAGATATCAATACAATTCAATACATACTTAATAGGATTGCCTTCAGTCACATAAGCAGTCGCTATAAATGACAAAACAAATCAAAATTAAAGTCACATTAATAGCCAAAAAATTGCAATCAATTGAATGCAAACCTGGTTTGAGAAAAATCATGGGTTTGTCGGGCACTTTGCCACCCATTTCGGCCGCGTGTTTGCCATAGTTTTTACCCAAACAGACAATCTTTCGGCCAAATTCAACAAATCTGGTCAATCGCATCACTTTGTAGGCCAACAATATAATCGCCGATTTAATCAATTTAATGGTAAACAAGTTGTGTAAACAACTTATCAGTCAATCCGTCAAATGTTTGAGTGTCGACACTAACTAAATGTTAACTTCAATTGCATTCAATAGACGTCTCTTTAAATAATTTATTTCAAATATTTAAATAAAACTTTTTATTAAATAAATTAATAATGATTTAAATATTTATATGATATTTATTTATCTAAAAAAATTAACAAATGACTTATATATGTATTTGTTTTATATATGTAAAAAAAATTAACAAAAAGTTTGAGACATTTAACGGATTATTTAGCAATCAATGTATTGATTTATCTCTCACTTGAAGTCTTGATAGAAATATATTCAAAATATTATTTACTTTATTTGAGTAAATATTTTATTTAGAATTTATTTAGAAAATTAATATATTATTTGTGTAAATATAATGGTATTTTGGGGACTTGTATTAGCCCGTGGATCCAGTAAATCAATACCACATAAAAATATACAATTATTGGATAACAAACCATTGATTGGATGGGTTTTAGAGCCTATGAAAAATAGTGCGGGTATTGATTTGATTTGATTTTTTTTATTAAATTAATATAACAACTAAAATATCATTTTTTTAATATCCAGTTTTTGATGACATATGGGTGTCAACTGATGACAAACAGATTGCATCGATTGCACAATCATATGGTGTCAAAGTTCATGACAGAAGTCAAGAGAGTGCTACCGATTCTTCATCATCTTTGGCAGCAATTCTTGAATTTATTAAAACACATAGAGGTTTGGTTTGTTTGTTTAAATATAAAAAATTTATTTTTTTAAACATTTTGAAATACAGGTGCCGATCAAATATGTTTAGTTCAGTGCACATCACCTTTTCTAAGGGAACAGTACTTAAAAAGTGCTTATCATTTAATGATTGACCAGAAATATGATTCCGTTTTTTCTGTATATCGAAGTCATTGTCTTCGTTGGTCTATTGGTTTAAATGCATTGAATTTTGATGAACATTGTCGTCCCCGAAGACAAGACTGGACTGGTTTGGCTAATAAATTGATTTATTGTAATATTATACTTAATTATTATTTCTAACTGATCCAAATGCAGGTGAATATGTAGAATCGGGTCATTTCTATTGCTTTACCACAGCATTGGTTCAAAATGATGGGATTCTTCAGGGAGGCAAATGTGGTGTCATTGAAATACCTAAAAAATTTTGTTTAGAAATTGACGATATGTTTGATTTACAATTAGCTAAATATTATCGCAATTTTTTTTAATTATTGAATTTTATATACAAATTTATTATAAGTACTTTATCAAAATTTATAGCGTAAAAATAATATACAATATGTAAAGAGTATAAATTAAGTACAAATATGGAATATTTTTATATACATAATAATAGTAATAATTACAAAATTACAAACAAAAAAATTATAAATATATTATAAATGTTGACACATTATAAAGAAAAGGCAATTTGTATAAAATGATGAAAAACTTGATTTAAATGTTGAGTCAATTGGTATTAAATTGTTTTGAATGGGAGATAGAGTTGGACTAATTCGGTTGTTTCGTTTGATTGTCGATGAATTGGATTTATTTCTATGGATCAGATAAAAAGCCACTGATTTAAGATAAATAACAGCATTTAAATTAGTCGCCTGAATGTCATGAGTGACAATCCAATCCCAGAAAACGTCGACATCTTTACTGAACTGAATGGCACCGGAAGTGGAAAAGTAATGAAGAATTCGTTTATTCTTTACGACACAATTGACAAAAGCTGTGGCAAACTCTTCGATTAAATTTTTAAACAAATCTTTTGATTGATAATTAAAATCTTTATTTAAAATGTCATTAATTGGATCCAACATTGTTTTAATTATTATTTCAATCCATTGACTATTTGAAGTACATATTTCTATCAAATAAAGTAACAGTTTATTAATAACTGAATTATTAATTTAGAATTTTAAAATAAAATAAAATTTTAAAATATATTAAATACATTACTTTTTCTGTATTGTTTAATTGGTAAAGACCTTGATATGAATTTTTGTGTTTCAATTTGCATATATTCCTTACTTTTTACTAAAGATTTACTTTTAATTGTATCTAAATTTTTAATATAACTTGAAAGCCATTTATAGTTGATGTTTGATAGCAATTCAATAATATTCTGTAATAAAAATATTTTTTTCAGAATAATTTATAAAAAATAATTCAATAAAAATGTCAAAATCATATATACATTAACGTCCAAAATTGAAAGTGCAATAAACTGAGATAAATAAGAGCCCATTTCCTGAGATAATTTATTTTCTACAAAATCAGTAAAAATATCGATCAAATTGATAACTATATTCTCAATAATAATGTCGTTAACATTTATAACAGTTTGATATTTAATTTTAATGCCGATTAACATCTCAATCGTTTCCAACAAAGCTAAGCCCACATTTGTTATCATCCTTTTGTCACAATTATTATTGCTATTTATAGATAGTTTGGATATTTGAATCGTTTTCAAGAAATCATCAAAATCTGAGTAAATATTTTTTTAAAATTCAATAATTTGTTATAAAAAATATTATAAAATTTTAATTAACATACGTGTACTATAATTATGAAATGCAAGTCTTAATAAAATGTTATATTGAGTCAACTCTAATGGTTTGATAGCTTCTTCGAGAAGATCTTTTTCTTGAATACATAAATCTAAAATATCATTCACACGAATTGCTTTAATATGATTGTAAATTATACTAATGGGTACCGATGTATAGCTAGTCTCACAAAAACACAATGAATTTTCAATAAAATGATCAAATTTAGTCCAAAATAAGCTCCAAAACAGTTGATCCCATTCTTGACATAAACTTTGTTGTCTTCCATAAGAACCGTCACTACTTTTTGACCATTTTTGTCGATTACCACTTCTTTTAGCCAACTCTTGTCCACCAGATTCTTGATTTCCAAAAATTATTTTTAATAAAATTCTTTGATTTGATTGAATTAATATATTAAAGACTATTTTTACTTCTTTGCTATATTTTAAGTCTCGATTATCAATTGCTTTATTATTATTAATAATATTATTATTGTTTACTAAAATTGCTGTCGACTGTGAAGATATACTAAAATAATCAGATGTAATATCTTCTGAGTTGTTTTTTCGCTGAATTAATTCATTAAAAAAATTATCATTTTTATTATTATTATTATTAGTCGTATAAGTTTCAATATATTTATTAGTTTCATTGTAGAGATAATATAAAAATTTATTGATTGTAATATTCACTTGATTTGAAGAGATTGTATCGATTATATTAATTGCATTGATTTGTTTGCTAACTAAAAGTTTATTAAAACTTTGTACACAAATGCAAATACAAGAAATGCATTCAAGAGGTAATGAATCGATGAGTGATGTCATGATTTGGACATTAATTTCAAGGATAACTCGTAATAAATGAATGGCTAAAAACCTGAGATTCTTGAGCTTTCTTACAGTGATTTTGACCATTAAGTCTAATGTCTTATCATTTGTCTCAACGTGTGTCACATTCATCAGTCGTTTAGCATTAGTTTGTAAAGAAATCCATGAATTACTTCTTAAATCAATTTCTTCGCACAAATTCTTTCTTATTTCGCAACTTTTCACGAAACTATCCAATATTTTAGTTTTTCTTTTATCTTCAATTTTATTAGATTTCAATGATTTTAATCTATAATTATTTTCAAAATACAAATCCCTGAGTTCTTGTAGTAAATCATTTGCTTTGTTTAACCGATTAATACAGTCATCTCTGACAGTGATTTTGCATTTGTCGATCAAATATTTGTGTAATTCATTAATTCTTGTATTCAATTGATTCACTTCTTGAGCGCTTAAATTCTGTAAAAATTCTTTATTGTAAAACATTTTGTGTATATATTCTAATAATTGCGATCCTTTTAGTATAGTCTTGTGGTCGCCAATCACTGGCTTATCATTGATGGCACTCATTGTAGTACTTCTGTTGACACCTGATTTCACTCTTCTTTTATATTTTAAATTATTCATTGGATTTAAATTATTATTATTATTATTATTATTATTTGTTAATAATTTATTAATTTTTAAAATACTTTTATCTTTATTCTTAATTGAATTAACTTCAAAACCATTTTTTATCAAATCAATACTTGATTTTTTCTGAGTCACACTCATTATTGGACAAAATATTGTAATTTATAAAATATTTTATTAAGTTTTAATTAATTTAATTACATCATCACATTTATGTTAATAACTTATAATTTATTAGCCATTTATCAAATTTTAACAATAAATTATTACTTTTAAAAAACAAGTATTTCATTTTTGAAGGAAATTCTGTATAGAATTGCAATACAAACTTAATAATCGTTATTTGATGTGTTTTGTGATTATTATGTAAACTAAAAGTTTGTTTTGGAGACTAATTGTTGCCAACGGAGACCTAACAGTATTTTCATAAGAATCGGTTCTTTTATTATTTGCACTTATTTTTCAACTAATGTTTATATCTTATTATAATAATATTAAAAAATAATAAAAATAATAAATGAATATTTAGTAATCTATTGAAAAAATTTACACAATAATCTATTATCGAGTTATTATTATGATTATTATTATGATTATTGGCATTTATATCCTATGAATAAATTACATTAAATAACCATAGCTTATAATCACAGTTCCAATACAAAAATACAATAGAATAAATAGATTCAATAATATTTAATTTTAAAAAATGATTATTTATTTAAATTTTTTAATTAATTGTAATTTCCATTTATATTAACCAATAACTTACAGTAAATTTATTATACAACGAAAACTGAAATTATATATCTTATTAGAATTTTTTATATAAAATAATTTTTTAATTAAACAATATTAAAATACATTTAAAAATGTGTATTTTAATAATAAAAATGATATCTAAACTATTTTAACATTACTTACTGACTTTCTGATCATTTAAATATGTAAACATAATATTTGATTATTATTATCACAATATACTCGTTAGTAACGAGTTGTTACAATATAAATATTTTTATAATAATTTTAATGCTTAAAAACTTAAATTTCAAGCATTTTAATTTAATAGCAGTAAAATGTAAAAATTGTCTAAAAATAATTAATTGGATTAATCACAAATGTTTTTTCTAAAGATATAATTAATTGAAATCTAACACATTTATGATCAAACAAATAATATAAAATAAGACTACTGTACAGTAAATTTATATATTATATACTGTATATTACAATAAATTATTATAAAATCAAAATTTTTTCTAATTATTTAATATTTTTATGAAGTCATTCTAGTAGTCAGTATTATAATTTGAATGACTGTTAATTGTAAAATATTTAGCATTTAAAGTATATAAGTATTTATTGAATTAATAAAATACCAGTTTATTTGTTAATTTATCTTTTGATTATTTGTTTGTTTTTTATTTGCTCCAAAAATATGAGTTTTAATATATTCAAGTAAGTAAATTAACAGTTATATACTGTATAACACTTTCATTTTGTCAAAACATAAAAAAATAATTTAAGTTAAACTATAAGATAATTTGTCAAGGATTTTCTCAATTAATATTATTTTAATTATTTTTAAATAAATCTTACATTAATGATTACAAATTATTTTCTGGTAGTAAAATTAAAATTATAATAATTTTTTTAACTATTAATTTTTGGTATAATATAAAGTCGGTAATTAATCATTTTTTTGTAACTTAAAAATGTTTATTAAAACAAAAGTAAAAAAGATAATTATTGTCAAATAAATATAAAACTAATACAATATTAATTGCTATCAATTGAATGCCATTTGTGAGAGTTTGCGCTCTAACTCTCACTTTTGGCTGACATGTGTTTCATAACATTTCATTGATTTATACATTGAATTCAATGCTAAATGTGTGAGAATTTTGTAATAAATTTTTTTTAGCCATCAAATAGTGAAATGAAATTCACAACAATTATTATAATTTATTTTAAATGTCTTAATATGTGATGAAACATATGATTGACTTAAAAAAGTGTTAAACAAATTATGAGATATCGACCAAAACATTGTGTTATCTAATCATTAAAGAGATCGACTAAATTGGTGTTTAATGGATCCCAAAGAAAGATCATCGGAAACGAGTCAACAGGAGATAGAGTACGAAACATTACCGACGAGTGATGTGAGGACACACATGTGTGCCGGCGCTGTGGCCGGTATTATGGAACACGTGGTTATGTATCCATTGGATTCAGTAAAAGTAAGATAATTTATCATAAGATATCATATGATTGATAATTAACCATTTGTTGATATGTCAGACCCGTATGCAAAGTTTACATCCGAACCCAAAGGCCTCATATCGGTCGGTACCCGAAGCCCTTTACAAAATGGTTAGACATGAAGGTCTGTTTCGTCCAATAAAGGGTGTGTCGGCAGTGATGGTCGGCGCCGGACCGGCTCATGCCTTATATTATTCATGTTATGAAAAGATGAAACGTGTGTTAAGCGGCACAGAGACGGGTGCGCACCACCCGTTAGCACAGGGTTTGGCAATATTTGTCACTTATTTGTCTATATTATTGACTTATTTGTATTTATATTGTATTTAGGAGCCGCCGGATGTTTGGCCACAATATTACACGACGCTGTTATGAATCCGGCAGAAGTTGTCAAACAACGGATGCAAGTGTTCAACAGTCCCTACAAGAAAGCCCTCCACTGTTTTGTCGACGTCTATCGCAAGGAAGGCTTACGTGCTTTCTATAGGAGTTATTTGACTTCATTGTCGATGAATATTCCGACACAAAGTCTACATTTTATGACATATGAATTCATACAGGAGTTGACTAATAGTGAGAGGACTTACAATCCAAAAGCACATATGATATCGGGTGCTATCGCTGGCGGGTTCGCTGCGGCCGCCACTACACCACTTGATGTCTGCAAAACTCTTCTCAACACTCAAGAGAAGCAAACATTGCAGAGATCTCAGCAAAACAGTGTGACTGGCCTTTGGAACGCCGCCTCTACGATATACCAGTGCTGTGGACCAAAAGGTTACTTTCAGGGATTGCAGGCTCGAGTACTCTATTCAATGCCTGCCACTGCTATCTCATGGTCTGTCTATGAATTTTTCAAATTTCTTATCACTTCACGCGATGGAAAGCTCCCGATCCCAACTTCTCACTCCATAACCACTTCATCTCATTTGCCTAACTTTGCTTCACATTTGAATACATCAGAAGCCAAATGGGATAATAATTTAAATAAAAAAAGTGATCTAATGGTGCCCTCAGTGACCACTGATATAACTTTAGATAAGTCACGGAATCTACTCAACACTTAAAAGTAGTTGAAAAATCATTTGATAGAAAATTTAATGTATAAAATATAGCAATTTTTATTAATAAGTTAATGAATTATGATTTTAGGTAATCAAATAGTTTTATATAAATTTATATATATATTTAAAAATGACTGACTTCTCACTTGTTTTAAAACAACTTATTTGTTGTTATTATTATTATTATTATTGCTAATGAAGTTTACAAATTTAGTGATATAATATCCTTTTCCTATGTTTTATAATTGTAACTTATTTGTATAAGTTATAAATGTTAAATATAACAAAATTTTTAATAATTGTTGCAAACAGAAATAAATCAAATAAAACAATTAATTTGTTTGAATAAAATTCAAGTTAATTTTATATTTATTAATAGATCTACAATTATGGTATTTGAAATTTTTAATAAATATATATTTATTTCTATAATAAAAACTAATTTATGATAAATTTATTGTTGAATAATTTTTCAAAGAATTCGAGACATGTGTTTCAAATGTTTAAAAATTAAAAATAGATTAAAAAAATAATTTTTTTATTTAATATCAAATTACGGTAAGATTAAAATTTTTAGATAAATATTGTATAAATATATAATACAGTATATTAGTGCAATTTTATAGATTTAATTTATAAATACATTTATTACATATCTTCTAAATACAGTAACATTAAAGACTGATTTATGTTATCAATAATTAATTAAATTACATTGTAGAAAAATTAGTATATATGCAGTAAAATGCTGTAATAAATAAAAATAATTTAAAAACTAATTTAAAAATTACCTAAAAATTAAAATTATTATTATTTTAAGCAAATTATAAGAATATTCTATAAATTGCAATTTAATGTTTAATTTATTGTTAACTTTTATTTGAATTTTAATTTATTTCTAGATATACTTTGGATCTTATTTTGCTAAATAATAATTTATTATTAATTAAAAAATTAAATCATACAATTTATATTTTATTTTATAGTCATCATTTAATAAAGTCTTCATATAAAAAATAGTTGACTAATACAGTAAATAGATAATTATATATATACTGTATATTACAACATACAGTATATATTTCAATGTATTATAAATTAATATTTCTAACATTTATTTTTACTAATAATTAGTTTAAACTAATTTTTAATTGTGATTTAAATAGTATAAAATCATTATTTTAATATATTCTTTATTTATATCTGTTATCTTGTATTATATCAAATGCTTAAAAAAAATATTAACATTCAATAGACGTATTGTTTGTACATTGAATTTGTAACAGTAATGCAATAATTATTTTTATAAAAATATCGGTTAATGTGTTAATACAGTGAAGTGTATTAATATTAATAGTATGTATTACCTGTGTATTTATATTTTATTTTAAGTCAACATATATTTTGCATAAGTTATGACACATTATTTGACACAAAACTGAGTTTAGTTATGAAAATAATAGAGAATATGATTATAAATAATAAAATTTTGTATAAAATATTGTGTTAACTGTTTGTCTATACATATGATATATGAAAGCAAAAGTACATACAATCAGTGATTGCGTTATACATTGAATGCAATGACGAATACATTACTACTGTAACCGCTATTTGAATGAATGTATCGTATGATTGAATCATTCATTTAAATGATGTATTGATTAATATTAACTGATTGTCAAACTTGTGAAGTCTATAACCATTGTTGTGATCATTGATTTGGTGCTTAAGAAGTAATCACCAATTAATTGACTACAGCACAGACATGAGTCGATTGTTGGTCTTATTGTCCGACAAATCGGTTAAATCGTCTCAATTGGGATGTCTTTTGATGACATCGACCACAAAAAGACATGTTTTTCATAACAAATATTTTTCAACAAATCATTTGTTTTACAAGAAATCGGACAACAATTTGTGTAAACAATGTTTTAATAGATATTTGCGGACTAATAGACAATTTGTTAAATTAAATAATAGCCATATATTTAATAGAAATAATAATAATATAATATTAGATGAATGGTTAAGATGTACGCCAAGTGTGACCACTAATAGTGTCCGATATTTTCAAACCAATCGAGTTCTCTATGAGAAGGACTCATCAAAAGTGGAACAAACAGTTAAAGCTCTTCGTGAAGAACAAAAGGAATTGAAGGACAAGACATCAGAGGCATTGATTGAAGGCACCGGTCAAGTGGTGACAGAAGTAGTGGCTGTTCCACCCAAAAGAAGTTTAGGCAAAAGAGTTTGGGATGAATTGGTTCACTATTATCATGGATTTAGATTATTATTCATCGACATTGGCGTTGGTAGACGACTCCTATGGAAGGTAATGAATGGTGAAGACCTGACTCGTCGAGAACATCGACAACTCGTGAGGACGACATCTGATATCTTTCGTTTGGTGCCGTTTTCTGTGTTCGTAATCGTGCCGTTTATGGAGCTATTGTTACCCGTATTTATCAAATTATTCCCGAATATGCTTCCGTCAACATTTCAATCGGCAGAAACTGAAGTTAGTCACTAATAAGTGAATCATTTATTTGATGAACTAATATAAGAATTTTTATTTATTTATTTATTATTATAGGAAACAAAAAT
This sequence comes from Oppia nitens, assembly GCF_028296485.1. Lineage (NCBI taxonomy): Eukaryota > Metazoa > Arthropoda > Arachnida > Sarcoptiformes > Oppiidae > Oppia > Oppia nitens. The sequence continues at coordinate 2,090,293 of NW_026533253.1, read as the reverse complement.
GAAGAAAGAGTTGAAATTGAAGTTAGAAATGGCAAAGTTCTTGCAAAACACTTTGGATGAAATGACTCTTCAAGCAAAAGGAGAAACACATTCAGCAAAAGCTAAAGACTTCGCACTGTTCTTCAATAAGGTTGTCATCAAATAATCGCTTATAAATAAAATAATATTTAAAACTATTGTTAATTATTTGATTAATAGGTCCGAAATACTGGAGAACAGGCCAGTAATGAAGATATAATAAAATTTTCAAAACTTTTTGAAGATGAGATAACTTTAGATTCTTTATCGAGACTACAACTATCTGCTCTTTGCCGGCTCTTAGAGCTGCAACCCATCGGAACAAACAATTTCTTGAGATTTCAGTTGCGAATGAAATTGAGAAGCCTTAACGCGGACGACCAGATGATTAATAAAGAAGGTGTCGATAGTCTAACTGTTCCCGAGTTGATCCAAGCCTGTCGAGCCAGAGGTATGCGTGCTTTGGGTATACCTGAAGTGAGACTTCGGTCACAACTATCCCAATGGCTTGAATTGAGTCTCAACGAGAAGATTCCGCCCTCACTTTTATTACTTTCTAGAGTTCTGTATTTACCCGAAAATATTGCGCCCGCAGACCAACTCAAGGCTACTATTCAATCGTTGCCAGACTCGGCCGCAACAGAAGCCCGATATAAGATCGGAGAAACAGAAGGAAAGATCGACAATAAGACGAAAATTGAATTAATACGAAAGGAAGAAGAGGCCATCAAAAAGGAAAAAGAAGAAGAGGAACAATTGAAACAACAGAAATTGAGGGAACAGGAGATTCTTATTGATAAAGCTATCAATTTAGAGTCACAACTCAAAGAAAAACTCAAAGACGAAGAATTGTCTAAAGAAGACATCAATTCTATAGAGAATGCGCTCGAAAATGTTGCGAAAGAAAAGGATAAACTTCTTATTGAAAAAGAAGAATTAGAAGACTTGAAAGAAGAGCTCAAAGATTATAAAGAAGATATCGAAGAATTTAAAGAAATATCTGATCAAACGGGACAAAAAACTCTTAAAGAGACTAAAGCGGCACAACGTTTACGAAATAAAGTAAATAATATGGTTAACAAAATGGATGTTTTGTTTGACGGATTGGAATCCAAGAAACAGTCTTTGGAACAGAAAATTAATATTTTATCGAAAGAAGGAAAGACTATTCAACAGGAAAGGGATGATGTCGTCGGTATTAACGAACTGTTGGGTTCTATCAGACGCTTACAGAAAGTCGGTGACGACGCGAAACTTCAACGAATTCTTGAAGTATTGGATAATATGGATGTCGATCACGACGGAAGTGTTGAAGTCGAACATGTCGTTAAAGTAAGTCTTAACACTCTGAGTTAGTAGAAGTCTCTGATTAACCACAAATTATTTGTTGTCAAATAGGTATTGGAACTGTTGGGTCGCGAAAATGTTAACGTTTCGTCAAATCAAGTAAAAGACATAATAAATCTATTGATTCAAGAAGAGAAACTCGAAGAGGAAAAGAAAAGAAAATTAAAAGAAGAGAAGGAAGTGAATGGCAAACAAATGAATAATAATAAACAGGAAAACAGTAAAGAATTGAAATAATAGACAATCAATTAATATTAGGATTTATATACACAGTATATATATATTTATAAATATATATATAAAGATTTTAATTAATTAAATTATTACTTTCTTAGAACATAATATATTTAAATTGTTTCAATTTTAACTATTATTTTGACTAAAAAAACATTTTGCGAGATAAACAATTGGATAAAATTTATCTATTTATTGTCACCTAAACGCTAAAGAATCAATCAATGGTTCTCTATCTGATGGTATTTCAATCATCACTAAATCGGATCTATTATTACTATCACCGTTAGAATGCTTTAAATCTAACTTATTATTTGAATAAATACTAGAATTGTTGACCATTTTGTGCAAATGTCTTAAATAAATAACAATACAGAAGACGACGACACACATACATAATATAAATAATGCATAATTAAAGTTAAATGATGTTATGGTATAACTGTTGGAGTAATTGATTCCAGAATATTGTTTTTCAATGGTTCTCAAAGGGAAGAAACGGGTTCTATAAATAAGTGCTCCTAATGTCCACTGAACCTGTTGTTGATTGACAGTTGAGGCCGACTTGAATTTTGCAAAATTTTTAGGCATTTTGAAGCCGTCGTGTAGTATACTTGAAACCCAAGCACTTTTGAAACATTGATTAAACAGTCTATTATTGTCAGCTAATGGATAAAGTTTCCGATTAAATCTATCCATAGTTACTGACCAACTGGTTGAACAATAAAGTGCAGCCGAATCGCGAAATTTAGAGAATTGGTAAACACCGCCCTGTCTTAATAGATCTTCCATTGTATACCAAAATTCAGAAAATCCATAAAATTCTGAGTTATCGAAGGGGGCGTTGGTTTGTGAGAGATGTCTCAGTGGACAACTGGTATTAAAACTTGATGAACATTGACGTAATGATTCAGAACTGGGATCTAATATATGTTTCAATCTATGGGTGCATTCATTGAAATCTCCGCTACCTTTTAGGATATGCACATACAATGTACTACCGTTAACATTACGTGAACGTCGGCTAATGTTATAATATTCAATACTGTCGAGTGAAAGGCACGGATCAAATAATTGTATTTCTTTCGTTGCCAATGTTGTGTTGTCGATGTGGTCGTGTGTATTAATAGTGGATGATATTAATGCATTTATATATGTATTTCGGACCACATTTGCACCCAAACCTAAATATGTGGTCACATATAATCTATAGTTATGCTCGAAGTCGTGTTCATCACATCCCAAATTAAACTCAGACATCAAATCATTTATTTCTTCCTTAGAGTGTTTACTTTGAAGACTTTCGTATTGAGAGTCAGATGTAATTTCAAATGCAATCTGAACGGAGGCGCCGCCCATTTCTAGCATACCTATGGTTTGGGCTCTTTTGAGGTGATTTTTATTGATATCAATCTGAGAGATGGGTCCGGTTTCGATCGTGTGGTCGAATCGTCCCATCAGGTAATTGATGGCAATCCATGAATAGATTCCTTCTTCCTTACCAGTAATGACTTGGGCGTGATTTGCGGGAAATAAAAAGCTATAATTCTTAGGAATATCGGTTATTAAGTCATTCAAAATGGCTTTTTGTGTCTCTTCTGGCAAGAGTCGCATCCCAGCCGTCGCTAATATAAAAAGAGGTGTTGTTTTGTGTTTTTCTTTAGGAATATTGTTCGCCGCAAATGTTAGAAGAGGTGAGATATATTCAGAAGCAGACGAAGGCTTGGATGCACACGAAGATAAACCGGGATTAATGGCAGTGTAAACATCTTTGCCTAACGGGTTGTGAAGCATTCGTATTTGAAGCAATTGTCTGGTGTCACCACTATGTGGGGGCCAAACATAGATATGGACGCGACTGCCACTACTGCCGGCGTCAACCATAACGGCGTATTGTAATTCATGCTTTAGATCATCCAATGTATCGTCAAAATGATGTGATATTGAAATATTGTTATTGTTTGCTGATGTCTGCAATAACTTCACTGAATAGACGACAATGAATGCCAATAATAGTAGAAATAAAGCGAAACGAAGTTTTGTTGAAATCAAGCGATGATACGGACGCAGACATACCATTAAATACATAAGTTTTAGCCGATTTTGGACACTATTTCTATTAAAAAAATAACATTTAAATAACTTTATTATTATCTAATTATAACCATTGGATTCATTAATAAATTATTTATATAAACAATTGAATACCCATTGTATCGATCGCTCCAATGGTTTGTCATTGAATGTGAGCCCATTGTAAGCGCCATTCAATTGACTACCAAATTATCACATCAATTAGCGGATCACTAATTATTATTAACTAATTATTAATTAATAATATAAGATATATAACAATATATTTAATACAATTAATATGTCATTTATTAAGATAATTGTTATTAAATAAAATAAAAACAATTAATAATACATTTTGTTAAAAAATACTTTTATTAATAAATCTTATAACACATAATGAGTGATACTTTGAATGATTATATGATTTATTGTTAAAAAATTCACAAAATTAACTAAATATTAGTAATAATTAGTTAATTAAGTGATTAATTGAGAGCCAGTTATCACTGCATTTGACTACACGTAACCAAACATATGATACAAATGTTTATAAAACAATAAATAATTGCAATGTTTAGTCAAAAATATTTTGACATTAAATTAACCATAAATTACGTCCAATTATTAATCACTTGAATTGCATGCAAATCAATGAGAGGGAAGAGTCCATATGATTGACATAATATATGACAGTTATCTAATAAAATAAGAAAAACGCAATGCATTAGTGCTTTAAATTTACTATCAATTGAAAGGTATTTAAAACAACTGATTGAATGATTGATTGATTGAATGATTGGTTTGTTTTGTTGATTACAAACAATGTGTGAAACGAGTCCTAAAAGATTGAAATATGATTTGAATTTAATTCATGTATTATTCATAAGAGATGGCATTCATAGCAAACGACTCGATGTATTGACCAGAAGTGCCCAACAATTGGGTCTTACGGTCGACAGTCAGATAAGGTGTGTGTTTGGACCACACATATGACAAACCAATCATTTGATTAACACTTTTTTATTTGCATTTTCTGAACCACTTCTAGTCATGACATCGATTATATTATTACTGATTTTGAATCCGAGGATCAAGTGGTGGACAGTCTTGGACTCGACTTGACAGACATGAAAGCCGTAATCGTCAACACCAAGTGGTTAACCGATTCAATACAATCTAAACAATTGATGTCTTATAGTAGTAGCTATTCATTGAAGAAGCGAAAGGTTTGTAATATATTTTTATGACATTTTATTAGACCATTAATTGATGCAATGATTTGAAGACTAAAAGACAGACTAATGAATTGACAGCAAGTAATGCATCAAACAGTGAGTATATATGTCAGCGAAAGTGTCCACTGAATCACCCGAACGGCAAACTAACAGTAAGTTAAAAAAAAATATTCATTACTACAAAAGCAATGTTTTTTTAAATGTGATTATCTCTTAAAAATTAAGGAACCATTAGAAGTGTTAGCTAAAGAAGCGGATCTTAAGAATTGTTTATTTGATTCGATCCGATATTTGGCATTTAAGAAGGCATCGGCAGCTCTTAAATGTTTATCATTTACTGTCACCAAAATCGATGAAATAATACATTTGAAAGATATTGGGAAACACTCTAAAAAAGTTATACAAGAAATACTCGACGAAGGAGTCAGTAGTGAAGTGGAAACTATTCGACAATCACTTTGGTTTCAAACGATGTCTTTGTTTACAAATATTTATGGAATCGGACCAAAAACTGCTCAAAAATGGTATGATTTGGGTTTGAGATCATTGGATGATATCATGAATGATAAGTCCATAATGAAGAAACAAAGTATGCGTGTGTTGTATGGATTAGCTTTTTATGACGACCTCAATAGTGGTTTGTCTAAATCAGAAGCCAATAAAATCATGTCTATAGTCAACAAAGCGATTCAAACAAAACTGGGAAACGATTCAACAAAAATTGATTGCTATTTAACAGGAGGTTTCAGTAGAGGTAAAGAGTTTGGACACGACGTCGATATATTGATTACACACAATGAAAATGGGCGAGAAGTGGGTTTGCTTAGTGCTATTTACAAGCAATTGAAGGAAATGGATGTTATATTATTAGGCAATTTTAGTAAATCTGATAATATTGACTCTCAAAGTGATAATAATAACAATAATCACACACTCGATAATTTTGATAAAATGTTTTTACTTTTTAAACTACCCATTGATGAGAATAATTGTTGTTTAAGGACTCCTGAGTTTGATAAGGACTCCACAAAAGCATTGTTTGATTTTGCGAAAAGTGAGATCAAAAGTGGGTGGAAGTTATGTCGAGTCGACCTAATTGTGTGTCCAAATTCTCAGTTGTGTTTTGCACGCATCGGATGGACCGGTAATGAAATGTTTTGTCGTAGTCTTAGAGATTACGCTAAAAAAGAGTTGAACTATAGATTAAGTAATCATTGTTTGCATGACTTGAACAATGACTGTCATCTGAATGCCATCACTGAACATGAAGTCTTTGAACTCTTGAAACTACCTTTTATTGATTACCATTTTAGGAATCCTTAAATTTATTATATTTATTATTTAATTTTATACAATTGATTTTATCTATTTTTATTTATAGTTTTTAAGGTTTATTACAATATAAATTATATAATTTATATGATGTACTGTATATTCTATTGAATAATACTAACATATACTGTACATTATATAATTTTTATATTGTATATAATAAATAGTATATTATAGAGATTAATATTTATAATTTTATTTATAATTAAAGATAAATCATTGTAATTAATTCAATGAATTTATATATATAATATATATATATATATATATATATATATAATTTAATTAATGTTTTATAAAAATTTTTAATTTTATTTTTGTGAATCATAATGTATTCTAAAGTATTATTTTTATTTAGTTTTATATACATTATAAAATAAATAAAAAAATTTAATAAACACAACTCACTTGTTAGTGTGTAATATTCAATTCAATAACATTTAATTCAATAAAACATAAAATATTTAAAAATTGATTTATATGTACAGTATTATGCAATTAATAACAAAATAAAGTATATAGGAATTTTATTATTGAAAAATATTTTAGCAACAAATTTTTATATTCTACTATTAATATGTTTTTTAAATAAAAGTTTTAAAAAATAATTATAATACAATTTTTAATTTTATAATATAATATATAATATTATATAATAGTTACTACAGTAATATTAATATAACTTGCAGTAGTTTTTGTGTTAAGTATTATATAAAATTGTATTTGTTTGCTATAATAGTTAATATCAGTTTTAGTGTAATTATAAATTTAATTTGTTTTTAACATTCGATATTTAATTTTGTATAAATAATATTAGTTTAAGTTTTACTCTAATTATATACAATAGTTGAATATTTTGTAAATTTGATAAATCATATCATACAGTATACAGTGTGTAATACAATATATTACTAATTTTTGCATATTATTTAAAAACAGGATATTAATTAATAGTCCACAACATTACATACAATTTATAGAATTATAAACAAAATTTATTATTTTGTTATTATAAAATTAATTTTTAATTAAATTGAGAGTATTAAGTCCAATATTATACAATTCAATAAATAATATATTAATGCATTTTATCAAAGGCTGGTGTAATCTAAGATAATTATATAAAACTAATCAACATTATTATCATTAAAACCTATAGATATATTATAAATTTATATTATATCAGTTAATTGTTAATCAGTATTTTACCCTGATCTAAAATGGCATTCTATAGCAAAGAATATATATCATAATAATATGATATTTTTTAAAACTTAAAAAATCTTTGATAACTTAATAAATTTATTTACATTAATATTGCAAATAATATATAATATATATTAATGTAAATAAATTTATTAAGTTATAAATGAAATTTTCTAATAGTTTTTAAAAAAAATATCATGGACAACTGAGTAAAAGTTTATGTATATCCACGCATATTATATATTGCTTGCATTATAAATTAGATATTTTGTATATACTTTATATTTACATATACAATATGGCATTTTTAATACACATTTTTCATATAGTGTTATCTCAGTAAGATTTTACATAATATTTATTGATTTAGTGGGAGAAAAAACAATGAAATATCAATTGCAATAGTGGGGTATAATAAATTAAATGTTGTTTTTTTAGTAGAAAAAATAACAATGCATACGAAAAGATCGATTTAAATCAATACTATAGTAGTGTATAATAAAGGCGTCCAAATATTGAAAATAATTTATCATTTCTTACAACAATTAGTTTACTTTGTTTTTTCCATACAATTGATAATCAATAGCAAACAGGACTTAAGTGAGATTTACTATACTATTGGTATCGATGTGAGTGATGTCTAACTTAAATATAAGTTTATATATATTTTTTACTGTATATATAATATTATATTGTATGACTATAATGATTGAAAGACATGAGTATTTATTGATATATTGACCAACAAAATAAAGTAAATGAATTTGTTATAATACTGTAATATTGATATGGTGTATAAATTGATTGAATTGGCACATATGGTAACAGTTAATCAATAGTAAAATTATCATTTAACAACTGATTATTTTATTTTAAGTATGTATTAGTAAACTTAATAATTTATAAATCATGTCAAAGAATGTATATTATATTAAATATTTTCATTCAAAATATACGAACAATGTATATAAAAATTTTAGACAATAAATTATAGTAATGAATAGCAATGCATAGATAATATATGTAAAAACTTTTGAATATAAATTAGTTTTGTTATATTAAAGAAAATACATACAGTATTATGCTATACATTATATGATCAGATATTATACATAAATATAATAAAGTTTAACAGTGTTTGAGATCTGAGATATTTATTTATATATAGTATTACTGTATTTAGAGCTTGAAAAGTATAGTTAACTTCATAAAAGTTAACAATTTTGGTAAACTTATTCACAAGTGAGTGTCTGTGTGTGTGTGTGTGTGTGTAAGAGAGAGAGAGAAAGAGAGAGAGAAAGAGAGAGAGAAAGAGAGAAAGAGAGAGAGAGAGAGAAAGAGAGAGAGAAAGAGAGAGAGAAAGAGAGAGAGAAAGAGAGAGAGARAGAGAGAGAGAGAAGAGAGAGAGAGAGAGAGAGAGAGAGAGAGAGAGAGAGAGAAGAGAGAGAGAAAGAGAGAGAGAAAGAGAGAGAGAAAGAGAGAGAGAGAGAGAGAGAGAGAGAGAGAGAGAGAGAGAGTAACTATTGAGATACTGTCTGAGTTTCTACAGTAATGTTGTTAATCATATGATAGACTAGAGTGTAGTTTGTTTGGCAGCAAATGATTTTTGAAGTGTTGAGCCATACGACAGACATTCTTGAGGTTATAATATACTTTTTACACACATTTAAGTCAAATGAGGTTTTATACTAAATATACAGAAGAGAGGAGCAGATGCTTCATATGTGACCTTAAAGTGTGACCTCTCTTCTGGACGGAGCAGATGTTCATCCAAAAGAGTGCCATTGATTGGACTTAAAAATTGAGTATATATTGTAAAACTGAAACGCGTGCCCAACGCATGCCACAAGTAGAGCTCAATTATTATATATATTTTTGAGGTACCGTTCCTTTTAGGTATGTCTGCACTGCACTTCTCCATATCACTGGTCCGGACATTTCAGTTCAATAGTTTTTAAAAGTAAGGCTTTAGAGAGGTTTAGGCGATAAACTTAATGTTAAAGAATGAGAGCAGATGTTCAACGAAAAAATGTTTTCTAGTTTTACGACTCCTTATAACACGTGCCGACTCGTGCTGTCAGTCGTACGCCAGGTGTCTAAGGCTTTCAATTGGGGTTTATTTGTCTGTTTTTGTCCGACAATATAGCTAACAGAAGAATTGATTGTTATTTGATAAGAAAAAAGTGAATTTCTTTAGTTATGAACCATTTAATAACTCAAATGAATTCAATGTTAAGACTTGCCATTACTTTACTGGTATTGCAGGTGAAACACCAGCTTTTGGATTATCGAAGCACTTGTCAAATGGTTGGACCTGATGTGACAAATGTCATCAAATGACATCTCATATCATATAAGTTTGCAAAAAAAAGACAATTGTGTTTAACTGCATTCATATATAGTAACTATAAATATAAGCTCAAAATACATATTATTAAGTCAACAGTTATTTAATAATAAAATTATTTCAATTTATATACAAATTAAATTTAGTTGTATTTAAGTCAATATTAAATTTTGATGATAAAAGAGGATAACAGTTATCTAATTAAATGCAATAATTAGAAAATGATTTCATCGTTACATTAATATCTTAATAGAAATAAAGTAATACTCGTTAAAAGCTAAAGAAAAGTTTGGTTCAAAATAATGCAATAATCGTATTGATCGGTGAGTGCGGTGATTGTCAGCACAGTTAGGATTTGGCAGTCAGTGGCAGTAGTGCTGTGCTAGTGGTGTCCACCCCTGTTATGACTCCCTTATGAGTGAAATGGATTGAACCGCAGCTGCCGTTCAGTTGAAGGCAGTCATTGGTGAAGCAAATGCTATAAATGCTATATATCTATAACATTACACTTAGAAAGTGTTGTCTCTCTCTCTCTTCTGTGAGTTTTTCGGCTGAAAGTTTGGTTAGAGTTTGTTGTGTTTGGTGTCTGTCATAGACGTGAAAGTCGTTTCTCAAGACAAACACATTTGACAAGAAGTGTCACATTGTGTACAAACACTTCGTTTATAATCACTTTTTTGTTTAGCATTTGTTTTTTACCAATCGTTATATAAGTTATATTTATATAAATATAAAGAAAACATTTTTTGCCTTAAATATTACAACTGAATATTATTGCGATTAACTTCAAGCAATTACATCATTTTATTGTTCAAATGTAAGTTTTTAAAAACATTTTTTCTATAATATTAAATATTTTAATTTTTATAACATTCCTGGAATTCATGGTTTTTGATTTTTTTGATGTCTTACAAAAAAACTATTGTAATTGTAAATATTAATACATTTTTTATGAGTGTCTTTTATATGTCATATCACTGCACTTATTCTGTCTGTAAAATACATAAAGTAAGGAATTATTAAATAAAATACTGAAATACCGGTGCCGTTAGATAAGGAATTCTAGACTTTTTTATATTTTATTTGTAAATCTATTATCTTTGCTTTTCGTGTTCACTATAGTTGAGTATATATTTGTGTCTTTTATTTCAAAGTTTTCGATTCAATTATTGTTGACTTTTTTCTAAACTATTGAAACTGAACTAAAAATAGCTAAATTTAGACAAAAAAAAAGAGATCAAACATCAATTGAACTATTTTTTATAGAAATATTTTTCAGGTTTTTTTTCCATTTCTATAGATTTCACAGTTATTTAATACAATTTACATACCAATGATTGAACGCAGTATTGATGTAAACTGGAATCACATTTAGATAAGCGGTTAAACCTCTCATCTCATGTGAGCCCACTTAACATCCTTTACTCAAAACTAGGTTTAAATGAATGAATTAATCAATTATTTATTATTAATGGTCTTCTCTGATGTACAGTAATAGCACAGTTAGGTTAGAAAAGGATAGTTAATTAGTTTGACTCTATATATGGAATCTAAACATTATTTATAACAATATATTATGTCATTTATTCATTTTTGTTTTTTAGAGTTAATAGAAAAAGAATTTTTTTTATACTTTAAATGTCATATCATTTGGAAATGACTGCACCGACAGCTTAATAGAGTCGACATTTAACTCTTGTTTTTACACTAATTGTTGACCGATTTTATCACAACATGTCATTAGTTGTTAAGTATTGGTTAAGAATAAAAATAATATTATCTTACTTTTCCTGTACTTAACCCTTATATTCACTGAATTAGATATAATGTAGAATATAATACTATTCTTTATATAATACTTTTTTTTGTTATATTTTTATATATGAGAAAATAAATTTATATAACAATTCAATATTTTTTTATAATAAAACTTTTTATTTGAAATTTACTTTTTAGCAAAGCTTTATCTAATGACATATTTTTATTATTATAATTATTTTTATTTTAATACAACACAAAATATAATAAATTAAATTTCTATTTTTTATTGAATTTATTATAAATGTTGTAAACCAACTACTGTATAATTATGATGAATAGCGAATCTCAACGTTTATTATAAAATTTATGGAAACTAATAATTAAATATATATTTTTTGTTAGTTAGAAATGGGAAAAATACATACATAAATATTCAATACATAATATTGCATACATTTTAGGAATATAATTAATAAATGTTTGCCTCTCAGTGCCCATTGTTTGACTAATTTTCAGTAATGTCTGCGCCGGTGATGAGTTTGACTATCCGTGTCCTCTCCTCTTTTGCATTTCAATTAAACACTAATTTAGGCGCACATTGTTTTGATTAATATTCATACTAAATGAAAACGATATGCACTCATAATATCATATTATATTTAAGTAATAAAAATTATTTATACGATATGTTGTGAATGATATTAAATATATATATATAAGAGCTTTAAGCGATTAACACATTTTCGGTGCATTAATATTATCAATAATATTATTATCGATAGTGTAGAGTAATGTACTTTTTACCTAAAGCTAAACAAAACAATTTTGTTGTCATTTATAATAATATTCAAGACTTATATTTTATGTATTTTATTGCTATTTTCACAATTTTATAGTATGAATATGAAAAAAATAATATAAATATATATATAAAATGATGTTTTTATGATGTGTTTAGAGATAACAAATTGTGAATCAGAGGTGTGTCTCATATGTTGTTGTTTTGTTGTCAACTGTATTGTCACTCCAGAGAATATTCTTGAAAGTACTCATATATTCTTTATATATTACTATATAATACTTTAAGTAACACTAGAATTCAATAGAGAAGTGTTGTCAGACATAGTAATGAAGAAAAAAAAATTTAAAATTAAATACAATTTTTTAAGAGTATATGAAAGACACAAAATAACCCAAAGTTCTTCATCACTGCTAATATCAAGTTTAGGTTGACTTAACACCCAATACTAGCAGTGATGTTGTGTTTAGTCGAGTGATACAACAAAATGCTTGAATCGATTTGCCCTTTCTATCAGTTAATGTACTTATGGCTTGATTTTGCACTTTCAACTAATATGACGGTTAGGTTTTATAATAGTTATATGATGGACGACACCAATTTATACAGTATATCATAGATTTAATTATTATACAGTTTTATACACTTTAGTGAATACTAGTTTTAATGAGCAAATATTATATACCTTTTTATTTTTGAAAGCTATATCATACAGGTTTCTAATTTAAGCCAACTTTAATTTCCTTTCATTAATATAGTATATCATAGAAACTACTGTATAATATATGTTTTCAATTTCAAATAATGATTTTTATCAGTGACTATATATTAAATTTAGAAATTCAACGAAAAAATTGTCAAATAATTTGTTATGCGGTTCACGAAAGTTGAAAACTTGTCGATCTCTTGTTCGGTTCGTTGATTTGCTATTTATTTCCAGATATTTGTCATAAATTCAGTCAAAAAATCTTCTGATATGTAATTTTCAAAATTATAGTTTATTTCTAAACAACAAATTAAACGATTGTGTTATTTGATATGACAATTGATGATCACTACTATTACTGCTACTAATCACTTTTATAGTGCAAACAAGTTGATGCAAATAATTTATAATTAACTTATTTATTATTTGCTCCGTTCATTAATAAATTAATTAAAGTTATGGTTGTAAAATAAATATTTATTTATGAGAAATAATAATATAAACAAAATTATGTGATAGCTTTGAGACCATAAATGTAATAAAAGACGAATCACACGAAACATAGAATATACTGTATTTTGTAGACTTTTGGGAAAATTATTGCAATACATTGTATAAGTAAATGTTAGCATTAAATACAATATTTAGACCTAAATCTAAATTTCATATCAAATAACTGTTTTGTGAGACATTTGACTACTACTCTGTAGACTCTTATACCCTCTCTATATGTGTTACATGTGATCATTGGAGGGTATGTTGGGTTACATCTGCTTTTCATTTAAAGCAGAGTAATGTCTGTGTTGTTAAGCTTACAGTTAATTAGATATTTTCTGATCATTTTGTTTGCCATTAGGTCTTGAAATAACTTTTGACAGTCACTACAAATAAACACATAATTTATTTCGAGTACAAACACTGTATATTTAATTTAGTTTGTTTTGAACACTAATTTTTTAATATACAAAACAAGTCTACTGTATAACTAATATTAAAACTATAGGTACTGTTTCATGTTATTAATTATTATTTGACTAACAGTTAATGTGTAAATTTGGTTAATTATTTGCACATTTTGCTTATTATAGCCCTGTATTAATAGTCACTATAAAACTCAATATTAAATTTTTGCTCAATGAACTGATTAATTGAATTTATTAATATATAGTATATCTAATAATATCAATTTAGGCCAATAAGTGCTACAATTTATACACAATTGCTAGTCTGACTGGCGCTCCCCTCCTTTGTATTTATTTATTTGCCATAACTTATAATTATGATGACAATAAAATTGTATTTAATGTCAAAATTGTTTTTATTAACGTTTATTTTGACAAAAATAAATCAATCAGACATAACAGTTGATTAATTGAAATTACTCTGTAATGCAGTCAATGTTTTAATATATTGAATTGTCTAAACAATTATTGTTTGTCAGATTTATAAACTAATGTCTATTTAAAAAAAACTATACAAAACACTATAATAGTGTTAAAGCATTTAGAAAACAGAATTAATGATTACTTTATTTATATTATAGCTTTTCCTTATAATTACAGTCTGAGTCCAAGTTTATTGAAATCCAAATATAAATACAACACTGCATTGATAGTACAACACAACAATATACAGTATACCGGTATATATATATATATATAGGTTATTATAAATACAAGCTATTGTTGTGTACTCTTGTAAAATGCCAAGAATTTACTGCAATTAAATTTCACATAACTATAAATTTATTTTTGTTATGCCCTTAGAAGTAATGATTGTTTGTTATAATATATTTTTATATTAAACGGACATAACATTTGCAGTATTTCTAATAATTTTTTGAAAATAATTGAATGTACTGTACATTACTTTACTGTAAATATTTGCTATGTTATTGAATTTTTATAGTTAATAACTCTTTTAAAAGTTAATATTAATAATATTATATTACGTGTTAAGTAATTTTAATTTAATTTTTTCTCCTTTTTTTAGAAATGATTTGTTAAATTAGTGTCAAATTTGATTACTATTTGAAAATAATGTCTTCAAATACTGGAAGAATGGGAAAGAGTCGACAGCCGTTACCATTTGAGTGCCAAAGAAGTGATCGCACCTATACTTTGAACAGTTTGTGGTCCATTTGGTACTGTACTCTAGTGATGGCACTTCAGGTATGCTTTCACATGACTTCTCGATTAACTTAATGATTGTTTGTACTATTAATACAACAACAAAGAAAAAATGTTTATATATATTATTGATAATCTATTTTTTCTTGTCATTAATCACTAGATCTATATAATAGCCAACTCAATAAAACGATTCACTATCTACCTGTCCCTTCCCTGGCCCAATGGTCAGCCACCCTTTTCATCTCTCAATGCTTATGTTGTATTCATCGGAACGGGTGTAGTAATGCTACCATTTTTTGTGGTGTTGGCAATGATGAAAGTCGGCAATTATCCCAATGATGGCCATAAACTTGGAAATCAAAGCAAAACTTATGACACTTCTGTCAATAATATATATCAAAATCTGAATACAATGAATACATCCGCTAAAGAAATACGAAGAAAGAAAAGGTTTCACTCATTGCGAGTAATTTGGAGGCATTGCCTACCAATGGCTCCGTTTATGCATTTGTTGGCATCACTTTGTTTTCTAATACCACGGGTCCTAATGGAAGCACAACTCATAAAACATGGATTTCTTGGAAGAGGTAAGACATTAGTGACATTTCAATCACTTTTAACATCTTTACTGTTGACTTAGTGTGAGGTCTTAACTGACACACGACCCGCACATTGACTCACAAACACATACAGTAATTACTCAAACATTAGCATAATTTGTAAACTAATGGTCACTTCTTTGCCTGTTTTTTGCTATTAATTAAGCAATTTTGTCAAATATGAACAAATTTTATACAATAATTAATATGAGATTACATAAAAATATTCAATATTTAACAAAATCTAACGTTTTTGTACTAAAAGTATTGTTCAAACGTTATGTGAATTATTTATGAGCCGATATTTAGACACTTTTTTCCTATTAAATGCTTCAATGAATAATACATTGATTTGAATAATAAGAGACAAACAATTTGAATCACATATCGTTTTACTAAAGTATTCAATTTATTTTATCTGAAGTCTATTCAAATGCCTATTTAAATCTAATTAATGAATAAATATATTGAAATTATTAATTAAAAATGTGACACAAAAGTATTTAGTTTTAATTAATTGTTTATTCAATTCAATGATATATTACATAAATAGCAACTCTAATTTGACACTATTGTGATGATTGTGTTATCAACTATGTGAATAACTTTATTTTTAATTTTATATAATAACTATATTAAAATTGAAACTATGATGAAAAATAAAAATAACAGACAATTTTTATTTATAACAATATAAAGAATAGGTATTCTTATTAAAGAATTTTAAAGAATATTCTTTAGACTTTAAAGTTAGTGAACCATAAATTATATGAAACTATAAGAAGGGAATGAACTGAAAAATTGATGTTCATTTCAATGTAAGAAATACTTTAACTTAAGGCTAATTTAATAGTATTACTGAATAAAAAGTAAGTTTTGTTTTGCACGGATTGTATTTTGGGAAACACTCATAAAGTAAGTCCATATTTTTTGGCAGTCATTTCTTATTTATTTATTTCAGTAAAATATGCAAATCAGGCTTAACTTTTATAATAATACAGTACAGAGTTGGATAACATATACTGTACTTTTGATAATCTCTGCATCCCTTTCCCATTAATATGAGCGTCCATTAAAACATGAATCCTTATATATTATTAAGTTTATAGTTATCGATTGATTACTATTACTGTGTCTTAAGAGTTTTGGTTGAAATAAATAGTAATATGGTTTGGTTTGTCAGTGACTGAGAAATATTGCTTAAAGATTGGCACTAACCAACCGGCACTGGTATGTGTGTACAGTAAATGTATGTGTTTGCCTCAGAGCATTAGCAATAGTTAACTATTGATTCATATAGTCTTAAATAAATAAAGAAGTATTGAATTTAGACGTATTGGTGCTAAAGATGAGCATTATTTAAGTTTGTAATACTGTTATATGTATTTTGAATGAAAAAATAGAAGACAAATATACAGATAATCTCTACTTTAATACCTGATATACAGTACAGTATATTTCATATGAATTTATATGAAAGTAACAGCCATTTACAGACACAAACCCAAATGATATTGAATTCAATGTTGAAAAAAACCATAAGATTTTCAGACATACTTTTCAAAATACAATCCCTTTAAGGTTTAATCAATAGACCACCAGTTGTTGAACTACTACTCCTACTCTTACACAACATATCACTACATCTCTACATCTTCTCTATTGACTGCCATTCCCTTCATTCGGTTCATAAGCTTCTCTATGAATGACAGTACAGTCAGTATTGCCAGTCATGACAGTGACGCTTAAATTTTGGGGGATTTTCTGATGAGTCATAACAACAGATATAATATTTTATTTCTATATAATATATAGACTACGATATATTGATATAATATATATACTGATAATAATACCGTATTATTCAAATCAAACCAACAAAAAATAGCCGAAAATAGAGTCCATTTTATGGATTTATTCAAAATCTTTTAAATAAATTGTATGTAAAAACTCATTACAAATATAACGGCAAACCATTTGATTTGACACCAAAATTCTTATACTTATGATTTAAAATTCTAACCTTTTATAATAATATACAGATAATAAAAGTAAAAGCTATTATTATTATTTTGTATCAAAACGTGATATGAATTTTAATATTTATACAAAATATTATGTTTTATTTCATAACATAAATGCTATTTATAATTTATTTTAAAAAACATTTCTTGTTTTGATCTAAATACTAAATGTAAACATAAATATTGACTAATTTTATTATTTTTAGAAAATTATTAAATATATTATTAAATTTGGTTAATTTTTCAGTTCCTAATGTAAATTTTGTGACAATAAACTTATTTAAAAATTTACTTATTTGCAACATTTTAGTTTCCAACACTATTGGGAAACATTTTAGTTATTTTCCATATTTTATATATATTTTATATTTTCTCTTATTTTACTTTATTTTCTTTTTCATTTATTTTATTACAACTACTTTAGAGTGAAAAGTGTATAAAAAATAAGTGTTTATCGCAATTACTGCTGTGCTGTTTATTTTTGCCGATAACTCGACTACTGTTTTATATAAAAATAGTGGAAATTTTGTTGAAAACTGAATGTTATATTTTTATTTGTTAGGCACTGAATGGCAATCATTGTTAAAGTGATGCACAGCTGCTATATTTGTGTGCATTTATACAGAAAACACAAAAATGCAATTCAATGACATTCAAGATCTTCATGTGTGCCATTCAAATGCCATTTAACCCATCGCTGTACTAAATATTGCTTTCCTTAGATCCCATTCCCGGTGAGGGAGAGAGAGAGAGAGGGATTCATTATGATAGCAGCCCTTCCCTAATATAACTCGATAACTGAACCCAAACCTCAAACACACTTAAGTATAATATCATATATACAGTACTTGTGCTAGACTTACAATATTTATTTATATGAAACATATGTATACTTTCCATAGATAATTGATTCATTATAGTTTCCGTCAAAATTTAAATCATCCATGAAATATGATTTTTACAAAATATTGTTATAAGTTTTGTATACAATAAAATCACAATATTTATCCATTTATATGAAATTTAATTAAAAATGTCTTTATTAGTATAGATAAATAAAAATTACAATTTAAGTTAATTGTCTTCAATGACATCGTTTGGGGAAAAATCATATAAACTTTATTTGTTTGGAAAAAATCAAAGTTTATTTCTGTTATAAAACAGTAGTGATAGTCAATGCCTGCAATCATACTTTACGGCACAACAATTGTGATGACACACAATATAATAATAAATTTATATATAAAGAGATGTGTCTTTCAATGATAAACAATAATATATATATATATATATATATATATAGTATAAGCAATTTATTGAATGGCATCCAATATATTGTATTTTAGACAATTATTCGTCTATTTGTTTGCCAAACTCAATGTATTCAACATAACACAAATATAGTGAAAGTCTTGATTAATTCACAAAAAAAACTATTTTTTTATATGAACTAAATTTGAATTTTAAATTAGTTTTTAATAAAAATTTATTTAGTTAACAATTTTTTATTACTAGTTTATTAAAAAAAGTAGATTTTATTATAAATTGTTTTATGTCTGATATTTAGTGCATAAAATTTATGGATTTTATGTTTTATAATAATAATATCAACAAAAAATTCAATCTTTTGGAAGACTCTTTTGTTACATTTATTATTATATTCACCCGTTTTATAATATTTTCACATAATATATCCTAATTTATACAAAAATTTATGTATTTTTAAATATATATATATAATATATAATTACGTATTCTGAATTATAGTTATTAATATAAAGTTTAGTGATTAATTTAAACTTATCTTGTACCTAAAAAATAAATAAATAAATTTAATAGTGTAAATAAATGTAATGCAATATGATAAAATAAATTATTTTAAAAGATATGATTTTACACAATTCATACAATTTACTTAAAAGCATAAAACATGATATATACAGTATATAGTCTGATATGTCTATTGTATTATAAGTAGAAAATCAAATTATTGAGTATTTTCTTACATTTTGATAAAATTGATTGCTTTTAAACAAAAGACTCGATTCAATACAATACAAAACTATATATAAATTTAAGTCTTTATTGTGACGTTGTTTTTAATCTTTTTATAAGATTATATATATATTGATAACATAATGTGCAATAATTTACAGCGGATACAAAACTTTTCAAAACCACTTTAAGTTATATAAACCACAGATTGGACTTTAGATTGAAAATTAACTTAATTTTTATCTTATTTATAAAATTTAGACAATAAATTATATTAAATATGATATAAAATTGAATCAATTTGACAATTAATTATCGATTCATTTGAGTGCTGTTTGTTTGATTAATTTTCATTGAAATATAAGACCAAAATATCACTTTTAGACATAACAAACAACTTAATAAACATCTCATTTGTAATCCCTGAGAGAGAAAGGGGTTGATTGAGGGCTCAATTTTTGTAGTTGTCGTAGAAGTAATGCATTTATATTTTACTAAAAGAGTGAATAAAAGTTAATATTTAAAATATTGTTTCATTAATTTAATGACTCATTTGATTTTTAAAAGTCGACACTATCTTAACTATAAATTAATCTAAATCTAGTTTCTGTCCAAACGTTATCTTTCTATGTATTGTTACA
The DNA here is from genome assembly GCF_028296485.1 of Oppia nitens. Lineage (NCBI taxonomy): Eukaryota > Metazoa > Arthropoda > Arachnida > Sarcoptiformes > Oppiidae > Oppia > Oppia nitens. The sequence goes on along the minus strand of NW_026533253.1, from coordinate 2,069,841 downwards.
CTTAAAACTGATACCTTTTTTGTGAAATACAAATATCTCTAGAGGTTTTCAAACAACAAACATAACTATAGATTGCAAACAATGATATGTATTTTATTTTGTTATTTTTTCTATACTTTGCTTTTATATTTTACTTTATGCTTTGGATTTTTGAAAGCATATGATTTATATTAAAATATAAAATATGTTTTTTTTTTTGTATACAAATACAAATATATTGCTAGAAAAGGGCAACATTTGCGAAAAGGCATCAATTCTATGATAATATTGGTTTTTGAAGTCAAGCATAACTTAAAGAAATATATAATAATAATAGTTTCATTTCATAATAATAACAAAACTACAATTTTTGATATCTATTTTTATTTATTTGTAATCATTTTTAGGTGATATCTGGAAAACCGAAATGGATTTTGTTTTAAACCGTTTGGAAGACAAGAGGATTCCGGCGCTTAGTTTTCTCAATACAATTACAGACTCCGAGAGAAGTCAACTTAATTTAGAAAGTTTTACTGTAAATACTTATTTGACAAAACAGTCGTCAAATAATTTTGGCAAACAATATGAGGTTCGCATTGAAGAGTCGGGTGTATTGTCGGTAGAGTTAATCAACTTTGCGGTCGCACTCTTCATAATAGCCGTTCGCTATCCTTCAGTCTTCTGGCGAATTCATAAAGGCTTTGGTTTTCTATTTTCCGTTCAAATTGTTATTAATTTAGTTCAAAGTCTGTTAATGTATTCAGCATTTCAAGTGGCGTTCAAAGTATTAGTTTGTGATCCATCTCTGGTTTTGGTGCGCTTTAAGCCGTCATCGAGTGTCACACCATTAAAACTATGCTTTGTATTCATATCATACATCATCCTATTGACGATATCAGGCTTTCCCTTATATATGTATGGATTATTCAAATATCGTGAATGGCGTTCCTCTCAAAACCGTAGACTTCACGTCACACTCAAACATAATAGACTACCGATGTGTGGATATTTGGCTCATTTTTATGCCTTCATTGCACTCATTGTATTAGCCATATGTGTATCTCCACTATTGTATCAATTTGTGGTCATATATTGTGGAAGTCTCGACTCATCACTACTTATATCAATCATATCGACGGCAATTCATTTATTTTCATGGGTTATACTTTGGCTAATTCTAACTATTAAAAGCAAATGGCATTTCAATATTACATTTGATTGCATTGACTATCAGAATAGATTTAATTACAATTATAAGTCAATACCTCAACAAAGAGGTGAAACACCTCTTTTAGTCATTGAAAATGGAAAGACTTATCAAATTCGTGAAATGGCATCCAAACAGGCGATACTAGGAATGGCACACAAATCATATATGGCTCATAAAACCGTTTCTCCTACAGAGGAGGAAGACATATATTGGCTCAGACCTAAGCTTTCAACTCCTAATAAAACACTTAGCAAAGAATCTCCAGAAGATGACAACTCTATTACTTGGATTAAAAGCGATAAGAAATCTAATATAAATAGAAGTAATAGTAAAAAGTCTTTCGATGAAAATGCTGGAAATGGCACTAATGGTAGTCGAGGAAAGAGAAAACTAAATAAAAAATCTCCGAAAAGTACATTGAAATCAAAGAAAAACAAAAACTCAGAAATTGCTATTGAATTGGAGGATCACATGTCTGACAACTCGGATGGAGAATATGCGACACTTCGCAAGATTATCAACAATCAAATTGAAAGCACAGACCTAACACACCTGGTATGTCATATAACTAATTCAGTCATTTTATTTATTTAATACTTTATATAATCTATATTTTCAATTGTTTAGTAATAGTCAAATGAGATTAAAATAATAAAATAAAGTTTTAGATTATTTTGATGACTTAATATACTTATACATTATATACCAATCAGTGTCGTTAAGTTATACTGTATATAAGCTTTAATGTGATAGTTTGCTTTAAAATATTTTATTTATTAAAATATATTTATTTTATTTGGCTCTAAATATATTTTGAATAAAATTAATCGATTAATTTATAATTCAAAAATTATTTCATCTGCAATTAAACTTATATTTAATTTAGCAGACAATTTATTTATTTTTTGTTAAACAACAAACAATGAATGAATGAAAATTTAAAGTAAATTAGAAAAGTAAATAATTATATTATTTTGCAATATTTAAATTTCTATTTAGATAATATTGAAAAATTGTATAATCTGATTTATTATAAAAATGTCAAATAAATCTTTTTTTTTATTAATATTTTTATTTACAATAGTCAACAAAAAAGTGTTTTATATAAATTTAAAAATAGTTTTTAGTTAAATTGATAAAATACAATATTATATTATGTTTGTTAAATTTATTTTACTTAAACTTGTTTGCTTTAATAAGAATTTATACTATAATTATATATATATATATATATATATATATATATATATATATATATATATATATATATATATTAATTCAAATACATACAATAAATGTGAGGAATTTAATTTTAAATTACTTAGTTTAATGATTTTTTGTATGCATTAAAGTTTTATATTATATTAATTGAAGAGATATCCAAATTAGAGTTACTTTATTTTATCTTTAATTTATAACACTTATTATATTCAGTAGTACTCCCATTTGATTCACTAATTACTTATAAGTCAAACACTGGTATTTATTTTATATATAGTATGATATTATATAAAATATAATGTTTTTTTTTGTTTTAAGTGTTATTGAACATTAAGAAAATTTTTGAAAGTAACACTGTAAATATTTTTAAATTATTTTTTTAATGTTTAATTAAATTTATTAATTTGATTAGTTTAGTTTGATAACATAAAATAATGACATTAATTACTATTTTTATGGAGTATCTAACAAATAGGATTACAGTGGTTGTCAATATATTGATAAATGCATTTTACTTATACTCTCTAATGAATGAGTATTATTATTGTATATACTTTTTTGAATTGTTATTTTAAGTCAATGGATGAGAGAGAGAGAGAGAGAGAGAGAGAGAGAGAGAGAGAGAGAGAAGAGAAATATTTGTGCTGATGTTTGCATAAGCTATCATCTGATATATTATATATAATATTAATCATTTGATCCAATATATGATGTTTTTGGTTGATGTCAGAGGAATGTCATATAATAAGATCAAATGCCAATAAATTGATTACATTTGAATAGTAGGGCTAAATAATTACTTATATTAAATTTATCATTATATAAATTACTACATAATAATAATAGTACAATAAATACAACAATTATAATTTTTATTCAAGTTATGGTGAAATTATTTTAATGAAAAAATATTTAATGAGAAGTTTTAGAAAACATAAACATTAAAAAACATTATTTTTATTCCAAACAAATGTTTGAATTAAAATTGAATTTATTTTAATTATATTTGTGCTGACATTAAATGTAATAAATAATAATTTTAATATCTTTATGTTTTGATATTTTCTAAACTGTTAATAATCACTAAAATACTACAATTTTTTTTATAAATATGATTAAATAATAAGAAATTTTAATAACTTTTATTTACTATTTAAAAAAATCAATAAATAAGGTTTCGGTCATTGACTCAATTGTTAATCTTTAAGCAAACATTTTTAAAACGATAATACATTTTGAATATATCAGAATTTTATAACAAAATTAGAGACTATAAAATATTTTAGATTATACTATAAAGTAGTATAATATTGTATTAATAATACATTATAGATAATAATTTTTCTAATAATATGTTTATGTATTTCCAGAACTTGTGTCCACTAAAAAATGAAATGATAAATATGCCTAATATGCCGATTCAGATGACAACAAATCCGGCACATCTTGAAGGAGAGTATGAGATATTGGTTGAGAAGACCTACTCGACATCACAACAGGCGTGTAATACAAATCTTCATTTAATGAATCAAATAAACAACGAAATTACTGTTTATCCGAATGGTCTGAACTCGGTTTCTGGACCTCTAACTGTTGCCCCGCATATTGGCAGAGATGATCATAATACCGATCAGTTGACTCCTCGGTCGGGATCTATTAGTGAGACATCGACCTCACCAGAGAAGGCAAGTGACACGTCTAGCGGTGTTCACTCAAACTCAAGCAATGAGAACAACGGAACGCCTCCGCCGTCAATATTTCTTGAGAAGAGGTCGTCTTCGATGGAGAGCCTTATGCAACAAATACAGGCCGCAGAGGCCGCTAATAAACCATGTTTTAGAAGTTTATCTCTTCAGAGATATATGGCGTCACTGCCAACCGATCAGACATATAATAATATACCACATCAAAGGATGAGTTCGTTTAATGAGAACGACCAGACAATTGTCATTAGACGAGCTAAAAGACCTCAGAGGACATCAAATATATTTACTAATAATGTGGGCAACAATTCAAACGGTCAACAACTTTATGGTCGCGAAACAAACTTAAGAATGACTTCATTTACAGAAAACAATGATTACATGAAATTTCATTCAATGCCAGCTCAGCCTAAAATGGTTGCCATACCATCCGTACCTACGAGTCAGACACCATTTAGTAATAACGAATATTCTCGACAAACATTTAATGATTTCAAGCCATACATTGCAAACCAGAATCTGTACTCTCATGTGATTACAGGCACACAGAAACCGGTTGTTAGTATAGCTCCGCAAGTGATGTCTACCAATGGAAACTCCAATTTCCTGCAACAAAGTCAGCAACAGAGAGAACCAACCAATTATTCATTCATCAGCAGTCATACCAATCCTATTGAATCAGTACTTCCAATGCCATCGACGTGATTGCCTACAGATAAGATTATAACCGATTTATAGTAAAAGTTCATCAAAAATAATGTAATACAACTGTCACACTGAGCCTGGATTAGTGTCTGTATATATAATATGTATTTATGATATCACATAATATTGAACAATAATATCATTTGAACGACTTTCCAAATTATGCTGCGCTCAGCACTACAAAAGATAGACTGAGTTTTATATGATATATATATTATATAATATAAGATGATTTGTAACGTATATATTGTTTGTAATGTTTGTATAAATCTTTGATTATTTTGTATGACATTCCTATTTATGACTAACAGTAAACATCTTTTAGTCAAAAGAGTTGACGAATAAGCGCTCTTTAATTCTCCAATACTTGTATTATATATAATCTATTTTGCAATATAACTGTCCAAAAATAAGGGCGTCCTCTTGATTGTCAAATCATTGTTTATTTATAAATATTGATATTTGATTTAAACACATCTATCTGTTTCTGAGTGTATGAATGAAATGTATATTTGTTGTCATGATTTCTCAATTAAAAGGACAGTCATATTTTTGGTACTAACCTAACAGTTATATTGTTAGATAATATCATACAGTATTATCTAACATATAGTTCAATATAAAGACAAGAATGTAGTGTTTGTTAACAATAGTATTGTATATAACTATATAAAGTATATAAATTTTTATTAATTAGTTATACTATTTTAACAATTAAAATTTAATAATAATTGACATAAAATATCATTATAGTAATTCAAATGTAAAATACAAATGTACATAATCAAGTCATTATTTAAATGATCATGTTTATTTTATTTTATTTTATTTTATTTTACTAATGTTAGCAAACACTACAGCAATGGATTTACCGCTGATCTCTAAAAAATAAAGCTTATTATAAATAAAACAAAAACATAATGAAAATGACAAAATCTTTCTCACTGTTTATAATTTTTCTATATTTAAATCGTTTATTATTTTTTTTTTAAAAATAGTGTAATATCGTAAAACAATTATTTAATTATGGTTTTTACACCATATGGATAAAAATATATTTTGAAACTGACATCTTATTGCAATTTTAATATATTATTTTAATCTTTTTTTTAAATTAGTCTATTTATACTGTAAAATCAAACACTACATTAAATATTTAAAAAAGTGTTTTAAAAGTAAAATATTTTATGTAAACATGCAATACATGAAAGCTTGATCCCGAAAGAATAGCTCAATTTGTTTAAATTACAATAATCTTAAATAACAAAAAATATTAAACTTTAATACATTATAAATTATATATCAAAATTGATGTCATTCTGAGTATAATCTATCAAAAATTAATTTTTAATATTCAAATTATAGGGTATGTGAATATTATGTGTAATATTTAAATAATAAGCAATTTTGATGTCATAAATGCTGATCTCTTTCTCTGTCTCATTGTTTTGATGACATATTTAGTGCCAATTTATATATAAATAATACAATGAAATTCAACTTTTTATAAATAATGTATAAGTCATGAATGGGCTATCATTTTAATAATTTTTATCAAAATATTGTATACGATATCTTATTTCATGCATTTTAGCATTTTATTGGAAATCTATTTATACTTTTATTACATTTATATTATATTTATTGATTGTGAATACCGTTTTTATCTGATATTAAGTAAATTATAGCAACAGTATAACAAACCACTGTTTAATCTGATTTTTGCCGACTATTTTCTAGTCTTTTATCATTTATTATTATTATCAGTGCTATTGTAAGTTTAGGCTTCAATTCAATTGTAAAAATGTGATTTTAAAAGACCATACACTAAACATTTGTCAGAAAAAACAGTGTATAATATAAGTAAATTGTGAATCACTGCCACAAAATGGTAGTGAAAAAAGTCCACACATTTTACTTTTTATTGCTAATAAGTTATTGGTCTTTAAGTCGTATAAATTACAATTAAACTAAACCTAAACTTAATGTTTCCTTTATGAGCCTTATTTTATATAATATTATAAAAAAGATTATACATTTTTTTTGCTAAATTGGTTTATTAATACAAATTTTTATAAGAATAACCATTTGTGGATTTTTATATCATATTTATATAAAATTTGCTAAAAAAAAGTTATGTCATAATATTCATTATGTTTATGTTGCTTATTTAATAAATAATTTATATAATAATTAATATGTTAAACTAATTATTATTATTATTATTATTATTATTACGTTATATTATTAATATTTATATGTTTTAATGTATATAAATTTGTAATTTTAATATTAATATTTAAAAATTGTATCGAAACTGTATTAGTGATATTTGTTTACTTTAAAATAAAATAAAATAATTTAATTAAATAAATGATTTGTATTTTGAAATTATTTAAATATATTTTATAATTTATAATAAACTATAACATGATTTGATGTAATAATATAAATGTATAGTTAATTATTTACAAATTTATAGTTTGATATCTAAAATGCATGTCTGTCTGTATGTCTGTGTGTTGTAATACTGTTACAAATTTTGAATTTTAATTTCAAATTCATATAAAGAATCAAAAAGTAGAATAAGATTGTCTGAAAAAGTAATGTCCAAACAAACAGTCAGAATTGTCAACAAATATTTTTTCAACAAATTTATTTTTTACTGTTTTATTTACATATTTTATTTATATATAAGTAAATGATTGGTTGAGTATGTAATTATACATTATAATTGATTATTTAGTTATTTGTTAAAAGGATGAGAAACTTTTATAAAAATAAATATCATTAGTTTGAGAATATATTTTGAGAGTATTAAGAAATTTAAGTTGGGAATATTTTCCTTTTTTACGGGAATTTATTAGGAATTTACTTAAATTTGGTAAAAATTTTCATTTAAAAATGCAATAAAATTGTTTACCCCCACCCTATACCCCTCCTTGAGATCGGAAAACTTTAGTAACACTGATTATGATATTAGTGTAATAATATTCAATAAGTAACTAAAATTAATGTTTACCATTAAATAGTAATAGTTATTGCTTATGTTATAAACTGTATGTTATATTAAATTTAATTGAAAATAAAAATATATCCTATATATCAAAAATAATATAAAAATCAACTTTTAATAAAGTAATGTTAATATACTGTATATACCGGTATTATTAATGTTATTAACGGTAAGATATAGAAAATAATATTATAGTAATAATAAAAATAATTATCAAAGCGCGTGTACCGGTAGAGCATTAAAATTAATAAATTTATTATATGTAATAAATCACGATATTTTTGACAATTTTTATTTAAATTTAATATCAGTTAATATATATATATATATAAAGAGAGAAATAAAATCAACGGTCAATTAGTTTTGGCACAAACAGAGCACTACTAGCAATAAAAACCCGCAGCTATTATACCCATCAAAAGACCCAAATCTACCGAAGCAAATATGTCTCGCAATATGTCATCAGCTGGTTATGGAGGTAATCAAAGGAGTGCATCAGCTCAACATTCCTATGGATCTCAATTTGGCGGACGTCCTGTTCCCCAACAATACGGTCAGTTTGATGGCAATCAAAGTATGAATCGATCGGTTTCGGCACAGTCTGGCCGTTCAAATGTAGGCGAACAACGAGTAGTGAAGGGTTACAAACATCATATGTTGGCCATGGGATTTGTTCCGCAACAAACTCGAAGACGAACGGCAAGTAATGAAGAACTGTCATCTGGAGCTCGAAGATGTCAATCAGGTAGTCTCCGGTGTCGATCACAGAGTCCGATGAACTCAGGTGCAGGTTCTCGCAGATGGCAATCAGGTAGTCTTGAAGGTCGATCGCAGAGTCCCATGCCTTCTTCTAGGATGTTACCATCGGGTGCCGGTGCTCGCAGATGTAGATCAGAAAATATTCAGTGCCAATCATTTACTCAGAGACCATCTTCCAGATTGCAATCGAATCCATCAGATCCCAATCAGGTGCACATCGAGCAGTTTCTGAATGTGCCGCGAGGTCAGGAACAGTCAGGATTTGGACCATTTCCTCCTACTCCGGGTAATCGCAGTCGACAGTCCTCTAGGTTTGGAAACAATGATCAGTACTAAGCTTTAGCTAAGAAAGATTGCCATCAATACAGAGACTATTGTAATATTGTATGAACTGATAAAATCTAAATACAATCAAAAGTGTATGAAATAAAATATAATATTTATTAGAAAACAAGTGTTACTCGTTATTCAAATTTTTGAAATAAAATACATTTATTTAGTATTAGTATAAAGATTTAGTAATTATCATAAACAGAAAGTATTGATAGATTAGTTTGTAATCATATTTTATATTGAAATCAAATCAAATATTGAAAAATTAAAGTTTGAACTCAAATACTGTTTTCATTAAATAATATATCAAATAATAATCATTTATATAAGTTATATACCGTATAATAATTTCCTTTAATATTTATTAAAAATCAAATTATTATATTTTCAATATTGTAATGTTAACATTATTAATTTACTTTTAAAAATATCTAAAGCAACTCAAATAAATTATATTTTAAAAACATTAATAATAAATGTAAAAAATTGGGTTAAAATATTTAGCCATTCTTGTTTTATTATTGATTTATTTAGAAATTCATATATTTTTTATTTATAAATTAAATTTTAATGAAACTTAAATTATTTATTTATTAGATACAGTATATATTCACATTTATAAATTATAGTTTTAATTGCTCAAAATTAGTTTAATTTATAAAAATAAAATACTGTATAATATTTAAATTATTTATTTATTTTAAAGATTCAATTACAATATACACGATAAAATACTAATAGATAATTGACAATAAATTTGAAAAATATCTAATTTGTATAATATATTATATAATTACAATTACCGGTAACTATAATATTATAATTTTTAACATTAATAATATCTTATCATTTTAAAGAATTTTGTATAATTATTACATTATATAACAATAACTATTAATAGAGTAAACTTAAGTAAATATTAACAGTTATTAGAAGTTATAATGACATTAATTAGTATATAATAAATACAATATATTTGTGTAAATAAGTTTAACATTAAGAGAAAAAGTTAAGTATTGATAGTATTGATAGTTATAGTTGGTTGAGAAGCAATAGCTTCTTCATAAGAGGGCGGCATTTGTTGGGAGGCCTCGTAAGTGGGTGGAGGGTCTCGAGGAGGCAATAATAACAATAATGGAGATATCGGTTGACATACAATAGGATGCGGCACTTCATTACTCCCAACACTTGGATTTGTGTCAATACGACTATTGGTATTCATATGACATTCAACCGCGTCATCTGAATAAACATTTCTAATACCGTTTTCCCGATTATTGTTATCTATGCTATTAATTGGTGGACTCCGAGGATTAATAAATTTATATAAAAAGCCAATTATAGCAAAAACAACAAATGGTGAGACACTAAGTAATATATAGACGTATTGAAGTGAGTTTCGGTTGAGTACCCGATTGTCGCCCGTGTGGTACTCCTTCTCAAACAACTCAGGAACGCATACTTTGGCAGTACTATTGAATCTTTCTGGAGGACAAACCTTACATTTTTGGGTCAATTGGTCGAAGGCATTGATGTGAGAGTCCAATGATTGTCGACAAACACACACTTTCTTAACTTTTTCGCAATCACTGAGTTTGTCGTAAACGCGACAATTGGCCGTCGATTTGCATGACTCGCCGTGTTTTGCTCGTCGGTAACATTGCTCATCAGTCGAATAGTATTCATAACCATAATTGCATTGACACTTGGATTGTAAACATACTGTGTGTCCACCCGTACAGTCATTATTGAAAGAACACAAAGAGTTAATGTGTCCTCTAATACATGAATTGTTTAGAAAGGAAAAAGAAAATCCCGGACGACATACACAACGCTTAAGATTGTAATTGTCGACAGTTTTCACACAAACAGAGTTGTTCTCACACTCGGCGTCTATAAAACAGATGTCTCCAACATTTTTATACTTATCTATACATTTGATGTCATTGATGTTAATGGGAAAGTCAGGTTTGCAAACACAGATATGATAACTGCAATATGACTCTCGTAGTGGACAACCACCGCCTCCGATGTGCGTAAAATCACAGTCAATATTCAGATATTTTGTCTGATTTAAAGTCGGATCAATTGATAGAAAATTAGAAGATATTAACATCTGTGAACTCATTACTATTGATATCATTAATAATAAATTGTTGAAAACTTTGATTTGAATAAACAAATCTATAAATGAATATTGCATTTGATATCAATATAATAAAGACAACAATAAGAAGACATGATTTGAATCCAATTCTATGGCGACTATAATATCGATCGCTATTTTCAATTGAGTTTTACCTCTTCCTAAGCTTCTTGTGCGCAATCCTTGCAGTCTTTTATATATATATATAAATTTTATTGATATATACAGACTGTATAATACAGTACTAAACAACTCATATAATATACAGTAGTATTATAGTCAAGTCTATTAGGAGTATCAATATTTACTTTAATTTGCACTATATTTGCATATATATATATATATATTACATATATGTATATATATCACAAATGTTTTTTTTATTATATTATATATTTTTATTATTTGCTATTTTCTAAAATATTACAGATTTGCTACTAATTTAAATATTTCTAAAATATAAAGTAATATAAAGTTGTTAAATTTTAAAAATTTAAGAAATATTTAAAATAAAATTTTCATAATATATTTAATTTACTTGTATTTTACAGCTATTGTAAATAATTGAATATATTTATATTATTAAACATTTATATACATAATAAATGTAAACGATAAACAAGATTTAATATATTATTCCGTTTCTTTTGTTATCAATATTTACTTATTATTTTGAAAACGCTTCAATAGGTTTTATAATATATAATTTTATTTGTATAATATGTGTAATATTATAGCTTATATTGCAAATAATCATATAATAAATACTATATTTTCAAAATATTGTTGAATTACATTAGAATATACTTTGATATTAAACATTAGTTTAAAAAAATAATTTACTTATATATTTTATAACACATGTGTAAATGACTTTTAACATATATAATTTAATTGATAATAATATTTCATTATTTTAATTTATAATTATGTAAACTTAATTAAATATCAGTCAGTATCAATTAATTATAACTTTATAAAACTGTTAATCTTTTTATGGTTAATAAATAGATAGTATACAATATTATATATATAGTAATAGTTAAAAATATTTATTTTAAAAATCACACAAATGTTTCTTATAATTGACACTCTGGTTACTCACCCGACGATTAACGTTTCGATTAACTCTTCATTCACTTGTAATGTGTGTGTGTGTGTGAGAGAGAGAGAAAGAGAGAGAGTGAGTGAGTGTGTGTGTGTGTGAGAGAGAGAGAGAGAGTGAGTGTGTGTGTGTGTGAGAGAGAAAGAGAGAGAGTGAGTGAGTGTGTGTGTGAGAGAGAGAGAGAGAGTGAGTGTGTGTGTGTGTGAGAGAGAAAGAGAGAGAGTGAGTGAGTGTGTGTGTGAGAGAGAGAGAGAGGAGAGAGTGAGTGTGTGTGTGAGAGAGAGAGAAAGAGAGAGAGTGAGTGAGTGTGTGTGTGTGAGAGAGAGAGAGAGTGAGTGAGTGTGTGTGTGTCAGAGAGAGAGAGAGTGAGTGAGTGTGTGTGTGTGAGAGAGAGAGAGAGTGAGTGAGTGTGTGTGTGTGTGAGAGAGAGAGAGTGAGTGTGTGTGTGTGTGTGTGAGAGAGAGAGAGAGTGAGTGAGTGTGTGTGTGTGTGTGAGAGAGAGAGAGAGTGAGTGAGTGTGTGTGTGTGTGTGAGAGAGAGAGCAATTTAGTCTACTTTTTTAATTCATAAGAAGTGTTTATTTGTAAATTTACTTAAAATAAGTGTGAATTCCTAATATACATATACACATATATTACATAATACTGAATATTTGAAATGTAATATCAAATCGATAAATGAAATTTTGATGGTTTAACATATATTATCAATTAATGCTTATTTGAAATAATTGAAAATATTGATTTACTAGGAAATAGTTGCTTAAAATTATTGATTTAAAAAATTTTTAATATCACAATCTTTTTAAATTACATTTATATAACAATTACTATAAACAACAAATTATATATAGCCTATAGTAATATTTTTACAAATAAAAATAATACAATTTATTATACGATCGTATAAAAAAAATTGTATTAATTTTTAATTATTTGTAAAAATATTGGTGTAAATAATTTGTTGCTTAAATTTACTATTAATGAAACAAAACAAAAATATATAAATTGTATAAAATGTATAAATTAATTATTTTAATTATTATGTTATTATATATAGTATTTGTATTATTACTGTATATTAATATTTATTTTTAGGTTTAATAAAAAAATAGTTATTTATATGAAGTAAAAGTGATTTAAATTAAATAAATTGATTGAATGTGTGATATGTGTTGACCTCTGGTGTGAAATACGTGTAAATATGTGTTAATATTTGTCAACACATCTGAAGACCAATTGGTTTGTTGTCTGAAACAGTGATTGCAATCCATTGTATGATATGTTGTCCGACATGTGATATGACATCGACCGCAACGACCGACGAAGCAATGGTCCAACCAATGGCTCAATCTGTGGCCCGATTGGCACAAATGACATTCACTATCAACAGATTGGTCGCTGAAGACGTATTCAATGAATCACTCAACAAACTGAAGAAATTGTTGTCACAAATGACACATAAAGACATCAATTTAGACAAAGAATTAATGAATGAGTCGTTGATTAGCCGATTGCGGTCACGAAGATGTTCTGTCACTTTTGTGCCCATCTGTGAGACACAACACTTCCAGATGTGTTGTTTTGCTTTGCGAACAAATCGATGTCGGATTCCTCTTCATAATCACCCGCAGATGTTTGGACTCATTAAAGTGATCTATGGATGCGTTTCGGTCGACAACTATACAGCACTTCCTGTTGATGGCAAATACATTCTTCCCAATGATGTCAGCAAACGTGTCGAGCGATGGCAAAGAGATTTCTTGGGTATTACTTCATCAGTAAAAGATTTATATTGAATATTAAATTATAATTACATTATCACTAATCAGTTCCCGTCATATATAATGGTAAGACAACAATCGACAGTCAATCAAAAGAAGTATGTGTTTTGACACCAAATCAACGTAATTATCACGAAGTAGTAGCCATCGATGGTCCGGCAGTTATACTCGACATATTAGGTCCGCCCTATCGTGAAGACAGAGAGTGTCACTACTATAAAGTGGTGACCACTGTATATGACCATCGATTGCAACGGGATATCACTTGGCTCTTGGAATTAGAGGATCCACCTGAAGACTACCGGTGCGATTCATTGCCATATATGGGACCAAACATTTATTTCGATTGATTGTTACATTTTAGTGTAATTTATGTAAAATAATGTCATATAATTTGAATAATAAATTTAGATAATAGTAATTAAATAAATAAGTATTTCTAATAATGTAGAAAACAAAATAAGTTTTTTATTTTACTTAATAATACTGTGATTTCAATTGTAGTTTTAATTTTGTTATATAAAAGGACAGCTTTATGTGAATATCAGTTTATTAAATGAATTCAAATTTCAATGAAATTATGTAAATAAATTTACTTGAATTTTGTAGTGAAAATAAAATAAATAAAATTTATTTTTAAGTTTTTTATTAGAATATATATATATATATCGAAATTAATTTTTTATCAAATTATTATTATTTAATTGTTTTGTAGAATTCACTGTTTTTTAGTCAACAAATAAACAGTTTCTTGCACTTGAATTGATTGTTTCATATGATTTTGATAAAGTTGGACGTGTTGTGGGACAGTACTCTCTAGTTTGTCAATGTTGCAAAATGACCCTGGACATTTATATATAATTAAAATTACCGGTAATATAATAAATACGATACTATTTTCTGTGTATAATTCATAAAATGTTTTTTTTAATTTTATATTTATATAATACTAACCATACAAATGATTGACGCGTTCTTCAGATATACTAAATGGCGGTCCTTTGAATAAATTGTCATCAAATTCAAGCACAAGTAGTAAGTAATGGAAATCGGGTGCTAATAAATGTCTCATTGTATTAGCGTAAAGCACCTGCTCTTCATAAGTAATAGTACCGAAGCTGCCTCTGTCCCAAACGGCATCAATTGTATGTTTTAATTGTGGACTAAAAAAATATTTAATAAACAAAAATAAAAAATAGTTTTATTATTAATTAATTTGTATTTTATCTATTTGTATTATACCTGTCTAATGTTAGAAAATTTGTTTGAAGTATTTTTAGGTTTTTGTCATTTGTCTAAAATAAATCGTTAATCTAATTAATATCACTTTTATTTTGTTAGTAAAACAGTTTCTCACTTCAAATATTTTGCATTTTTCCAATTCAGACGATAAATAACTTTTATGGCTTATCTTATTTACACTGAAAAAGTCATCAATAGCTTCATCAGCGCACTCAACACCAATCACTTTATGTCCTGTTTCCCAATACCTGTTGTGACAATTTTTTTTATGTTAGTCTATATACATATTTTTTAATTAGTCAACTAATGTTTTTCTAACAATTTTCCATAAATATTATAATCAAAAGTAAAATACTGTCACTTTTTTTTGTTTAAAAAAATTGTTTTGATAATAATTTATTCATACCATTTCATGTCAACATTTTTGCCGCACAGAGGAAATAGAAATCGCTTTTTATTTGAATTATTTTCATTATTTGTTAAAAGATGATCATATTTGACCAGGACACTTCAATTAAAAAAAATGTTTCACTTATCAAATTATATTACATATAATATATAACTATTATACACTTACGGGTGTCTGTTCTCCAAATGCCAGGCCGTGTCCCTAACTGACCACAACTTTTTCCAAATATCCAAATAATTGTCTACATTTTCATTGCTAATTGAATTACTAATAGTAATTGGCATTTTCAACTAATTTATTTAATTGTTCTACACATCAACTTTTTAATTTGACAAATATAATAGATAAAAATATAAAACTTATTTTGCTTTTATACTTGATTTAAAAAAATAATTTATTGTAAGGTTTTGGGTTAAACATAATTAGATATACTTATTATTATTAATAACTTGTGTAAAAATTTTTTGTTTGTTGATCAATGAAGGTTAACATAAAATATAGATAAAGTCTATTAATTAAATAGAGATTTACGTACCAAACAATTTAGACTAAACTAGATTTTAGATCTAAAATTAATTTTAAAAATCTATTGAACACACATAATCTACAGTATTTTTTATGAAAAATTACGGAAAATTTCTCTAATTTAAATTATACTTTATTTTTGAGGAAAATAATTTTTTAATTTAGTAAAAGATAAGACAATCTATAAATTATGGTATTCTTGAAATTTTTAAAAGCATTTTCATGTTTATTTAGAAATACAACAAATATTAATTAAAAATAGTTTATTATTTTATTAATAAGATAAAAATTTGTTGTTTAAAATATTTAATAACTATAAAATTATTTTTGTTAAAAACAATTATTTTTGAAACACTATATAAAAATATAAATTAGATACAATTTTGTGATGGATGCTTTTATAAGTTTAAAACAAAACAATTGAATGTTTAATCAATATTCAATGAAGTTATTCAATACTATATGGATTCAATAATAATAAAATAATGTAATTAAGTGCATATATATAATATGAAATATTTATTGATATATAATGAATATATATATATAGATATATAGTATTTTATTTTTTTAGAAAATGATAATTATTGTCTGGATCTTAGTTTGGGTTTATATTCAATAATATTGGCACAACTGAGCTGATTGGATGAGTAGTCTTGTTTGTAGACAATAACAGATCTACTGATTATATTATTGGGTCCACAAAGTGGTAAAAACATATCAGTAAAAAAATATTTCCCGATATCGAGCTCTCCTTCTTCGGTTACTTTATAAGGAGGAATGTCTATAAAACCCAATTTTGACGACATGTCACCCAATTGGCACCGGTATGGAGTGGTTTGAGTACAATCCCTTTCATAGACACAATTTGCTGATACATTATATGGATTGAAGATATCACCGCTAGTTCTACACTCAGATGTACTCCAATTCATATTACCTGTTAATTAATTAATTAAAAAATTATCATATTTTTAGAAATACACAAAAAAACTTAAATTACCTGGACTAATTTGATTAATATGTAGCTTCCAGGGATGGTTAGACGTTTTGGTGGCATTGTCGTCACCCGGTTTGGAAATTTCAATGTAGACATACGTATCAGCACTACAATTATCCGATGGCTGTCTAAATATGAACTGTCCCTGAATTGGGTGATCAAATGTGGCAAATGCTGTCGTCATATTGACACCATTGATCTCAATGTTGGAACAGCCAATTGTGGTTCCTTCGGGACTATAAAAAACAAGTGCTCTGCCGATGACAGAGTCGCGACCAAAGAGAGGTAAATTAAAATCAGTTAACGTCACCACTTCTGTTGTTTTGTCGGCCAAATTTCCGTATTTACCGCTCAAATCTCCGACTGCATACTGATCTGTAGTTCCTAATCCTTCAGTGGGAACAGAGTCGGGATCGATATTACGCGGATTAAAGATAATACTATTAATGTTTGGACAGTCTTTATTAGACAGTTCTTTGCTTCTGACAATTTTGGGTAATTCGTCGATTCCATAGCTGTAAGCGTTTCTGAAGAGTTCAATATTGATTTCAACAATAGTTGGATCAAAAGGTGTTTCTTGACTCAACTCAACCGATCCCTTAAGCATTGGATAATTAAATTTAGCCGAAGCTGTGCGGGTATGCACTCTCTCAATGGGAGCACAACTTAATATTTTACCCGAATTTTCATCGGAATATATAATTAAATAGACGACAGAAACCAAATCAATTGATAATAAACTCTCAATATTTTTAAATGTATTGCCATTACTTGAAAAAGGATCCGATCCTATATTTATTGTTCCGGGAGTTAACTAAAGCATAAAAATTATATTTATTTATATTTTCATAAAATAATTGATAATAAATATGTCAAACCATATCTTTAAAGAAAGGGCGGCCAAGAAATGAGTTGCAATTATTAAGTCGATGGTCAGTCTTTGCTTTATCAGTTGCATCTGAGTCGAGACCAGCCATTAGTGTCCACTTATTTGCAGACGATTTCTTTACTTGTGTTGAATACGATAGACTCGACATAAGACCCGTTATATTATTGCATTGAATTAAGTAAACTGAGCCTTCAATTGGTGAATAAAATTTGGCCTCAAATATCTTTTTAGAGCCAAACGGCAGTATTATAGCACAAGAAATTGATCCGGTTTTCAGATTTCGCAAAACTAGTGTTTTGCCAATCAGAGTGTTATCTCCGGTAATTGATTGAAATCTGGCCGATAATATGTTTTCGCGACCAATTTCTAATGGACCCAACAGAGTGGTCAGATCTAAGCTCATGGATGATGTACTGGTCGATGGACAGCCTGTTTCGCCAGACATGCCAACAGAGCTTCCATAGACTTTCCAATCAAATGATTGTTTGTCATTTGATCCCAAAATATTGGCCCGAATTGAAGTAAATCCGTTGTTCTCCACAAACAATACATATCCTCGCAAACCATTGGACTGAATGTTTGCGATCAAACTCTGGGAAAAGTCCAATACATTAGTCGTCGAAGAATTGCTTGTGTTTGACGACAATCGCTGRCTATTTATTGCTATTATAATTGCAATTAAATTGTGTTTGCAATAAATTATAATTTGTTAAATTAATTTTAATATTATAATAATTTAGTATAATTATAATAATTATAAATAATAAATAATAACATTACAAATTATATGATAATAATGAATGTTTATTTTTTTATTACTTTTTTAGTGCCATTTAATTTAATTTATTTAATATTTTAATATTGATGTTAAAAATATGCTACCATTAATTTGTTTATTGTTAAAACATAATAAAAACTGGATCTATATATTTATATACACAGTTAAATATAATACATGTATAAAGTAGTATTTAAATTATCTCATACTTTATATACAGTAGTATAACATAATACAGTATATAGTACACACGTATTAAAGTGTATGTATGTTATATGAAATGCTGTTTTTAAATCTCATATCGCAAATAATAGTATGCAATCTTAAATTGTTAACAAAAATATTTGACCTCATTTTATCACTTGTAGTGAAAAATCTTGAACTTATATAATAATAATAATATTATATTGCAATTAGTAAATATATCACTGTTTTATATCTTATACGTGATCTGATATCTATTGATTTAATCTTCACTTTGATTGTAAAGTTTTATATAAAGTTTTAAATTATTCTAAACTAAAATTTGTAAAATACTGAATAAAGTTTATTAAAAATTATGTAAAATATGTTATTAAACTATATGTATAAATAATTTAATTTAATTGTTTATAAACGAAACAAAAATATATTTAATTACAATTTATTAAAAAAATGTTATTTAATTATAATTAAATAAAATTTATAAAATTACTAAATTAATATTACTTACGTATAAATAATGATAATATGATGAAAGTTACAAAAGTCGACAAAGTGTTGAAAAAGTCCGTTAACACCATTGCTGTCCTAATTCAAGAACTGGTCACAAGACAGACAATGTTTGCTAACTTTCTATTGATATTCAGGTCTTATATTGAGGTCCGACCCAAACCAGTGAAAGCCTTCACAACAATCAATACAACTAAATAATTGATTAATTTATCAAAAATAGCACTTTTATGTAGTATTGTTGTTATATTTGAAATTACAAAATTTTCAATATATAATACAATCCAAAAAATTGGTTTTTATTGAATACTCTTTTTTTTAAAATACATGTATGTCTTAACTCGTGCGGAGTTAATATGAAAATGAAATTTAATTTTAATTTTAACATTAGATGAAAGCAGAAGCAAATGGCAAAACAGGAAACAATTATTTAGTTAATTAAACTATTTTTAAACTTTCTTTTTCGGTAAGAAATAGCCCACACTTTACAAAACAAATCGTTTTTATTTAATTTTCATGGCTTTCTCTAATTGTATGTTTGTCTAAACATTAAACTAATATTATGATTATAATAACTTACTATTAAAATTTCATGAGATTTAAAAAAAAAATTTAACAAGTGGTTGTATTATAATTAGATTATATCAATTGTTTTGTATATCAAAATGTTATATCTCTCCATAATTTTACTATAAATAGTTACAAATAAATATTAGGTTTTTACTGTTAACTAAGTTTAAACAATTGCATATTTAATTATGTGAAATATAAATGTATTAATTTTACAATAACAATACAATTAAATTGTTTATGCAAACAAAAAATTACCTTTTAGAAAATTAACAATAATAATAAATTCATTAATAAACCAAAATAAATTATGACAAATTATCAATTAATAATTATATAAATAATTAAAAAAAAATATATAAAATTTATTCATTAATTTTTAATAAAGTTTGCACTAGGTCATATTGTCCATTTGCTATTCAAAAATAATTATATTTTTATATTATATTTTGTTTTATACATTAAATAATAAGTGTATATATTAAATATATAATTATTTATTAATTAAATGAAATGATTTAAATTGTAATTAAAATGTTTTAAAAAGTATTGCTGAGATTGAAATTATATCATATCATAAAATATCTATATTTAAAAAATATAATATAAAAATGTGGCATTTTTGTTGTGTTGTTGTTGTATTTGAATTATAAAATTTTAATACGTTTATTAATTATCATATATTATTCAATACAAACAAATAACCTTGGTTCAACTATTCATAATTAGTTAATTTAATTAAATAATGATTTAAGATATAAAGTTTCAACAAAAACAATCATTATTACTGTTAACATAAATGTATTAATTTTATTAAATATTTTCATTTTCAGTGTACAGATGGCATTCAAAATATATTTGCAAAACTGTATAAATTTATTGCAATTTAAGTCTAAATTTATATTTTCAAAACTATTATATAATATAAACCATCGATAAGTGTTACCAAATGATAACTTTTTATTTAGTGTTTAACATAGCTGTATATAATATAATAAATTTTAATAATACAGTATTTAATGAATTTATAAATTAAATAAATTTATATAAAACCAGTTGAGAATGCTAGAAAGCATTTTCAGACCAACTCCACCACTAAATTGGTTTATTAATTAATGTAAATATATTTATTAATAGTTTAATAATATTTTTTAATTTAAAAATTTCTTAATTACATTACATTAATAATGATATAATAATATGTAATCCATAGTATAAAATGACTCAAAGATGAAAAAATAATAAAAACTATAAKCATATTAGGTATCACATGATTCAGTAAAATAAAACAATATTTATTCATGTTTTTAATGACACAAAATAAAAAAAACTCGTCACTTATAATCACGTGATATCATAACTAAACTAATTATTATATAAATAAGTTTTTCTTATTTTTCTTATTTAATATTTTCATTTATATTTTGATATTTATTTGCAAATCAAAATTTTAAAAATGTAAATATATTTATTTTGACCGCTATTTTGTTTTTAAGATATAGATCATAACTTTTTTTTTAAACAACATTTCAGATTAAATTTTGATGTTTGAAGTCTAAACTTTTAAAAAAATCATTTTTATACTTTGGCCACCTTTTTAGATATTTTAGGATAATTTAGATATCATACTGATAGTCTAAATATTATTTTTGATGTATAATCCAAATCTGACTTAAGATTTTCAAAATTAAAAAAAATCCGACCAAAAGACAGACGGAAATAAATTCAGACAATTAATGCTTTCAGGAGTTCGTGAAAATGAGTGATAAATTTATAGTCATTTTTTAATTTGTAATAAAAAAGTCATTTAGTATAAAACTATACAGTAGTTAATGTATTTTACATTTCATATTTTCATTGCATATTAAATTATACGCACAAACATATCGTATTAAAGTTTTATATTTTAATAACAGTTAACTTTTTATTTGTTGGTATGTTTTTACTTTAAAATTGACCCAACATTTTGAAGATTACAACAGAATTTTAATTGAATTTTGTATATTTCATTAAAACTTATTTAAGACTTACATGTATTTCTATAAATTAAAATGTGAAAATTGTTAATACTATTTATACTATTTATATTATTTTTAATTCTAATTTAATTAATTTAAGTTTACTTTGTTTTCAATATTAAGATTTATATTCTAATATAATATTATTGTAAAATTCTTTAAATAAATTTAAAACATTTAAATGAATATTTTGTATGAAATATTTTTGTTACTTGTATTAGATCAGTATTTCCTTTATAAACCTTTATCGTAAATATAGTAAAATAAAATTTTTATTAATGAAATATTTGTTTATCAATTTGTTATATTAATTCAATTTTTAAAATACTTGTTTTCCAATAAAAAATTTATTTTTCAAATTATTATAATTATTGATATACAAAATATATGAAAAATCAATATGTGTTGTTACAAATTTTATAAGTTTGTTTTAAATACAGTATTTATTTTTGTGTCATCAAAATTACATTTATTATCTGATATAAATAAATTGAATTTTTCTTAAATATCTTACTAAAACTAATTAGTAAATCTAATATTTAATTTAATTTTGATCTTTTAATTATTTGCAATTAAGTTCTATACTATTAAAAAAATAAATATATTATCTTATAATTAATTATACAGATGGGAGATAAAATAGACTATTATTGTTTATAAATAGTTATAATTTATGTTTGTTAAAAATAATTATCCACTATTTATGTAAAACTCAAATCAATAAAAACTTCTGTTGACTTATAATACTATAGGCTTTAAGAGTCAATTTAATAGAAATGCTTTATTTTTAGCTAAATATTTAATGTCTAAATTATTAAAGCAAAACTACATTATATAAACGCTTAATATAAATGATTATGACTTAGAAATCAATATATGAACAGATGTTAGAATAAGATTGACAGCAATTTTAGAGATTATTAAAGATTAAGACATTTTGTTATATAAAACTCATTTATTTTGCATACAATATTTTACAACCAAATCTTAGTTAATAATAATAATAATAATAACTAGTTTGTCCCGAGCAACATGTATAGCCGTGCAATTCTTTTACTAATTTAAAAATATTTACTATAAGTAATTTGAATGAGACTTAATTTGTTTATACAACTACTACATAACCTAATGTAACAAAACTACTGAACCAATACACATTAATTCGACTAAACTTTTGAGAAATTTTAGTTTTTATATATATTTAAATAATTTTAATAAAAATTGAAAATTTAATTTTTGCGAAAAAAAATTTGCATTTGAAAAAAATTTACTGAAATTTAACACATGTAGCTAACATGTGCCATAAACTCACACAATATAGCAAAGTGTAATTACACGACACACCAGCCTACCTGTCCCTAAAACCTACCTGAGCTCAACAAAAATTTAAAATTTCCCATAGAAATAACATTACTTTAAATAAAAATTGAAAATTTTAACACAAATTGAAAATTTTTGCATTTGAGAAAATTTTACAAAAATTTAGCACAGGTAGCTTACCTCCCGGTGCCCTGTAACTCATATAATATAGCAAAGTGTAATTACACGACACCAGCCTACCTGTCCCTAAAACCTACCTGAGCTCAATAATCATTTAAAATTTCCCATAGAAATAACAGTGCTTTAAATTAAAATTGAAAATTTTAACACAAATTGAAAATTTTTGCATTTGAGAAAATTTTGCAAAAATTTAGCACAGGTAGCTTACCTCCCGGTGCCCTGTAACTCATATAATATAGTAAAGTGTAATTACACGACACCAGCCTACCTGTCCCTAAAACCTACCTGAGCTCAATAATCATTTAAAATTTCCCATAGAAATAACAGTGCTTTAAATTAAAATTGAAAATTTTAACACAAATTGAAAATTTTTGCATTTGAGAAAATTTTGCAAAAATTTAGCACAGGTAGCTTACCTCCCGGTGCCCTGTAACTCATATAATATAGCAAAGTGTAATTACACGACACCAGCCTACCTGTCCCTAAAACCTACCTGAGCTCAATAATCATTTAAAATTTCCCATAGAAATAATATTGCTTTAAATTAAAATTGAAAATATAACAATATATTTTTAGCTTTGAATTAAAAAATGGTTGTTGAGGAAGTGTGCACACATACAAACAAACAAACAAACAAACAAACAGACAAAACTATTATATTAAAATTATTAGGATAATATAATTTATAACTAAATATTATACTGTTTTTTCTATTAATAGTTAAAACAATCACTATTCCTTATTAAATTATTTATCATTAATAGTTATTAATTATATGTACATATAAATATTTATTTATTATTTAATAATAAAATAAATAGTAACTACGATTATAATTAATGTAACTAATACATTAATGTATATATTTTTTAAAAATTAATAACTAGATAAATAAATTAGTGATTAACAAAAAGTCAATTTCAAAACTAAAATTATAAAATAATAATATTAAAATTAAATAAATTTTTAAAAATTTAAACTTATTTATTTTATGATATTTTCAAATAATTTTTGATTTTAAGAGAATGTGCACTAAATTTTGAAAATAATATTTTAATAAATTTAAATAAGTAAGAAATCTAATAAACCGAAACCATGCTTTATTTTTACACTAAAATTTTAACCCAAATCCAAACCGTTTTTAGTTTAGCGACCACTAAATGATAAAATAAACCAATCAATCAAATTGTATACGTAATAGCAATTTATAACATGAGCTATTGATAAACACTAGATATGGTATATAAAAATAATATGAAATATAGATTAATCAATTATTTAAATTATATTTAAATAACATGCGGCATAATATATGTGCTAAATAATGTTTTAATAAAATAACAAAAATAATTTTAAATATTAATTAAATCATTTTCACTTTAAAAAATTTAACATTAAAACCATTTTGATGTTTCGCTATATACAATCAATGGCTTTTTTAAAACAAAAAATTCAATAAAAATTTTACAAACTTTGCTTTAAAGTTTAAACTTATATAAAAATATTGTTTACTATATAAATACTGTAATTATCTTTCAACAAAAATTGAGTTAATCAAAGACATAATTTATTAAGACTGAAATTAGTAAATTAATTAATAATTTAGTCCTAAATGAGTTGAAAAATAAGATTATTTAATATTTTGAGTCTTTTGAATTACACATATAAGTGATTATAATTGTTAAAAATTTACATATAATTTAAAATAATTTAGGATTTTCTTGGACTAAGATTAGAGATTTAGAGATGGGCAAATAGAAAGTTTCTAGAAAATTTCCCATGAATAAATTTCTATAGAAATTTAACTTATATTATACTATTGGATCCCCATATCTATATTTATTGGAAATACTATAAATATATTAATGAGACATAATATTGTACATATAATATTATATAAATGGGATACCTATATAAATAATTATAATTATCCAATAATAATCAGTTTTGTAAAATTTTATTCATTTTATTATATCATAGTTTAATATAATTAAATAAATTAATATTTACTTTAATTAATAATTAAAATACTTATAATAATACTTAATTATTACTTGTAATAACAATGTTACAAGATAACAAATATCGAGAGAACAAAATTAACCATGGGGATCCCAAAGATAGAAATTTCTTTTAGAAACTTTCTAGAAATTTCTCTATTATTTTATAAATTTCTCTTTTTTGCCAACACTAACTAAGATTTTAAAAATAGGATTTAAAAGTGTTTTCATATCATATCATATTTTTCGTTTAAATAACTGTTTTTTCTATAAATCTAAACAATCGACTAATTATTTAGATCTTCCTAAGAAGTTATGTCTCTAAATATTGCATTCATACTAATGAATAAAATATATTTTATGATGTCTTCTATATATAATATACCGTATATTTATAGTATATTTTATGATAAATTATCGTTATTTAGAGCTAAACATTAAATGAAAAGTGTCTAAACAATAAAGAAATGTTAGTAATCAAAGTTTTAAAGTAATTGCCATTGAAATGATATAACACTATAGAATATAATATGAAATCGTTATGATATATATAAACCTGAAATGAAATTTAATAAAAACTTAACTTTAAGGAGACTCCAGAGAAATCTATGATAAAAATGGATAGTAAGTCATAAATAAGTAACTTTTGTTACAAATAGTGTCATATATAGTATAATCAAGTAATGTAATACTGTATAGTATTGTATGAATTGAATGCATTACCCGTGAGACATAATATAATATTTTCACTTATGATATACAAAATAAATACTACAAAATTTTAATAGCTATACTATAGTGAAAACTTTTAATTATATAATGTTTGTAATGCTATTTTACAGTATTTATATTACTTTACTGTATAAGTCATAAATTGTTACTTTATTCAATACAATAATCTGCTCTATCTATATATAAATTTATTATTTCAAAATACTATATGATTTATACTATGTAATTTTTCGAAATTTAACAAAATCTATATCATAATTATTCTATAAGTCTAAATATTATCAAGCAATTAAAAATTTAGTTCATTTAACATTGGTTTGAATTTTGATATATAAAAAATTGCACTTTTTTAATCAAACTGTTGAAAACTAACCTAATTTAAAAATTATAAATTATAAGTAAATATTCTACAATACATTAATGTTATTTTAAAATAGAGACTAACAATCACTCTAACAGTTAGAGTCTAGCTTAACATTAAAGTTAAACTACTGTATAGTATAAGCTTAAAAACTTACGGTACTTTAAATTTTTTATAGAAAAATTCATTTATATAGTGTTTTGGCAAATATTGTTTGATATTTGCCACGCGTTTAATACAAATGATTTGCTTGTGATTAGTGTAGAAAATTATTTATACACTTCAATAAAAAAAATGATAAAAAATTAATGAAATAAAATATTATTTAATGATCGCTTCAATTTATTTTTATTGTCAATTGTTTACAATGGTATTTATATAATGTTACAATTTATATACTTAATTTACAATAATTTTTAAGAATACGATTGACTTAATTGATTGTATGTTAATATGAGAATACATTATATTAATAGATATAATAAGATCTATTTAAATAATTACTAATTTAATTACAAAACTTTTTCAATTTTTGTCAAAACACTTAAATTTTTGTATAATTATATTACTATTGTGTAAATTTTGTTGTTGTTGGTATCTAAGCTAATTTGTTGTAAAATTTACAATTTAATCAATTAGTCAGTCATATATTAAAATAATAATAATTAAAGTACATTATATTATTATTACTGTATTATTAAAAAATGAGAATATATTGAAAACTTGCTCTCATTATATATTTTATGGATATATTATTATTTAATTACTAAATAAATATTACTTTATAATTAATTTTATATTTACAAAACAATAGCTAATAATTTAAGTTATTTATATTTTGTTGAATTAGGGTTTTGTTAATGAACTCAAAAGAAATATTTTGACAAAAAAATAAAATGAAATATTAAACAATACATTTAATACATAATATTAAATAATAATTTAATACTTATATTAAAAGATGTGTTGGAAAAAATCACAACAAGTGATCCAATGGTTATTATCATTATTATTGCACTATTTATTTGAAAACACTATATGAATGATAAAAATACAATTAACTGCACTTCACATATAAAGTGTCTATATTTTTATTGGTTTGTCCTCTAACTCGGCGGTAATGCCATAGAATGTGTCAAAAACGGGTGATCTTTTTTAAGTCGATTTTCGGTGAGTTCATCGGTGTCCTCGTCGGATGACATGTCCTCCTGTCCCGAGAGGTCTAAGTTGTTTTGATGTTTTTTCTTAGCGGTGGCCATCTCTGCCGCGTGTCTAACGATTGGTTCAGAGTTTGGATTCAATTGTTTTTTATGGACTCAACTCTACTGAAAACAACTGTTTGCTCACCTTTTCCTCCATTTGGTTCTCCGATTTTGAAACCATACCTATCATTTGAAAACATAAATTTCATTTAATTAAGCATAAAATCTTATGTTATTTAAGTTTAAATTGATAGTTAAGAAAAAATAATGTAAAATATATTTATAGTATAAAATTATTTTTAAAAAATTGTTTAGTTTATTAAATTTATATTTAAATTTATTTAAAAAATCGACTGATGTTTTATCTAAGCTACAGTAAATAAAGTTGCATAAATAAGTATCTCTAATATAAGTTAATAGTGTAGTAAATTTTGGATGATATTTTAATTATTATAATGTAGATATTGTATATAGTGTACTCTAATTTATTATAAAATTTATTAAATTACTATTTTAGGGCCAATTCTAGAGCAATAACTTAATTATATCAATCCAAATAAAAATTTATTATTAATTTTATGTCAAACATTGGTTTATTTTGTTATGATTAAACTCAAAATATAACTAACAATGTTATAACATAAAAGTAATAAAATATTTATTTGTAATACACTTTATCTGAATTATATGTTATATACCAATAATAAAAAAATCTAAGTGATATAATATTATTTAACATTAATAAGTTTACAAATATCATATATAAAACACTTTAACAACAATTGCTTTATAATATAATCACTAAACATTTTGTTTCACATTAAGTGTCATATGAGTACATAATAAGAGCGATAAAACTGTTAAAATTGAAGGCAAGATATGAACCATAAAATAAAGAAACGTTTTCTAAATATGTAATCATATGGTTATAATAATGTGTGGGCGATCTCTCAGCCACAATAATAAACACTTTTTTGTGTATTTTATTAAATATATAACTTATAAATTATATACAAGTAATTGTTTTTTTTATAGATATTGATATTATGTTTGTCTATGAAAACATTTAATATCAAATTAAATATCTGACTAAACTAATGATAAAATAATAGGCACATTGAGTTAAATTAGGTTCAAATGACACAAAAAATTGTTTATATTTTTTTTTATAAAATAATGTGATTATTGTGTAATTTGAAACATGAAATAAAATGTAGGCCTACCTTGACTTGACTCTCAGACATGCCGAGAGCATAGGCCAGTTTGGCCCTCTCAGGTCCGGCCAAATACTTTGTTTGTTCGAATGTTTTTTCCAGAATATATATCTGATGTCCCGAAAAGGTGGGTCGGGTGTGCTTTTTCTTGCCGTCTTTGTCTATACATGTTTGACTTACTAAGTGGACATTTCATGATTTAATAAAAATGATTGACATAAAATCAAACACTACCTGCACCGGCTAGTCGTTCCCTCCAAAGTGCTTGATTTTGAACCATACTGGGCCAGTATAAGTGTCGACCAGAAAGATCGCCCAATGAGGCCAACTTATGGCTCAAACCATTCGCTTGATTAAAATACATTCCTCCGGCAACAGCGGCTGCACCTAAACTGAATCGGGGTAAAGCACCTGCCAGTGCTGTATTGAACGCTGTATTTGTTTGTGTTGCCGCCAATGCTGCTGATGGACGACTTAAAATATCGTGGATATAATGAGAAGTTCCCGAAGCGGCTGATGATGTGGACGAAGAACTAATGGCTGATGGAGATGAAGAAGCAGTTGTGGTCGCTATGGATTGCTTTATGTTTAGAGAAGGAGAAGAACGAGAGTAATGAGAGTTTGTGGTCAATGATGACGGAGAAACACCGGTATTCACTTTAAGGTCAGTCATCGAGTGAAGGGCAGACAGGGGTCCGGTGGATGAGCCCAACAAATGAAAGGCATTTTGTCGAGCAGTGGCCGCGTCGTGCATATTCATGTTAATCATCGACAACATTGATGAAGCCGTGTGGGGAATGTTGGCTAAATTTGATGGGGTCGGTCCAGATGGACTGCCCAACTCTAACATCTCACTCAATACAACTTATAAATAATCATTATCAACTTATCATTACACTAATAATAATTATTATTATTCACAATAATAATTCACAAAATATACATCAAAAGAAAAAATGATTAAAAAGTTTTTATTTACACGACTCTATAGTTGAGTCTACAATAAATTCAACAATAATTTCAATGAATTCAATGATTGTTAAAATAACTCTCACTATTAGCCAATGACTCTATATTAGAGATGACAGACAACTATTATGAGAGCAGTCAGTCATTGCCTGACAGTATGCCATAAATGAGTGCTAAGTTTAGTCCGGAAACAGCATAGGGTTTGTTGAGGTGTTGGGATCGGCTGGAGCTCCACCTCTGCCACTGAGAAATAACACCCACTTAACTATCGGTAAGTTTGCAGTCACTCATTCATCATTGACTGCAAGGCTGAGCGCAACTCTTACACAAAACTCTGGCAAATCGTACGCAAACTCATTGACCGAAAGCTGCAAATTGTGATACAATTATATTAGTTAAAGACAACACAACAACATGGATGACATGATAACTAAAGAGCCTATCATATGATACGGACTCTCTCGCGACACAACTAAATGATATCTAAACTAAATTCAAGTATTATAACCATTAATATGCTATGAAAACTATGTTCAACACCTATAATAAATCAAAGTCGAGCTCTAATTTATTGCTTTTTACAACATTTATAACATTTTTAGCTAATTTTTATACATATATCAGGACTTAAAAATTGTACATCACTTTGATCTTTGATGTCGATTCTCACCACTAAGACATCACTTTTGATTGCATCCCAAGACACTACTCTCAACACTTTCATTTGAGTCAACACAATTCTATGTATGTATGTATGTGTGTATGTTTATATGTATGTATGTGTATGTATGTATGTGTGTGTGTGTGTGTGTGTGTGTGTGTGTGTGTGTGTGTGTGTGTGTGTGTGTGTGTGTGTGTGTGTGTGTGTGTGTGTGTGTGTGTGTGTGTGTGTGATAGCTTAAGTGATGTTATGTATGTTAAAAATTAACAACAGTCTGATTGGTAAGTGCTATGAATTGACTTCTTTTAGTGTCAAAGTTATCGTAAAACACGTGAATGTATTAAGCATATGAATACTGTAGTGATTTTCGTATTAAACGTTGATATGTATAATATATTGGATATACAGTATAGTAAATGTGACATAAATGGTATTATAAGGTGAATATTGTATATATTTTGTATATAATTCAATAATAATGTGTTATTCTTATGGCTATTTTCACACCGTTCTGGTCATTAGCCTATTATGTTATTATTATTATAAAAGATGAGCTAAACTGTGAACATTTAGCACAATATATATATACAATATATGCTCAATGTTTGGTCGCATTCATATTGATCTGAATGCCAGTAATGTTAGCTCTGGGAAAAGGTGCCAACCGTTCATGGGTTGGCATTTTTTATGCCGACCCATTCAGCCATACAATAATCACTTTAACACATGCAAAACCTTTTGCCTGTATTTAAAGCCTATTAAATAGAAAATATCGGATCTATCGCAGGGGATCTACAATATATTCATACAATAGATATACTGTTTGCTGGCATTGCCTATGTTTGCTAGTCTATGGTGTTGTGTGTATATAAAATTGTATATAATATTGTATATATGGTTTATAAGCCATATCGGTATAAATATCAATTGCCTGTTGATATTTAAAGAGCAACATTATATGTTTGACTATTATAGCGCTATTGTCAACCATTGAAGTCAACGTACATTTTATAAGCTGATCTCATGCATAAACCATTGCTTTTATTATCTAAGTTTTATTATATATGAAAAACTGATTCATTGAATCATTCAAATCATTGCCAAAACCATTCAATTCATAGCATTTTTACTATTGCACTGACATTACACCCGACACTGGTCTCTAACCATCTAAATATGTTATTGATTACTCACAGCTATCTCAATAATAATATAATAATAATAATAATAATAAACCATATTATATTGCTTATAATATTATATATATTATTACTAAAAGATCTCATTCTCACATATATCCAGTAAATTATATCAATATATAAATAGTTAATTCAATAATTGTATCAACACATTGATATACGCTCTCATTAATAATGGTTGTAAATAAGATGTAGCAGTGAGTGATTTTTTAATAACTAAATTAGATAAATATATGTATTTAAAAAATATTTTAAAAAATATATTAAAAATTAAAAATTTGTATATTTTAAAATTTCTTTTTATTTTAAGAAAATTTTTACATTTATTTATTAAAACGTTCATTAAATATTTTTTCTCTAAATTGTTTTTCTAAAACGTATGATATATTTTCTTCAATTAGTTTACATTTATATTCATGTATACGTCTGTTCCATATAATCCAATGCCAGTTAGAAATTCTTGCTTGTTTTGAAGCATATGACCAAACATACATTGTTTTGGTTTTAACATTATCATTAAAACTAACAGATTTCATTATTTAATTTTATTAATTATTTTAATAATTATTTTATCATTTAATAATCTGTTATGTAAAAAAAACTTTAATATATTTTTAAGAGAATAATTTCTTGTTCTAAGTAATATATAAAAAAGTGAATAATAGCCACATGTAGTAGATAAAATGCGTTGCAATGGTATGTGATTAAATATAAATTTGTTACCATTTAATTTAATAAAAGTATATATTTCTTTATGATATGGTTTTTTACCAAATGAATCAAAATATTCTATAGGTCCAGTTATGGGAACATAAATAGCAAACCAATGCTCACCAGGTTGTGTTGATTTGTGTGTGTTAACAATAAATGCACAAGGTTTATTAGTTTTCAAATAAGTTATTTTATCTAAAGCTAAAACTCCACAAAATTGATTTTTAGCTATTTTATCTTGATTAATAAAACTTAATAAGTCATATGTGTTCATATTTAATAATCAGTAGTTATATTTCGATTTTCATCAATTTCAATAGTATTATCAAAAACAGCATAACAAATTAATTTAATAGCATTAGCTAAATTTTCTGAAAATTTTAAATGCACATTAATATATCCACTTTTAGGTAAATTAATGTATTTATCTGTAAAGCTAAAATCATTATTTAAATTAAATGCATATAAACATAAACCATTTTTATAATTTTTAACATCAATAGGTGATGGATTATTAACAAAGTTATAACCCAAATTTAACAATAAATCATGATATTCTCTAGAAAATAAATCAGTTGTATAATTTGGTTGATATGGTAATTTTGGAACCATTTCCCCATTAACATTCAAAACTAAGTGATTCAAATTAAAATTTTGAAATCTTAAAGGATCTCTGTAACTATTTCCTCTATAAGCAGCATCATCAACCATTCCTAATATAATTTTACTAGGCAATTGGCCGAGAAATAAATTATCTATATTAAAAGTTGATTGTCCTTGTGTCAAATTAATTACTTTAATATTAGGTCGCTTTACTGGATATAGTGCATTAGATATTCTTAATGCTTGTGCGTGTGCATTAAGTAAACTTGGTGTTACCTTTACTTTCCTAGCAAAAATACTCATATCTGTAATTTTTAATAATGGATATTGATCTGCTGTCATTGCTGCCTGTTCTGAAACTGTTGGCCATCTTTCATTTGCTTTAGTAAACTCTAATTTAATAGGTACACCACTAATAAGTAATTTGTTTGATGTAAAGATTGGCCCATGTAATTTTCCATAAAATTGCATTGATTTACTAGAATTACATAACGTTACTAAATGTTCATTTGGATTTTCGTAGTTATAAGCTGGTGTCCAAAATGTTGTAACAAATCCTGACGGTGTTACGCTCCCATTTGAATAATTTGATTGTTTAGTAACTGCTTCAATAAATGACATATAATTATAATTTTGTGCTGCCTGACTAACTAATGTAGAGCCTAAGTATATTGCTAGTTGATCAAATGATGTATTTAAAATATAATTTGTTGGTGCAAAATTATTAATTGCCGCACCAAAGTTTGTCCCATCTCTATTTGTTAGTTTGCAAGTAAGCATTAAATAAATATTTTGCATATCAATATATTCGTCTGCTGATGCTTGAATTTCAAAGTCAATTGTGTTTGAATCAACAACATTTGATTTTGGTCTGTATTCAAGTAATTGTTGACTTTCTATTGCTCCTTGAAACTTTACTTTTTCAAACAAATTTAATTCTTCTTTTAATATTTCTGTTGCCATTATTAATTAAAAATATTTAGTTTTCGTGTTTTCTTTCTTTTTATAATCCTTTTTTTCTTAAACTTTTTTGATGGTCGTTTTTTTATTGATTTATTTGAAGAATGTTTTGTTTTACTTAAACGTATTTTATTAATTAATTTTTTTGATTTAACACTTTTTGATTTTTGCGGTAAGAAATCAATATTTGATGGCTCTATTTGATTAATACCTTGAATTGGTATACCAGCGCCTTTTTGATTACTTTTTGCTTGAGCACAATAATAAGAACTATAATCCATTATTTTAAACATGTAAACATATTGATTACTTTTACAGAACTAAATTATAAATGATAATGTGGTCTTATAATTATAGTAGCAAAAATTTTTCCTCTACGAAAAGTTAATACATTATTTTCTTCATCAGTAATTATCAAATTAATTGAGTTAAATTGATTATATTTTAAAGGAATAAAATTTTTAATATTAAAATCATATTTTATAACTTCTTCTTTTTCGGTACAGTTTGTCGGAATTATTCTTAAAATATTAGTTTTTTTATTTTGATAATTTGAATCAATAATTAAATTACAATAAACTATAAAATAATTTATATTTCTTGTAATACTTAAAGGGCGAATGTCACTTATTATTTCATTTCTTTCACTAAGTGTTGTTTTGAATATTCCAGGTTCATACTCATTTAAATGTCTTTTTTGAGATTCAAAATTTTCATATAAATTAAAATTATCAAATAATTCATCTCCTTCTCCAAGATAATAGTTTTTAAAACCTAACAATTTTTTTAAATTTTCATTGAAATCAATGTAAAATACACCTCTTAACAAAAAATATTTAATTTTTTTCTGATTATTTTTTATTGGTATTTTATTGATTGGTTTTCCCATATCATAATAATCTTTATCTGATATTATAATATCATCATATAAATTAAACCATTCTTTAGTTGGCATATAAAAATTACCATTTTTAATTTTATATAAATTTTTATCTTTATCAAAATCAAATTCTATGTTATTTATTGACCATTCTATTTTTTTAAATAAAACTTTTGGTAAATTTGATGTTTTTGATGAGGGCATAATATAAACAGTTGGATATTTACTTTTAATATACTGTTCAATTTTTGAATTAATTTTATTTATGGTATCTTTTAAATTATCTTTCCAATGAATTTCTTTATTATGTACTATTTGATATTCTTCAGTTATATTTTCACCCAGGGAATAAGTTGGGTCAAATTCAACAAGATATTTGGTTATATTACTTAATTTATCTTGGTCAGTATCAACAAAGTCATTTTTTATATCTCCATAAAAAGTTTCAGGTACCCATTTAAAATGAAATATTAATTTTAAATTTTCTAATGGCTTTTTTAACTCAAGTTTTTTCGGTATAATTAGCTCAGTTAAAGCACATTCTTGAGGTTGTTTAAATGAAATTGGAGGATTATACTCTACCTCTATAATACTTTCATTATTATCATTAGTTAAATAAAAATATTTGTCATCATTTTCAAAATAATTCATTTTTATTAAATTTTTATTAATTCATTCCCATAATATGAACCTCTTATTATAAGATTATTTTTATCTTTAATTTTATATTTATAATAAGGAGATGTAAATAATATTTTATGAATCATAAATAATTCTTCACTATAATTAGGTATATATCCTTTCTGAAAAATGTTTCTTAATAATTGTATTCTAACAATATCACCAATTTTAAATTTTTGTTTTTCTTGTGATTTATAAATTTTAAATAAATTTCTGTAAACATATTTTTCATTATTTTTTGTAACATCAATTGGTTTATATTTTGTTCTACTATGTACTGTATTATTATAATTATTTATTACACTATCAAAAACATTAATAAATTTATTAGTTTTATTTTTATACATGTATTTATATAATTTAGATTTTAATGTTTGTATTAATCGTTCAGCAACTCTAGCTTTTGCTGTATCTTTTAAAACTAAATGTTTAATGTTTCGCCACTTTAAATATTTTTTTAAATATTTATTAGTGAATTCACGACCAGCATCAGTAGATAATATTGTAGGTTTTCTTTTAGTAGACTTAAAAATTTTTAAAAAAGCAGATTTTACATTTTTAGCCGTTTTATTTTTTAAAAGTTTTGCCCATGCAAATTTAGATAAATTATCAATAACAATTAATATATATTTATAATTTTTGTTTGCTTCAAAGTGCTTTATTTCCATAAGATCGGCCTGCCAATTATGATCAATATGTTTAGATACAATTGGATTTCTATTAAAATTTAATATAACTTTATGATGAACTGCATAAACTTTTTGCTTTAATAACCAATTTTTTATATAAGATTTAGTAATTAAAGGAACTTCATTTTTTACAGATTTATATAAATTATTAATTCCACTATAACTTGAAGATAATTTAATATTATAATAATGTTTTGATATTATTTTATTAATATTTTTCCCAATTAACATCTTTTAAATTTAATTTTTTAATATTACGTAAATTATATTTTTTATTAGTTTTCAAAAGTTTTAATTTATCAGTAGAAGTTATTTTAGGACTAATTTTTAATTTATTAGTGGACGTAATTTTTGGACTTATTTTTACTTTATTGTTTGATTGTATTTTATCTGAATTATATTTCGGTCGCTTCCGTTCAGATGGTGTAGAAATTAATTCCCTTTTATTACGTCTAAATGGATTTTTTACCAAAACAGGATTAAAATCATCAATAATATTTGATTTTGGTAATTTTTTAGGTATTTTACTACGTATTTTTCTAGACTTTTTTACAAAATTTAATACATTATCTGGATCAATAATAGCTGGCAAGTTTGTTATTGCATTAGTTACATTAATATAATCTTTTTCTTCTATGTTTTGAAATTTTCTTTTAAAAACTAAAAATCTTCTTAAAGCTTCGGCATATAATTTTGCTTTATCACGTTCATTATAATTACTGTTAAGAATTATATAAATTTCTTTATCCAAATTATTTATTTGTAATAAATTTGGATCTGTTTGAATTTTTTGAATATTCAAAAATTCATTAGTTTTATTATCAGTTGATAAATCTGAGCTTACAAGTTTCATTTTTTTAAAGCTCATTTTGATTTTAATTTGTTATATAATTTTTTACCAGCATATTGCATTAGATGAGATAACGCTTGCTGAAGTAATATTTTTAGAATGATATTACCACCACTTTGATTTAAGATTTTTTTTCGTTTTAAAACTGTTGATTTTTTTGATAGTTTGACTAAATAATTTTTGTAAATTTTTAGTTTTTGAAAATCACATGTTTTTAAAGGGATATTTCCATATAGACAGTTTTTTGCTATCTCTGATATAGCATTTATTACACATTTGTTTGCTTTTTTTATTATATTCTTTCTATTTTTTAACGTTTTTGCTAAACTTAATCTTTTTAAATATGGTAAACACTTTAATACATTATTAAATTTATTATTTTTTAATGTATACAACTTTTTCATTATCACCAGGAAATATATTAGTTCTAACTCTCATATTAATAGAAGTATTTTGATCAAAGTCTAAAAATAAATAACTAAATGGTTTATTTTTAGTAGCATCTATATATGACTCATAAATAAATTTAGGATTTAAACTGTCAATTTGATTACTTAATATTTTTACTTGTAAGCTTTCTCGAGGATTTGACATTAATATAATATATGTTGAATTTGTTGAAATATCTCGCATATATTTATTTTTTGGAAATAAATTTTGAATTAATAAAACTACAGTAATATTTTTATGATGAGAAGTTTTAGTAAATAAATCACTTATTAATAAATCATTTCCAATTAAATGCATACTGTCATCAATAATTAACAAATTATTTTCATGTTTAGAGAAACTATCAAGGATATTATTATCTATTTTATCAATTTTTTGAATACTTATTTCATGGACTTCATTTATATTTGGAAAACCCTGACCCGAACAATAAATTATTTTGTTAAAATAAAATCCATATAATTCATACATATTTTCTAATAATTTGACAACAAATGTTGTTTTTCCAGAGCCTGATGGTCCATAAATTAAAAATCTCCTTGGATGTTTAAAAGATATATCATAAATATTCATTTTATATTGATGCAATTACCTTGAAAATTCTTATATAAATAAAAATGTTGAAAATGATTCGTAATTAAAATGGCTTTTATTTGCCCAAATTTTGAAAATATAAAAATTATAATTTGTTCAAATGGGTTTAAAGTTGATTGTGAATTTATTTTGCGTGAAATTGGATTTTGTTATAAAAATATAAGCGGTTCAATACCGTTTAATTGTCGTATGAACAAAAATAAAATTGACGTAACTAATCAATTTTTAATCGATTATTTAGAAAATGAAAAACATGGAATAAAATTTAATAAAAAATTTGAATACGGTTTATCGACAAGTGAATTTATTTCTGTATTAAAAACATTATATCATTTAAATAGTGATAATAATGCCAAATATATTGGTATTTGCAAAAACGACGATGGAATAAAAGGATTGCTATATAAAGCTGGATTTGGCCAACTAATTGTTGAACTTGAAAACCTTGATATATTTAAGTTATGTGAAAACAAAATTCCATCAGATGCTGAATTAATGATTATACAGACAAAAGACTTAAATATAAATCCATGTGCAATTCACGACAGACTACAGTCAACTTATAAACCTTTGTGTGCTAGAACTAAAGCTGAATATCTATTTACATATTGCAAATCATTAAATGATCAATTAAAAAATCAAGTTGACTCATCAGTAACTATACAATAAGTAAATGTCATTTGCTAATATGAAGCCAATAAGAGAAGATCAACCATCTCTTAATAAACTTTATAAATCTGAATGTACACGCAATACTGTGTACACTATTTTAAATGAAGAATTTGATTATGTATTTGATAGTTTATTGAAAGCTGCAGAAAATATTAAATCTTTGTTAGGATCTCAAGCTATTCGCAGTAAAGATGATATCAAAGAAATGTTTATTCAATATGGGTTTCCATTAGAAAATCTAAATGATTTAAAAAATATACTAAACACATTAAAGCATTGGAAAAGCGTAGATGTCTGCGATTCTTCAACTACTAATATAACCGAAAATTATGAGGATGTTATAGACGCTATCTAGTAAGTAAAATTGGGTCAAATTAATTATATATTACTAATTGTCTCAATTTTATTTACAGAAAATAAATCAACTGAAAATAATTAATATAATG
This sequence comes from Oppia nitens, assembly GCF_028296485.1. Taxonomy (NCBI): domain Eukaryota; kingdom Metazoa; phylum Arthropoda; class Arachnida; order Sarcoptiformes; family Oppiidae; genus Oppia; species Oppia nitens. The sequence goes on along the minus strand of NW_026533253.1, from coordinate 2,030,365 downwards.
CTTTATTATAATATTTTTTTTTACAAAAATTATTTTTATATAACTGATTAATAATTTTTTATATATTTTTTATAAAAATTTCCCTTCACCATATTTAATAAAATAATTATATAAAAGTAAATGTATTAGTTTTATTATTTATTTGTCCGATGATCCAAATCCTTTAATACCTCGTTTTGTATTTAATATTGGGCCAACAAATGCTGTCAAATCTTTATGTTCTATAATAGCAATTTGAGCAATTTTATCTCCAAAAACATAGCCAAAGTTATCCATGCTGTTATTTATTAATAGTACTAATATTTCCCCAGTGAAATCAGCATCAATAATGCCTGCGCTTACATCAATTCCTTTAATTGCTAAAGAGCTTCTTGAGAATATTTTTCCAAAACAATTGTGTGGTATTTGCATTTTGACGCCAGTCTTGATTAATTTTCTTTCACCTGGAGCCAATGTACCTACTTGGTTGCAAAATAAATCATAGCATCCACTATCAGGTGTTGCCTTAGTTGGTAATTTTGCACCATCTTCTAAATTAACACGTAACTGTTTGTCTAATAATTAAAAATTAGTTAATATTTATTAATTTAATTGTTATTATATACCTCTAGGAACAAGACAATTTGATGTATAAGTCGATGGTCCATTTAGTCCTCTTTCTTCTCCTTGCTTTAATTGTGCAATTAAGGAATATCCAATTTTAGTATTTTCTAGTAATATTTTCCTTTCAATTAGAGATTGATTTGATAAACCTAAACGAATATATCTTGTGTCTGAGTCTACCCAAAAAAATTTACAAAATAGTTTTATATTATTTAACTCTAAATTTGGCATTAATTCTCCCAAAGTATAAGCTGGATAATTGTATTCATTTTTAATGTTTATAACAAGTCTATGATATGGTTCGATTACATAAGTATCAACTGGTATTATATTTAAGATTCCATAACATACGAGTTTTAGCATTTGAATTGTTTTTATTGTAACATTATTTATGTTGCAACTTTTGTTAGTTTCAATAATTGTAGCCTTTGATTGTTGATTGAAATTTATATTATTTTTATTAGAATTGTTATTAACTCTAACATAGCCATGAATTGTTTTGTTTTCAGCTGGATTATTATCAATTATTATTGTTTTATTAGTGTCAATAACAATATCTTTAACATTTTCTTGAATATTATCTTGAATATTATCTTGAATATTATCTTGAATATTATCTTGAATATTATCTTGAATATTATCTTGAATATTATCTTGAATATTATCTTGAATTTTTTCTTGATTATTTTGATTATTATCTTTAATATTATTAGTATTATTTGATGTATTTATTTCTGTAGTTTTGGCATTAGTATCGTTATTTTTTTTTTCTTTTTTATTATCTATAAAATTAAAATAAATTATAATATTTTAAAATGACCAAATGGTAGGCTATTGATTCCATTATTCATTAAATAGGTTTTATCATCAAACGGATGCATTACGAATTTATTTAATTTTAAGGTTTTAAGACTATGATTTTTTGATTGAATTCGATTCATTTTTGTATTGTAATAAAGTTCGTTAAATAAAACGTTATGATAATTTGAGTGAGATAAATAATTATTTATTATAGATTTATTAATACCTTTAGCAACTTTTTTATTAAGAGTATTATTATATTTTATTGAATATAATTTACTTTTTAATCCGATAAATTCGTTAACAATCATATCACCATATTCAGATTTTAAATAACCAATTAATTTTTTATTTTTTTCACTAAATAATTCATGTGATTTAGAAAAATTTGAAAAATCCATTATAGGAAAAAATTCATTTTTTAAATCTTTATAAATATCATTAGTTTTTATTTCATAAACTAATGAGTCAGTGTCTGTATATAATAATTGTATATTAGATTTATAATAATCTTTAAATAAATTATAATGCATTGAATACATATATGCTTTTGATAATTCCAAAACTGAAAATCCAATACTAATAGGTTTATCTAAAGTAATATTTATTTTTTTCATTTTTATTAGTGATGTATTAGGTGATAAAATTTGAAAAGTTTCATAATTAATTTTTTGAACACATTTTTCAGCTTGTTTCCAATTTAGAGCTAATTTAATATCCATGTGTTTGCGTTTATCTTCAATGCTTTTTCCAAACACTGAATTATTCATCAATTTATACAAATCTTTTTCAAAATCGTTATTAGCTTTTTTTCGTAAATTAGTATTTAATATTATGTAAGACTTTAAAAAATTGTCTTGTGTAAATGAAATACCTTTATGTATTTTAGATAATTTTAATCCATAATTTAAATATAATTTTAAATTTTTAAAATGTATAATATAATTTTTCTTGTCATATAAAGTTAACATTAACTTTTCAGTAGCTGTACGTTTGTAACCGTATGATTTAAGTTTTTGCAATAAATTTTTTTGATAACTACTTAGTAATGTATTTGAAATTTTCTTTTTTTCAGGTGCTAATGGGAAATCTTTATGGTACTCATGTAAATTCTTTGGATAAATTAAATCACATTCAAGAATATATCCTTTTTCAGTATTTGTCTCAATATTATACCAATCAATATTATTTAATTTACTTATTGATTCCCATTTGAAATTTTTTAATGGTAACTTTTCGCTTAAACTTTTTCCATATAAATTGTTAACATCAAAATGAGCTAAGAAAATTTCAGGTTTATTTTGATCATAATCTTTACAATACTTGTTATTTGCTAATGAATGTCTTTTCATTGTATTACAAATACCACCTCTTATTCCTTTTTCTATAAACATATACATGTTGACATCTGTCATTAATTCTATTTCAACTTTTGTGTATTTTAAAGCTGCAGTCCATGCTAAACCAGGTATGCTATAAAAGTGAGTAGCCTCGAGTTCATATGTATTATATATAGTATTTCTAAATGTTTGAAAAATATCAGCGAGCAAACATGTATCTAATAAACAGTATATTTTTTGATATTCGCCTAAAGATTTAATATTAAATAATGACCATACATTTTTAGCAAATGAATAGTCTTCTATACTAATAGATTTATCAGTTAAAGAGGAATAAAATGCTTCAATAGGTGGTAATTTTTTATCATTTAATTTGTCCCATGAATCCATGTATTCGTATGGGAATACACCTTTTTTAAAAAGAATATCTATATTTTCATTATTTTTAAAATACTTTTTAAATACTTTTGTTGTTATTTCAAATTTCCCATTTGAATTTTTCAAGTTATTAACTAATTTATCCAAACTTTCGCTTAAGAATTGATATGAATCTAGTACTTGTATGTTATCAATACTAAAAGATATAAATTTTTCAATACTTTGTGGTATTATACTACATTTTTTGAAATATTTTGAATTTAGACTCGAAATTATAAAATGCGAGTCATAATTTTTTAAATTATGTAAAAATAAAGGAATTTTTTTTGGTACTTGATAACGTAAATTACATAAATTATGCGCAGCACCTCTATATAAACCAGTTAAGTGATCATGGTCGTAAACTTTATCATTATTTAATAATTTTTTACATAAGTGACAAACAATTGATTTTTTATGCTCTTTATATTGTGATTCATTCATTATCATGTTATTTGTGTTGCATAATTCACCACTTATTCTTGAATAAATTAAATATAGTGTGTCAATAAAATGGTTTAAACAATTAGGTCCACGATAAGATTTATTATAAAAAATATCATTATTATTTTTAATTACAATTATCGAATATCCGGATGCAATATGGTTATGAGTTTGAAATGTTTTAGTATTAATTTGTTGTTTTTCTTTTATTAATAAAGATTCAAAATCTGCAAACATTACATATGGTGTTTTATACATATATTCGATTTTTTCAAATTTCATTATATTATTATTAGGCATAGATATTTTTGTTGCATTGAAATGTTGACAACACTTTTTATGTTCTTTCAATGACATTTTATTGCGATAACCTGTCATACAGTTTTCACAAAAATGATGACAACTAGAACTATAACTACCACAAACAGCATTGAAATTTTTTATTAAATAATAATGGTTTCTATAAAATAATATTTTTATTGTATGTTTAGAAGTTCTTTTAGATATATATAAAGGTACTATTGAAAAATCATTTACTATTTTTTCGTATCCGTAAATATTTATTCTTATATTTAGATGTTGATTATTAGTTTCAAATTTTTTAATTAATTTAAGATCAAGTGGAAATTCTATATTGTTTAAATTTATATATTTTTTAAAAGGTAAAATTTGTGTTAATTGCTCAATTCTATGACGTTTTTTATCGTTATATTTATAATAATTATTTGCAATATAAGCAAGTACGCAATATAAAAAACATTTATTATCATTTGATTTAATTGAAATTATTGCGTGTTTATTTAGTAATTGTTTTGGTAAAATACTATTAACACAGCCACCTCTGATTGGTTTATAATTTGCTATTCTTAAATCAATTCTGTCAATTTCACTAATAGTCCACCCGGAACCAACAGCTTCAAAGTTTGAAATTTTATTATCCATATAATCGACAACATTATTTATTAAATATTTAAAATTTGAGTGTTTATTCACAATAAAATTTTCACTTATAAAGTATGAAATTGTATAAATTTTAATTCCATTAACTTCTTTAAAAAATGTAGTTTGTATACAAAGTTGAACTTTAATAGAAGTTAGAGATTTTAGTATAAATATTAATAATTCTTTTATATCTTTAAAATAATACATAAAAAAATCAGCAGCTGTTTTGAAATCTTTTTCAGGAAACAACTCGTACTGCATTAAAAAATTTTTGAATGCATGTTTGCTTAAATGAAATTTAGATTCTAATGGTAATGTAGGCATTTTAAATTTGCCAAGACCAATTTGTTGATTTTCTGTAATTTTGTGTTTAATAAATGTTGATAAATTATTAAATTTTTTTTTACAATAATAACATATAACTGGAAAAATTATATTTAAACATGATGAATAATGCGTTCTAAGTTGCTGAGATGTTTTAAATTTTATTAAACAATAATCACATTGATTATTAGTAATTTTATTATTATGATTTTTTCTCAAATGTTGTATATATAATCGATGAGAGTTAAATTGTAGTCCACATATTTCACAAACAGGATTCAGATTATAAATAGGATCCATGTTATCTATTTAAAATGAATAAAATTAATATTTTATTAGCTATACATCTTATAAATATATTATTAATTTTTATATGTTTATATAACATCACTACAACAAATGATTCTAAAAAATTACTTGATTATGATTTAAAAAATCAATTTGATAACTGTTATTTAACTGTTCATAATTTTGTGTCATTTAACACAAGTTTAAAAATAAATAAAACTGATATTTTAATGAATATTGATAAAAACAAAAATAATTTTAATACATATGTATCATATTATTCGAAACCATATTTAATTCAAATGATAAAAAATTCAACTAAAAATTGCTTATGTTGCTAATAAATAACACAATTTAAATGCAAAATGAATTTATTAAATTATTAATTAAAATCAAAATTACATTAAACAACAAAGTGTATAATTAAAATTAATAATAATACAAATAGAAATAATAAAAATCAAAATTTAAAATTGCCAATATTAAAACCCAAAACCTTAAATATTTAATTTTATTTAATAAATTTAAGACGGAGTAAATGCAGCATGATTTTTATCTGCTAGTGTTAAAACATTTATGTCGTCATCAGATATAACAAAACTGTAATCTCTATCATTTCCAAACGCCATATTGAAATCTTCAATTGTAAATTTCGGCAAAATTTTTAAGTAAATATCTTCAATTTTGATGCAATTTTTTAAGATGTATTCAATATATCTATCTATAAAATACCAATCATTAGAAGTAATTTGTATTTTATTTACAGATTTGTAAGCTATATCGTAAACAGCCCATATTTGAGTAATTACTCCTGGATAAAACATTAGGTTTATTGGAATAACTTTATGAATTTTGTTTGATAATCCAAGAATATATAAAACCAAATTAATAATGACAAAATTCATAGATAGCTGAAAGGGCTCTTTAACTTTTTTCATTTCCCTTTTGTTACAAAATAATAAATGTTCCAAAACTTCTGTTGTTTTAATAGCATCGCTGTCACATATAGGACATTTTAAACGCAAAATTCTACGTTTAATATATGGTAATGGAGCTACAAATTAAATAAAAAATTAATAAATATATAATTTTAAATATATAATTTCAAATATCAAACAAACGACAATATTATTAATTTTTATATTTATAAAATAATTTAAATATTGTATATTTAATTAATAAAAAATATTTTAAACATTGTTTTATAGAAATTTAATGAATTTGTTTAATGTATAAAATCTATATAATTAATTAATAAAGTTAATATTAAATATAATTTAAATTATTATTTTTTTATTGTCTTTATTATTATAGTTTTACGACTTTTCGGTCAATTGTTAATAATTTTAATTTTAAAAATTAATTTGATTTAATTATTAGTATTTAAAAAATTTTTAAATTTAGATTCTTAATTTTTATTTAAAAGCTTAGAATTTAAATAAATTACATTTGTTGTTAAAAAATAATCAACAAAAAATCTATACTATTAAATGCAAAATAATTGAATATTCTAATTAATGTAAATTGTATAATTAATTTTTAAAAAAATATAATTATATAGATTTTTATTAATACTACTATTATTTAATGTATGAATAAATTTACTGTATTTTATAAATTAATGTAAAATATCGTTTATTATATCAATTAGTATATTTTATCGATTAATTAATTATATGAATATTTTTATTATATCGATTGAATTAATGTATTAAATAGAGTAAACTAAATATATATCAAATATTCTCAACATTTTAGTCGAATTAATGTGTATTGATTCTGTAGTTTTGTTACATTATGTTATAAATTATTTTATAAAAGAAATTAGTCATTTAAATGATTTAAGATATTTTAAATTTAATAAAAAAATTGACGGCTATACATGATACGCAGGACAAGCTAGTATTTTTTCTAAATAATAAAATATAGATAAAAAATGTTAAAATTTATTAGCAGTATATTAATATACTTGCAAGTAAATTTAACATTTAACATTTAAATTTTTATTTTATATTTTAAAAATATTGTTTTTATTATTAATCACTAGATATCATTAAAGTGCTTATTAGTTAAATATTTTGATTCAAAAATCAATGTATAGTATAAACTGATGTATAGTTTTAAAAAATCTTGTATATCAAGTTTTACAAATTCAAAACACTATAAACTACTGTTTCTATAGATTAAATAAAATCTTATAAAAAAAACCAGTTGAGAATGCTAGAAAGCATTTCCACACGAATTCATAATCATAATTAAAAATTAAATTCAGTGATAAAATAAAATCAACTATAGTTATGTAGGGTATCAAACGATTTAGTATGACAAAATAAACAACTATAGTTATGTGGGGTATCAAACGATTTAGTATGACAAAATAAACAACTATAGTCATGTGGGGTATCAAATGATTCAGTATTACAAAATAAACTAATATTTTCCTAAAAAATAAACTTAAATAAGAAAAAAAACAAAAAAAAATTCAAAAAAATTTTTTTTTTTAAATTTAAAATTTTTTTTTATTAATTATTGAACACCATTTTGCTTTTTTTGCTTAAAAATAAACTTAAAAATAAAAAAAAAGCGTAGCTGAGTCTGGATTCGAACCTATGTCCTCGTGGGACAGACAGACAGACCGACTTATAGATTTCATATACGTATTACTTTCAGGAATTCGTGATTATAGTGTATAAATAGTATAAACAAGTTAAATAATATTGTTTATGAAATATGCAATAGTGCTATAAAATATTAAATAATAATAATTATTATATATTTAATAAATTACGATATAATTGTCATATTTTAATTAAATTATAGTTTTTTTATTTGATAAACATAGATATACGTCATAACATATTATATTAAAAAGCTAATATTTATACATTTGTGATAGCTAATATCAATAATAATAACATTGTGAACGAAAATAATAAATATATATTTAAAAATTAAGAAATATAATTATAATTTATTATATATAATATAGAAATAACAAAAATTAATAAATTATTATATAATATCATATATTTTCATAATTATTTATTATTATTATAACAATATTTAATTAAATTATTATAATTTTTAAATATATAAAATAATTATCTATAAAAATATTATTTAATTTTTTGTTGTTAAGACAATGACCGCCATCACCGCCAACAACAACACCACAGATACCTCAATAACCAATAACTTTATCAATGCATTGAACGAAGCACTGGTAGCAATATATTTATTTATATAATATATATAATGATATATATAAATTTTACCAAAAATTTAAAAGTTTTGTAAATACATTAATAAAAATCCATTACTGTATACAAATAAATAACTTTTATATACATTATATTATAGCGTTAAAAAAGATAATAACATATACTCTATATAAACAATAAATATATGTATTCATTATAAAAACTTGTTTTGTGTTTTTTGACTTAATAGGTACAATGAGTGAGTAAGACAGCGACTAAAATGAAAAAAATCATTTATTTATTTTGAGACTTATTTTTAATGTTTGACTACTATATATATATATATATATATAAAGTTTATTTAAGATATACAGTATATATATATTATATAAACTCAATATCTCTTTGTTTCACACATTATATATGTTATATTTTTGTGTATATTTGTTTGATTTTTTAAATTAATTTTTTTATAATAACTAAATGAAAAAAATCCGACGATAAAAAACTAAACATTAAAATTTTTATAATAATTAATTAATTATATATAAAGTGTAAGTAGTTTTTCTAATAAAAATAAAAATAAATATATATTTAAATATATTAATGAAAATTGAGTGATTAGTTTGAATACTAAAAGCATTGAATGTTTGAGTGAATAGTCTATTGAATGATTCATTGATTTGTTTGAGTGTTTGTTATAAACTTAGCATTGGTTTCGTTGCTTTCATTTGAATCAAAATCAAAATTATTAATTGACATCAAATTTATTGAAATCTTAATTGACATCCAAATTGAAATCATATGAACAAACACTGACATCAATTGTCATTAATATCTGAAGTCATTTCTCTGAAATAATCGCTTATTTAATGTAAGTATGAAAAGTCAATTGATTTTGTTATATAATTACATTGTTTGCTATCAATCTATAAACTGTAATAAAAGTTATATTTATATACATTTATATATATATACTGTATATATATAAAGTAATTGTATTGTTATTTTTCAGTTAAAATGGTATTAAAATTTTGCATTATTATCTGTTTAATAATATTTAAATACTAGTATTTTATAATTGTTTTGTATATAAGATTTTTCTACATAATTATTTGTTTTTATTGATAATAAAATAAAAATTGTCTTAATTATAAACAAATTGTTTTAAATTTTTATATTATAAAATATTTTTCAATAAAATAAACTCAAAAATACTAGTACAGTATATAAATATAAATATATTACTTATAAATAATATATAAACACATTTAATCAAGTTATAAGTTGCTATAAGTTTATATTGTTATCACTTTTATTGAATGACTGAATGATTTAATCAATGACTTTAATGTCTAGTAAAATAAAAATATATTTTATTTTGTTTTCTTGTTTTTGTTATCATTATAAACATGTATTTGTGTTTGAAATCAATTGCCAAATGACTTATAATGCGAGTTGTGGTCAATGAGACAACTCATCCAATTGATGAATATCTAAATTTATTTATATTAATATATATTTATATAATTTTTATATATATATATTTATTAACATAATAATATATAAACATTTTAATATTGAAAAATTTAATTACATAAAAAATAATAATAATATTGACAACAAAATAAATGTAAAAATATTAAAAATATATTTGTAAAAAATTATATTTAAAAAACATTAAAATATTAATTTTAATTATATTTAAAAAAACATTAAAATATTAATTATAATTATATTAATGCAAAATATATATATATATAATATTGTTATAAAATTTTTAAATATATTTGCAAAAAATAACTAGTGTTGCAAAATTCCGTAAAATTTATATAATAATAAAAACCATAAACCAAAAAATAAATCAAAAAATAAATCAAAAAATAAATCAAAAAATAAATCAAAAAAATAAATCAAAAAATATATCAAAAAAATAAATCAAAAAAATTAAAAAATAAAAGTAAATAATTAAAAAAATCAAATTTTTCAATTCAAGTAAATCAAATATAATTAAATTTTTAATAAAATTTAATTATTTTTCAAATTTTTTAAGCTCTTTATTGGCCAATTTATAGCAATTATCGCCATATTTTTTAGCCAAAAAGCCCAATACTTTAATTGCATGTTGTATTTTCCCGACTTCAAATCGATATGAATAAATAGGAATCAAATTGCCTGTAGTCGGATGACGTTTAAGTGAATAAAAAACAACTTTACCTCCGTCGGTTAATGCCTGGCCAAAGTAGTCTTAAAAAAATTAATTTTAAAAATAAATTATTAATAATTAATACTAAATAAACAATTATAAATACATATAAATCAAACATAATACAATACCCGATCTGCATTTGTGTAGCAATTTTTCTCCTTGTTTTGCAGTAACTGTAGTGTCCACAATGTCATAACCCTCATTGTCGTCGATTTTAGTTTTTTTTGTTATTTTTGATGTACTAGGTTTACTAGTAGTAGTTTTTTGCCGTTTGTTTGATATTTTAGGTATAATAAGTGATATAGGTTCCTCACCACTAACACTACCAGCACCAGAATCATCTGTATCTGAGACCTCCAGAGCCTCCATATCCACGAAATCCTTTGCTTTGCCAGACATTGTAGCGTAATATACAAATACTGTAAATTAAACTTAGAAAAAAAGTTTTTAATACAAAGAATGTATTGAATGAATTTAGAGAAAATGCTTTCGCTTTTTATATGATTTCACTCTAATATAAATCTATATAAAGTGAAACAACTCCATAAAATGTAATATTTTATCTAATATTTCCTTATATGTATTTTAAAATTAAATTTAAATAGTAATAAATTAACAACTCTAGTAATAAATAAAATTATTTATTATCTAATTTTCCTTATATGTATTTTAAAATTAAATTTAAATAGTAATAAATTAACAACTCTAGTTATAAATAAAATTATTTATTATCTAATTTTCCTTATATGTATTTTACAATTAAAGTTAAATAGTAATAAATTAACAACTCTAGTTATAAAAAAAATTATTTATTATCTAAAATTTATATATAATTATTAAGTATTTAAAAATAATATTATATAAAATTAGTTATTTTTGTTTGAAATCCTAATAAATCTTTCTAAAAACTTATATAATTTTTTATATAATACTAACTTTTTATAAATAATATAACTATTAAATTTATGAGTTTGAACTCAACTTTTAAAGTTTAACTATAAATTTAAATTATATTTAACTTTTTATTTTAATAATTTTATATTTAAAATGTTTAATTATTTATTGCTAAAAGAATTAGAACAAAAGTTTATGTAAAATAATTTTTAAATATTTATTTATAAAAAATCATTTATTTCATTTTTATTATTAACATGGATAGGACTGTAGTTTTACATAATGAAAGAGAGTATTGTTGCAAAATATGCAAACATACTTCAGTATCTTTTAATTTAATTTTAATGCACTTAAAACTAAATCATGATTCAATTGTTGGTGAATATTATCAATTAAATGGTACATATCGACCATATATAATTATTTTCAAACCATCTAATTATAAATAAGTAAGTAATAAAAATTTTTTTAATAAATATATTTATTTAATTAATTTAGTTATAAAAAAATCAATTAATTGCTCGTATCACCAGCATGAAATAACAACAAATTTACACTAACTTTGTGTTAAATTAAAAACTGCTACAACTTATTATCACAAAAATACACACAAATAAATTTATCATACATACATATACAGTGTATATTATACACATATATACATACATACAAACATACTATCAATTGTGAACTAGATATATGTATAAATATATTAATATATTGATTGGTTTTGTATATCAATGATTAAATCTGATAATTGGTATTTATAGCGATAAAATGCATTTATATATGATATGAGAGCCGCGATTTGCATGTATTGTACATTAATTTGATGGTATCATTGAACTCAAACACATATCTCTCGATATCGACAACATATTCAATCATTTATTTGTATCTCAATATTCAACTCTATTGTTATATTTGGACCACAAAATGAAAACTATTGTAGTATATAGTGATAAATTAAATTCAACTTTTAGGTCTTTATTTGCTAAAATATAGTAACAAATTATTGACATAAAGCTTAACTTTAAAAGAGTATTATGCGAATAGAAATCTTTTTAGTACTCAAACTTTAATGATATTTATTGAATATATTTTAAAGATTTAATCATTTTTAAGAAAGCATTAAGTCATGAAAAATAAATGGATAAATGGATTCACACTTAAAGTACTCTCATTATTAAAGCATCACAAATACCTATTTTGTTGTGTTATATACAATACATGTATATTTTCAAAACAATGTATTTAGTGATGTACCGATTGCAAAATGCGCAATTGCATTGGTCGGAAATTGCGTGAAATTGCCGCAATTGCAAAAAGCTCGATTGCGAAAATCGCAATTGTAACATACAACAATTTATAATTTTTTAAAAATTAACAAAATTTAAATGGTAAAGCAATATGAATAAAAACATAAATTAATTATATAAATTTTAATTATTTTATTATAAAATGTTGCCATCTAAAAACCATATTAATACTAATAATAAATTAGTAAATTATCTTAATCTATAGTAAATTAAATTTTTAACGTTGTCAAAGTTAATTTTTATACATTCCCTCATGCGCGCAATTTCAAGCAATTTCACGCAATTTTCCGCAATTGCGGCAATCGAAAATTGAATTGCGAAAAATTACCAACACTAAATGTATTAATAGACAATTTGTTTTATCCAAACATCTTTCACTACCATTACTATCAGTATTATTATCACTGTTTAACCATTGTTTTCAAAGCTTTTAACTATTTCTACAACACTTTTTAAATGTCCCTCAAATAACATAAATGTAGTGAACATACTTCTAGTAACAATATATTGCCAATGATGATGATTTTATCTTATAGATATTTATAAAATTTTTATTCATAAAATTATTTTTTTAAATATATAACAATTTAATTAAATCAATATTATTAGTATTTAAGATTAGAAACACGCTTTTAATAATCTACTATTTTACCTAGTATATTTATATTTATTTTAATCTCTTTTTATATTAATATTATTATTCTAACTCTAAATGACTAAAATGACAATTAATTTTGGAAAATATTTATTTCTTTACTATTTTATAAAAACAATACTTAATTATCAAATCATAATATAAGTATAAATAATAATTTTGCGATTAAAATAGCAGTGAGTGTGTAAATGTTCACAGCCGATATGCCATTGCAATCATAAAATATATGTTAATAATAAACCTTTTAAACTACGGGCTATTTGTTGGTCGAAAAAACAGAAGTTTTTACTTTTATTTATTGTTATTAAAATAAACGATAAGTCAAACATGGATTTAAAAGCATAAAAATCAAAAATACATTTAATTAAAAAGCGAGAGAAAAGGCAATACAATGTTGTGAAAGGCAATGGAAAGTAAAAGAGTCGATAAAAATAGTTTAAAAGCCGTTTGCTTTGTGTGTAAACTGACTTTACATTACATTAAAAATGTAGAGTTGATTGTTATGTTAGTTGAAATGAGACTAATGTGAAAGCATTGCAACAAAATTAGATTATCGGCCGAAAACAGACAGACATTACATTGTATTGAATTCACATTCATTGCCAAAACCATTGCATTCACTTTCACGTGATTTTTCATGAGCTCTAATCAAATCAAATGTCAATCTCATCTAATTTTAACCAAACTTTATCTCAATAATGCTTTTAAATTGATTCTTCACTGTTTGTTGTCCACAAAATTCAAACAACAATAATATAAAGACCATCTAAAACATAGTTTTAAAGCAATTTAAATAATTTGAAACTATTTTTATGTCCTATCAGTGCTTAACTTATCACTTGCTAAACAATGTTGAATAAAGATTTACTTTCTTTATATATCCATATATCTTATACTATAAATTAAATTATATATTTTGAAAAAGTTACTATTATATTAATATTTATTATTTTGTCTCATTTTTATATTATATTATAAAATGCTTTATTTAATAACAATAATTGTATACTATCTAAAATTTCTTACTTTTTTAAAAAACAGTAGTTATAACATTGGATAATAATATTATTTTTAACTTTTATTTAATTACTAGAATAAACAGTCATCTAAGTGAATGAGTTTTATTTTATACATTTAAAAAAATTAATAAAATTAATTTATTAATAATTAAACAAACTAATTAATTTGTAAAAGTATACTAATATTTTTATAAATATGTAACATAATTTACTAATAAAAATAATTTTGTTTTATACGAAAATTGTCGGCTTAAAACATAATAATATTTTTGCAATAAAGTATATTATCAATTATATATTACTTTATTATCAATTGAAAATATTAATATAATCTTTATATAAAATGAATGAGTAAATTATCTTTTATTAATGTTTATTAAATTTTGTTAGAAAAACTTATTTTATTATAATCTTAAATTATATTTACTGTTATTGGAGTTAATGGTTATAATAGATTGATTATACATACAGTATTTATTTAATTTACAAACATTTATAATATAATAAAATATAAATATATTTTGAAAATGAAAGCTTATTACGTGAAATCAAATAAGTTTAAAATTAATGTTTTCTTATATTGTAATAATATTTTGTGCAATAATGAAACAAAAAAATTGAATTTCATTAAAAGGTACTGCATTTTAAAGTTATGTTTAGTTAACGTTAAATATATTAAACATATAAATTTTATATAAAGTGAGAGAGAGTACTATATTTTGAAACATTTATTTGAATGAGAAATAATTGTCGACTCAATGATTACAATAAGAGAAATATATAGTTATTATTGAATCAAATGATTGAATCATTGAAAGCAATGCTTAGAGAATATGATTTGATGTTTAAGTGCAACAGCCGTTCACTTCAATTGAATCGATGGCTCATTCATTGCATCACTCAGTTATATGACATATAATACCGTATATACAGTACAGTATCAATATATATATATATATATATATATATAGTATATATGGCTTATACTGTATGTAATAACACGTAAAACGAGTCGAGCGTTAAACAAATGACATCCTTGTTATGGGTGCCGACATATCATTACTATATATAACCGGTGCTTCACATTAAACCATATTTTATATATATTTTGTCATTGATTTGTGTAATACTAAATAAAAGTATAAAAGTCTATGAGCTATGAAAGTGTGAATCTGAGAGAAATATAATGTATGCCAAATAAACAGAGAGAGAGAGAGAGAGAGAGAGAGAGAGAGAGAGAGAGAGAGAGAGAGAGAGAGAGAGAGAGAGAGAGAGAGAGAGAGAGAGAGAGAGAGAGAGAGAGAGAGAGAGAGAGAGAGAGAGAGAGAGAGAGAGAGAGAGAGAGAGAGAGAGAGAGAGAGAGAGAGAGAGAGAAAGAGAGAGAGAGAGGATTTGGGGGAAGGAAGTAGTAGTTTCTCGGTTTTTACAATAGTATTTAAGTGAAGAGGGAATGGTATGATTGTATGGTATGATTGTATGGCTAATTGAGTGAAACGCAACACACGACTGTTAAAAGTCAATGGGCTGTGATGTGACCCAACCAATCGTCTATTAATTACGGACAACCGTTCCGCCGCTCTCTCCATTCTCTCTCATAACTAAATCATTCACTCACTCACCCACTCATAACACTCTCTCGACTTTCACTCTCTTTTTGATTTTCTCTCACATTATATTATATTAAATACAATATATATATATAGGTTTTATTGGATTTGAGAATATGTCGAATATATTATATGATTAGTTTTGTGCCACATTTGACTCAATATAGAGTACACAAAAAGTAGCAAAAAGTAATACAATTTAATTGAATCGATTGTATTGTATGTTATGTATGAGTCAGTACACCGACTGTACTGTATGTATGGCTTATTACTAAACAACATCTGTATTACAAACTTATGATTTGCTTTAATATTAAAATTTAATACACGATTTTATTGCAGTCAAATAGTTAACCATTGGAAATACATTGATATGATATCACTATTGATCCTAGAGTTTTAAACTTAAGTTTTTTTTATTAAAAAACGGAACCCAAACCGATATACACAAACTAAACCAAAACCACTGGAAGGGGTTAAATAAGAGTGAAGTATATACATGTATTGTAGTTTAATAAAACAGTACTTAATTTATAAAAATAAAATAATTATAAAACATAACTTAATATTAAGATAATTATGATACATAATAAATTAACTATATAATTAAAAAGTTTTTTATTTACATTAATATACTGTAATTTGTATTTTTTGTATACCTATGTTTAAAAACTATTTTTTAAATCTAAATCATATATGAAATTTTTTTTTCAAAACCAAACCGAATCTCTAATTCGACTTCTAATTGATTTTATTATTATTATTTATTTTTAAAAATCAATGTCAATAAAAGCACCGTTGGTAACACAAGAACGGGCACAGGGATGAAGTCATTGAAATCATTATACTTTATTATTATATATATATTTTTATAAATACTGTGGTTTATCATTGTCTGCCATTCAATCATTTATCGATTTGGTTGTCAACTAAACAAATTGCAAACCCTTGTGCTGTTGCCTTAAATCAAACACATTATTCTCAATATATATTAGTTATCAAATGTTATTTCTTTTATATGTGATTAATAAACAACAAAAAATAACATATAGTAGACACCATATAGACATTATATGATCAATAGTTTATAAGTTAGGCACTTGTATTGGCAGCTAATGTATTGACAAATATCAACTGCCGCCACACTAAGCACTGTATATCTAAAAATCTTGACGTTGTTATCAAACTTATAGCAATTGATAAAAACAAAATATTTCTAATAATATTTAGTTCCTCTAAATGTGATGTATATATTAAGTTATACATATATATATATAGATATTATTTGAGGTAAAAATTTATTACTAGCTCTTCAACGATATACCACTGTATTAGATAAGCCAAAGCTTATGTAAGTGATTGTAAAGATTTATCTTCATTTATCTAAATGTTGTGTTATTCACTTAACTAATGCATAACATGATATACAACCAGCACCTCATTGACTCTCTCTCTCTCTCTCTCTCTCTCTCTCTCTCACACACACACACACACACACACACACACACTTTCTCAATGGCTTTCAATCATCAAATTTGTTTCATAACTTTAATATATTAACGCTTTTGTTTAGACTCTGAATAATGCAAACAAACACTTCTCCACTTCATTCATAGTATTTCTTATTCTTTAAATCATAACAAAAGTAACATTAGATTAACATTTCATTTATAGCTGTAATTCACAACAAATCCAATATCACGCCAACACCTCTCTCTCTTTCTCTCTCTCTCTCTCCACTTCTCTCCCTTTTTTCCTTTACGCTATTTTTTGTTATTTAAGACACTTTGATAAATGATTTTACGATAGAAATGTAGTTTTGTTGGCATTTTTGTTGACCACTAACCACCGGTCATTTGTCACCACAAGAAGGTAGGCGTTACTCACATTCAATAAACTGCGGGATAACCACATGATTGCCACATCAATTGGAGTTTACTTTATTGTAAATAAGATCAACATTTGATGCACTTTAATAAATAATTTATTTTGTTATACAAAAAAAGATTATACAATTTTTTAAAACTAAATTATGAGATATGCAAATATTTTTTATTGATAGCATATAAAAATAAAGCAATAATTCAATAAATGTTGGTTATACCAGATTTTAACCATTTGTTTCATTGAATCATTTATTATTAGATAAAAAGATTTATTCAAAGCATAAGTCAAATACATAATAAATTCTGTTTGAAAACGATTAGCTCTCTCTCTCTCTCTCTCTCTCTCTCTCTCTGCAAATGTTCATTAATAACAATCACAAAATGCAATGAATGTTGTTTGATATACCACTGCAGCTCTCAATTTCTTCACATCAAATGTTGACCCAAACCTACCCTTCCTTTCATTTCTTTCTCCCTTTTCTTAAAGGATTATTATAGTCAAAGCCCTTTTCCTAACTTAATATATATAATAGCATAATATATGAGTACCACTGAGAGTCAATTGCAACATACTATTGAGTTTATTCAGCTAACTTCAAGTCTAACAAATAATTATTTAAAGAAAAAATCTAATATTAGCCCATTTAGGTGTCACCAAATCAATAATTATTTAATCATTTAAATAATAGTTTTAAATATAAATTTGAATAAATATTTGAATAAATTTAAATAAAATTTGCTGTTTTAATAATTTTATAAAATGTTTAAAAAATGAGTATTAAATGTAGTAATATATAAAATTTAGATGCATTATAAATCATTTGTATTATCCATAAAAAATATTTAATAAAAATGCAATTATAAATAAATAAATTATTGACTTCATATTGTATTTTCATATTCTTATACAGGTATACACAGTCTGTATTGTTTTTTCTGTGTATAATAAAAATATAAAACTGTAATAAAACTTTTAATATGTGTTCAAACTATATATCAATAAAACATTAATTAAATAAAAATTTAGCACAATATTTATCGTATAGTAACATAATAAGACACCTATAATAATATTACACTTACAATACAATAAACTACAATATTAATTAATTAATTATTTAAATAAATTTTACTTGTTTAGTAGTAATCAATTTAATGTTAATGGCATTTGTATCATATTAATAAAAATGGGTTTTAATTTGGTTTTTCAGATTATTTGTGAAAATTTTTTGAAAAGTTATATAAATATATTTAATTTTCTATAAACAATAATAATATTAAATTAACATTTAAAACAATAAAAGTCTATTCAGGCATAATATGAGAAAAATCAAACAAAAAACATGTATAGCGTTATAAAGTGGGTATTGATGTCTTCAAATTTCATTTGGCACTCAATTTTATCACTCAAATTCAGTGCTCATGAAATACACTATACTATACAGTATATAGTTTGCATCACATATGCGACTACTTTCCTAAAATCATTATATTTTTCAATATAACAGTATATATTTGTAAATAAAAAATTGTTATTATATCTATGCATATCTTTCATATAAGCATTTATCTTTTTTTTCTATTAATCTGTCTGTCTATCTATATATATATATATATATATATTTGCCTATTTCTAATATATTTTAATATTAAAAATAAAAATAAAAGCATTACTTTATTGATAAGAGGAGCTATAAGTTTGAGGATAAGAGAATTGATGAAAAATTTATCTGAGGATAGCTATCCATATGTGTTGGTAGGGATGGTATGAGTAGGCAGTGCCGGTGTTTCGCAGCAATTCATAGGGTCGTCATATATGTGGCATATGCTTAGGTAACAGCTGTATAAGTGAGTTGTGTTTTATGCAAAATGAGAATACTTTATATATCTATATATTTTATATATATTGTGTTTAATATATTGGTTTGTCTCAAAAATATCTATAATGGAAATCACGATTAAATTTATTCTCCTTTTGGTAGAAAAATTGCAAAATATATTTTGAGAAGTATATCAAACCTATACAATAAAGATAAAAACCGTTATCTTTGTGTTATAATTCAGTAGTAGTTTTAACAATTGAATTGATAAAACTAGAAGTGAATGTTGAATGACTTGAGAGCCGGACTCACCAATGAATTGAATGCAGTGAACGGTTTGGTCACACAAGCATTGAATCACAAACTATTTAATGATGATATTAGTGACGATATTAGTCTAAATGCATGAAATGAAAGAAATGCATCTAAAAAATAGTAAATACTTTCAAACGAGAGCTCCATCAGTGATGAATGGCAACGATTGCCAAATAACATAAGTTGATGACCACTGTATACGATATGACAGGTTATTTGTATTGCCAATAGCTTATGGGGGTATTGCACAGTCATGTTGTGTAACATTTTGTATTAAAGACA